>NC_141228.1:1620000-1940000 GCF_054856515.1 Filicampus tigris | reverse complement strand
TCACAATAAAAACTAGATCATCTGGACTGAGGTTTTGTTTTGGATGATTCCTGTTGCTTCTTTGTTGCATGAGGGGGACATATTCTCTTACCCACCTCTTCCAGAAGAGGTCCGCAAGATACTGTGCTTATCTCCATCTCCTCTGTGTACAGAGGTCTCCCTTTTGGAATAGTCCTGATAGCATGATAGGTTGGGCCTTCAGCTGTAGAAGATGGTTTGGCGTGAGTGGCTTCAGATCATTTGCATCGCTAGTCACTGTAGTGATTGGCCGGTCAGTCATGATAGCCTCTACTTCGCATAAGGCTGTCTGTAGGGTCTCATCGTCTTTTAAGACTGCGTACAGGATTTTTTTGACAAGCCTGATCAGCCTTTCTGAAACCCCACCATGATGTGCTGCAAATGGGGGATTGAATGTCCATTTAACCTCATCCTTCAGAAGTTCGTTTTGGATCCTTGTATGGTCCAAGTCTTTCAGAGCCTCACTGAGCTCCTTCTGTTATGGGACAAAGTTTGTCCCATTATCCGTCCGGATGCTCTTCACCGGTCCCTGCCGACACATGAAGTGACGCAGGGCATTGATGCAGGAGTTTGTGTCCAAATGGTTTGCCACTTCCAGGTGGATGGCTCTGCTCACCAAGCAGGTGAAAATCACTCCCCATCGTTTCACGTGAGAACGCCCTCGTTTCACATCAATTGGGCCGAAATAATCAATACCCACATGCGTGAAGGTTGGGAGATCAGGTGAGAGACGGTCTTCTGCAAGGTCAGACACTTTCTGCTCCTCTACTTTTGCTTGCATGCGCCTGCAGAAAACGCAGCTCCTGATTATCCTTCTGGCAAGACAGCCAGAATCTCTCTTGTAATTTTGAAATCATGTGACCTCAGGAAATTCCTGAGTGTCCAACCTGTTGGTGGATCTTTTGCAGGATCAGTTAAGAGATGCAAGAACCTTTGGGCAGGATAATTGGATTATTTTGCTCCGCTGGCATTGCCATATTACTGATTCGCCTTCCCACTCTCAGGAGGCCATGATCCACAATAGGATCCAGTTTACAAATAGGGCTGTTTTGTTTGACGGCCTTTCCCATCATCAAGAGGTCCAATTCGGGTCCAAAGTGTTGTCTCTGTTCGAATTGGATGATGGCCTTTTCTGCCTCTTTCATGTCTTCTACTAACAGACATTTTTCTTCCTGTGTCAATCCTGAAGCAGGTTTGGATCCTGGATCAGCCTTTGCGAGATCTTTTCTCTTCTCACCGAGCACAAGAAGTCGTGCCTTTGCGAGATCTTTCCTCTTCTAACCGAGCACAAGAAGTCGTGCTTTCAGCTTCAAAAGCCAGGCCACAGCTCTCCTCAGCCCATCCCAAGAGGAATAGTACTCCATTAATCTGATGATTGGATTATTTTCTTTCACATGTGTGATGTTCACGGTAATGTCATTTTTCACCTCTAGGTCATCAGAGGGGATCGATCCCAGGTCATCTGGGATTTTTGGCCCTGTATCCCTTCTCTTCAGGAAATCCGACCTCTTTACCCACCGTGAAGATTTCAGGAATGCATCCATATGCAGCTCACGTAAAGCATCATCTGCCAGGTTGACTTGTGAGCTTACATGTCGCCACTGCTTCTCTTGGGTAAGGTCAAGAATCACTGCCACTCTGTTGGCTACATACGTGTGCTATCTCTTGGTTTGGTCACAAATGTATTTCAGTGCAGACGTACTATCTGTCCAGAAAGTAGAGTCCGTAGTGCAAGCTGGAGCATTCTGTCCACCCTCGCGGCAAGTGTTGCTGCTGCCAACTCGAGCCTGGGAATAGTCATCTGTTTTAGTGGAGCTACTCTAGACTTTCCCAGGACAAATGCCACATGAACTTTTCCCATGCTGTCGGTATATCTTAGGTACCTCACGGTGCCGTAACCCAGCTCACTTGCATCACTAAAGTGTAGTTCCACAGCTACTACCTCCCCAAAGTCTTTTGGCTTCATACACCGGTCAACTTGGAATGAACCCAGTTGCTCCAACTCAGTAACTCATCTCTGCCATACCTTGGAGAACTCCCCTGGGATAGCTTCATTCCAGCCCAGCCTTGCTCTACAGAGTTCTTGTAGGATTCGTTTGGCTTGCAGGATGAACAGGCAAAGGAATCCAAATGGGTCGTAGACTGAGCTGACTGCTGAGAGAATACCTCTCCGAGTTGGTGGTCTGGTCCTGGTGGTGGCCTTAAAGGTGAATACGTCACTTTCGACGTTCCACTGTATCCCAAGCGCCCTCTCGAGGGGCAGCTTCTCCCTGTCCAGGTCTAGGTCTTTGATTAGCTTTGCTCTGTGCTCCTCAGGGATGGACGCCAGTACCTTGCAGCTCTTACTAACAAGTTTGGTCAGTGTGCAGCCTACATGTGAGCAAGCATCCTGGAGGTCCATGGTAAGCTTGATAGCTTATTCCACTGTTGGGACAGACTTAAGGCAATCATCAACATAAAAGTTGGATTTGATGGTCTCAGTCACGTCCTCCTCATATCTCTTGATGTTATCCTCAGCAGTTCGCTTTAAAGCAAAGTTTGCAATACTGGGTGATGACACCGCACCGAAGAGATGGACTGTCATGCGGTACACCTCCAAGGGCTGGCTGGTGTCACCGCCTGGCCACCAGAGGAATCTCAGCAGGTATTTGTGTTCCTTGTGAACTCGTACCTGATAGAACATTGCCTCTATGTCTCCCATAACCGCAATTGGTTCTTGAGGGAACCTGAGCAAAACACCCCTCAACGTCTTTGTCAGATCGGGGCCTTGGAGGAGTTCCTTGTTGAGAGATGTGCCTTTTTATGTTGATGTACAATCAAACCCCCCTCGAAGTTTGCTTTCCTGCTTATGATGGACCCCATGATGAGGTATATACCAAACTTTGCCATCTTCTCGGTGAAACTGTTCCTGTGGCACTTTCTCTGCATACTCCTTCCTGATTACATCATGCATGAAGTTTGTGTACTCCAATGCGTAGTTTGGATCTCTTTTGAACTTCCTTTTTAGGTTCTTGACTCGCTGCTCTACCATTTGGTAGTTGTCTGGCATGACAATATCCTTACTGCGCAAAGGCAGAGGTAAGGAGTAGTGACCATCTTGGAGGTTAACCGAATTTGAAGCGATATCCATGAACCTCCTGTCCTCCACTGACAACTCACTTTTGTCTTCATACTCCTTTTCAGAGAAGTCCTGATTATATTTTCTGATGAGGGGTTCCTCCAAAGTAGCAAGAAAGAAAGTAGCAGATATACGGTTGGCTTTTACTGCAGGAGGTCCAAATCCTTCCATAGCGGTGCAAGATTTGAGTGGACTGTTAACCACCCATCCTAACAATGTCTTAACCGCATATGGTCCATTGGCTATTGATGATGTCCCAGGGTTCCAGTGCTTTGGGAACATTGATGCCAATGAGAAGTTCGATATCTGCATCAATTTTCTTCCACTTTAGATTCTTGAGATTCGGCCATCTTCTCAAATCCTTTTGAGTGGGCAGGTGCTGCTTTGAGACTGGTATCTTGTCCTGGGTGTAGAACCTAGGTAGTTCAAGGTAAGTGCCACCTTCCAGATTGCCTACTTCCAACCCTATGAGCGCATGACTTGGGACCAGGTTTTCCTGTCCCATTGTTTGCAGGAGGATTTCAGTCTTCCGTCCTATAGCTTTCAGTCGCTTCATTAGGTTCTCCGTGCAGAATGTTGCGGAGTGGCCTGGATCAAGGAATGCATAGGTGGAGATGGATTCATTCCCTTTTGCCATTTTAACTTGAACTGGCACTATTGCCAGAGTGCAATCCTTTCCGGCCCCAATTGCACCTCCAGTTGAGACAAGATTGGCACTGATCACCGATGTTCCCTCTGTCGATTTTGCTTCCTTATCATTTTTATCCACGGCTGTGGTCTTTTGTCGAGGTTCCTCTGTTTCCACATTTGTGTTCTCGTCAGTCACTATGTGAAGCAGTGTTGGGTGCCTCCTTTGACATTTCCCACATGTCAGCTTCCGTTTGCAGTCGCGGCTTATTTGTCCTTTGACTAGGCATCCAAAGCAGTGACCATTTACCTTCAGAACTTTTGACTTGTGTGACAGAGATTTAAACTTTCTGCAGTCATTAAGTCCATGCTTGCCTTTACAAAATCCACATGAAGCAGTGCTTGCTGGCATGGCTGAGTGACCTGTAACTTTGCCCTCTACTACTACTACTGTTGTTACAAAGCTGTTTCCTTTACGCTTTTGTAGTCTGTGATCAGTTGTCTTGGTCTTTGGCGAAACCTTATGGCTAGGGAGAGAATCATGTAAGTCCCCAAACAATTCAGATTGTTGACAAGATTTTAGCTTGTTTCTCTATGAATTCCACAAGGTGTTGAAATCGAGTTCGCCTGTTTGTTCTTTGATAGATGTCATAGGCTACTCCTCTCCATTTTTCCCGTAGCTTGTATGGAAGTTTAGATGAAATGAGCTTGAGATTGGAGGGAACGTCGAGCTCATCCATATCCAAATCCTCCATGGTGTTATGACATCCTCTAAGATAAAGTCCATAAGCCTGCTGTCCTTTTCCATCATCCACTTTGATAGATGCCCATTTCAGTGCTTTATTGAGGTATGCACTACTGACTTTAATTTCACTTTCAAATTGTTTCTCCAAAAGCCTCTTGGCTTCGATATAACCTCGCTGTGCATTCATGTGCAGGCAACTGCGTACAAGATCCCTGGCTTGGCCAGAGGTGTACTGTTCAAGAAAGTAGAGCCTGTCTGCGCTGCTACTAGTCTTGTCCTCAATTAAATACTCAAATGCATGGATGAAAGAATGATATGCCAGTGGATCACCATGATACACAGTGACCTCCCTCGCAGGTAGTAAAGCCAGCTTCTGCTGCATTAAGATGAGTTCAGCGATATCACCACGCGTGCCAGTGGTGACACCACCACTGCTGCTTGAAAGAGCAGGGCCGTGACTTTCAGAAGGTGTGCGAGCTCTGGATTGACCACGCCCTCTGGCCTCTCTCAAGAAGTAATTGAGAGTTGTCATTCTGGGTTTATACCATTCACTTAAATCAGACTCCTGTTCTCCCTTTGTTAGGAGATCATGCACAGATTGATGCACCTCATTGAATTCATGTATGGCAACCTTATAGGATTCCTGTTCCTGTTCAAATCTCTCCATATCAAAGGCTTCACTAGCAACATTCATCCATTTATTTAAGCAATTCGTTTTTCTGTCTCTGAGGCACTCATGGTCAGTTATTGCTTATCACTTTGAAACAATCTGTTTTTCTTGCACACTACAATTCGTTTTTAAATGTCAATTCAGTTATTTTGGTGGTTCCTGGTTGGTGTATGTCCTTCCTTTATTTAAGGTGCTATTTTTATATCCATTAATCCATCCATTAGTTTTTTATTTTTTGTTTTATTCATGTGATCCTTGTTTTTAATCCAGAAATCGTCCATTCGCAGATAGTGCAACGCAGCCTTTCTTAACACAGTTCAGAAAGTCACACGCTGGCTTTGTCACATTTGCAAGGTTCCTCCAATCGTTTTATATGTATCACATTTCGTTCACAGATCAATTATCATAGTGCTTTCAGGGAAACATTTCGAAGCATCTCCGAATGCAATCAACACAGCATCAGCAGTCCATTAATGAATGCGGGTTACTCACGACCGACCCATCAATCCACCTCAGTTCTGCTGTCCTTTCATGGAAATCCGTTGTTCAGACGAAGTGTTTGACTTTGGCGGAAAAAAGAGTTTGACTTGTGTAGTGGCATTCTATCAATTAAAAAAAATAAGCCACTTGAGCAGGGTGTTGACGCAGTAATCACAGTGGAACAAATGGCGATCCAAAACATTAACAAAAACTCAAAACCTTCCCCATCGTCCTACGAACCAAACAATAAAGATATAAAGCCGAAACTTCAATCTGTTGTCACAATTTACTATGGTTCGGTCATTTGTGTTTGTATGTGTGGTCAAACACTTTTTCCGCCTGGCTTCCTGTCTCAAACACCCTTAGGTGCTGGTAATTATCTAATTTATAGATCCCAGGCCGCACTACCACTTCCGGTCTATAGAGGGAAGGATCTATACAAATATGCTGCTCAGGAAGGCGTACTGTGACGAATGAGAATATTGGACACCACCAACCATAGTAAACCATGCAGCACAGACAATTCAAAAACAACAACAATAATAATGCAGCACAATTGTACAACAAAAAAACATAACCAGAATCAAATTAACATGTTCACATTATTTTCTATGTCCAGAACAACATGTTTATTTTTGTTTTTTTTATGTAATGACCACAAATGTAAATCTAGGTTTTCACAGTCCTGACTGATGCAAGTTTCAAAATGCAGAAGCAGACTTACTCTTCGTAAAGTTAAGATGAAAAAATGGCCAGGTAAGATATGAATCTTATGCTTATGTTGGCGTCAGCTTTGAATAATAGATAGCACTGTACAAGTTTAGATTTTCACAAAGTGGATGTTGTTAATGCATTCATTTTGTAGTATACAGTAATTAGTAATCAGTAATTAATAGTCTGATGGTGACTTGAACTACATAATTTTGATCTACCTGCTCCGTCAATTAGACTGTGTTCAGCATTGTTGCTAGGTTTTCAGTAAAACCATGTCATAACTAATTTAAGTTTAGATGGAAGTGATAGCAGAGAGACAACATTTAATCCTCTTGCTTTCTGATTCGGGGGGGGTAAAGAGAGAGGGGAAAGGAGGGTTGGGGGGCCTGGGGGGCGCGTAGGGCAAGGACAGAGACAGATATTAAGAGTGATTCTACAGCATGTCGGCATGGCAAACTATTTTACAGAAACAAACTCCAAGCCAAAAGAACCAAGCTCACCAGTGGCCCCCTCATAAAGTTTGACAATTCATTTACATGCAATGCTAAGATAGCCCTGAAAACTACAGTCTCCAAATCAAATTTGATCGCAGCTCAGGGTGATAGCCTCAAAAGGAGGGATCCTGCACATGACAAATATCCAGAACTAAATTGTCTTGCATGCATCATCTTTGGGGATTTTTGGGGTATAGTATGTTCCAAGTTTCATGTTAGACAGTTGTCATCATTCAAAATTAAACCTGCAACGTGCCTCTTGCCTTGTAGCTCATAATTACAGAGCTCTTCTAGACCAGGGAATCGCATGACTCCAGGCATCACTAATTACAATCGGGGATCAGGAATTGGATGCTGCTTAACTGACATACATCTTGCTCCATGGTAATTTAGGAGGCATGTAGGACAAAGTCCATGTAAAAGTCAGTACTGTAGCTAAGCAATAATGGCTAAAATAAATCTGAATAAAATATGACAATAAGAATCTTCCTGTTTGCTATACTGTATTTAAAAAAATGTTTCTACAGTGTATGATTGCATATTTTAGAAGGACTGAAGACATCCCTTTGTGCATCTGCACATAGGGTACATGTAACGATACTGTAACATGTCAGGCCTTAAAATGCTAATTTGGTATTGTTGTTTTTGACAGTGAAATGACAAGGGTGTTACTGATCGAATCAAGCTAAATAGCCCACGAATATCTTCTATCTTACTGTATCTACTTTAAATACATGAAGGTACATTACATTGACTGAAGATGTCGACTTTGGTTGGTCCAACTTGACATGGAGCACTTGTGGCTTCTGAAGCCCAATAGCTGTCAGCCTTACAACAGGAAGGGTCATCCCAACACCTAGTGACTCGGTCCTGTTCTTCACAACTTCTGCAGAGCCTGCAGAGTCATACGTATTTGGACGAAGATACTGTAGCCCCGCTGCAGATGTAATCTACAATCTTAAAGCTTATTGGGAAGTTCTCTCATGCCGTCTCCTTGTCAGTGCGCCTCCTCTTCCCAGTGACAACATAAGATTGTACCAGCAGTTTAGAAGTGTGTCGAAGGATCAGCCTTAGTGAATCCCACTCTCGTTTTTTTTCTCTCTTTGTCTGTCCTAAAATAGCTCCAACTCACTAAAGTCTATAAGCAGCCTATACTAAGCTTCTTATGAGAGATTCTTGCTCTCTTGGGACACGGGAGGCCAGCGACAACAACACATAGATGACATACAATTACAATAGGATAAAAAGAAGGACAATAGAATCAAAATATTGGATTAGTAAAAGAAAGATGATAATCTTCGATGTTAAATAACATTCGCAAATGAATGTCAATTTCAACAATTTACAGAAGATTTGACAGAGTACATTTGAAATAAATGTGTAGTTACAGTATATGAATTTTGAAATGTGGTGGTCAAAACCACAGTATACGGTGAGAGGTTAGACAAGGTGATGAGTCGGGGAAAGGAATCAAGCAGATGAAGAGCCGATGTAGTTAAATATTCCCAATCAGTAACCTACCTGTCTTCAGCAGGAAACACTATGTGTTTTGAATCCATTATATTATATAGTGCAGAGAGGAGGTGGAGAAAAAGTAATCTTACAGTACACTACGAAATATTATGTGAACAACTAAAATCCTACAATAAAACAGTCAAACGGGCAAGAACTTCCTATTTCTCAAACCTCATTACTGTTAATAAAAACAACCCCAGAGTTCTCTTCTCCACCTTTGAACTTTTAACTAGCTCTGATTTTAACAAAGTCCTCACAGAGACCAACAGACACTCTCTGTGAGGACTTCGCAGACCACTTCAGAAGTAAAATTGATGACATAAGGTCGAGTCTTTTAGCCCATCAAAATGCAAGTTTTAATAAACCTGGACAATCATATTTACATGAGGAAACACTGGAAAGTTTTGCCCTGGTTGATACAAGGACACTTGGTCAAGTTTTCTCCCAGGTAAATCCTCCAACCTGCCTTCTGGATCCAATTCCCACATTTCTTTTTAAGACATTTTATGGATTCTTTGAGGAACAGACATTAAATATAGTCAATTGCTCTCTTCAGACGGGCGTCTTCCCCACTGCCTTTAAAACGGCGGTGGTGGGGCCCCTTCTGAAGAAGAGCAATTTTGACCCCAGAGGTTTTAATAATTACAGACCTGTATCCAACTTACCGTTTTTAAGTAAGATTTTAGAAAAACGGGTTTTCCTCCAGTTAAATCATTTTTTAAAAACAAATAATATTTTAGAGAAATATCAATCTGGTTTAAGGATGAACCACAGTACACAGACTGCTCTTTTAAATGATATTAGGTGCACTGCAGATGTGAGGAAACTCACAGTCTTGGTGCTACTGGATCTAAGCGCTGCTTTTGATACAGTAGATCACCAAATTTTATTTAATAGACTTAAAAATCTAGTGGGCATCTCCGGTACTGTTTTTAACTGGTTTTATTCCTATCTCACAGACCGATCTTTCTTTGTAAGTCAAACTTGTTCCTCCAGAACCCATGAAATTAAATGTGGGGTTCCCCAAGGTTCGATTTTTGACCCCCTACTTTTTAATCTTTAGATGTTTCCCCTTGGGGATGTCATCAGGGGACACGGCATCAGCTTTCACAGCTATGCTGATGATACAGCTGCATATTGCCGTGTCCACTGATGACTCAGGACCAATTGATACCCTTTTAAATTGAATTTTGGATATTAAGTCATGGATGGCAGATAATTTCCTCCAGCTCAATCAGGACAAAACTGAGGTTTTAGTTATCGGTCCTGAAGGTCAAAGTTTTTAATCCCTCACATTGTGTGAAGAACATTTTTGACTCTGAGCTCAGTTTTATTCCTCGTATCGTATGTAACTAAGATTGTTTTTTATCACCTTAAGAATATCGCCAGAGTCTGCCCATTTCTCTCTCAGGCTAACACGGAAGTGCTGATGCATGCTTTTATTTCCTGTCGTTTGGATTACTGTAATGCCCTGCTCTCTGGCCTCCCCAAAAAGAGCATTTCACCATTACAACTACTGCAGAATTCAGATGCTCGGGTGCTGACGAGATTCAGAGGGCGGGAGCACATTACACCAGTTTTACAATTGCTGCATTGGTTTCAGGATCGATTTTAAGGTACTTTTATTAGTTTATAAATGTGTTAATGGTCTTGGGCCATCTTATTGATCTGATTTGCTTTTATCATACCAACCCTCACGGATCCTGAGGCCCTCTGGCGCCGGCCTTTTAATTATTCCAAGAATGAGGACCAGAACGCATTGCGAGGCTGCATTCAGCCATTTTGTTCCTCAACTTTGGAATAGCCTGCCAGAGGACGTCAGGAGACTGTTGATATTTTTAAGAGGAAGCTCAAGACACACGTTTTTAGTTTGGATTTTAACTCATTTTAAGTAATTTATCTTTTCTTTTGACTGAGGATTATTATTTTCTTATCTTACTGATAGCTCCAGTGTTTCCTCGGGAGGGGGTAGGGGGGCGCCGCATGGGGGGCGTGGCTGCCCTTCCCGCAGGGGCTGTCATTGCAGGGGATCCTTGGGTCCCGGTGGCCGGGGGCCTCTACACTTTGTGTGGGGTCCACCCGGCTGATCTGGGCTGGGGGTCTCTGTGGCGGTGGCACCCCTGTGGCCGTGGGCTGTCATTCCCCTCAGCGTGAAATGAGCTTCCCTTGGGTAGCCTTTCCTCATATGGTTTCTCTGTGCCTTGTCATGTCTTTCTAACACATCTTATCAGGTTGTGTGCTTTGTGTGTGTGTGTGGGGGGGGGGGGGGTATGTAGGTGTGTGTGTGTGTGTGAGTGCTGATGTACTGGTGGAAATATGGCTTCGGGTTTGTTGGGAGGGCGGGCGCTAACAGGTCTTCTTTTTATATCGTGTTTTGGATGTTTTACAGCACTTTGAGTTGCATTTTTATGTATGAAAAGTGCTATATAACTAAAATGTGATTGATTGATTGATTGATTGATTGATTGATTGATTGATTGATTGATTGATTGATTGATTGATTGATTGATTGATTGATTGATTGATTGATTGATATTCATGTGAAGACAAATGTGATTAACTAGATGGATGTAGGGCTTAAACCTTATAGTCTATTTTTATGATTGCATGATTGCCAACAGTATGTGTGTATGTGTGTGAGTGAGTGCGTGTGCCCACATGCATGCGTGTGTGTGCGTAAGTGGATTGACGAGGTCGTTAATACTGTACAACTGAACTGTAAGATAATGCTCTATGACATCAGTCAGTAAGTTAAGCTTAAGTCTAGAAAACACGAACCCATGATATTGGCTCCTGTCAATATCATCGATTACTCATGATACAGTAATTCCTGTGAACCCATTGCTGAAGGGTTGATAAAATTAACTGAAGCACTTTTAAGATGACACTTTTGAGAGAAAATGTCAATATTTTTCAGTATCAGCTAAGGTAATAAAGAATTAGAGACAGGAATTTGCTACAAAACGTTTCATAATACCAGACAGAGCAGATAATAGATGAGGACAACAAATAGATGAAGAATTCATGTACAGGAATTTCAAGTACGTATTCAACAACGCTTCGTAAAGTGCACTGAGTATCGTTGGAGAGAAAAAAATAATAATTCAACTGTAACAAAATCAGCATTAACAATAATAATAATAATAATAATAATAATAATAATAATAATAATAATAATAATAATAATAATAATAATAATGTTTGTCTATGTGTGCCCTGTGATTGGCTGGCAACCAATTTAGGGTTTATCCCGCCTATTGCCCAAAGACAGCTGGGATTGGCGCCGACATGCCTGCGAACCTCGTGAGGACAAGCGGGCTCGGATAATGGATGTAGGTAAGTTAGCAATAACAATAATAACAATAATAATAATTATTATTTTGTGCAAAAGGTGGAGTTCTCCCTGAATAGCCGGGTTTACATTGAGCCATGTATTCCGATTACAAAGGATCCAAATGACCAATCAGAATGAAAACGCTCCATATAAACACCCCAATCGTAATAAAAATGGAAGAATCCAAATGTAATTTCATTGGGATTCACAGGGGTGGTATATTCCTTTTGCCAATCCGAAAAAGCGTCATGTAAACAGTTCAATCGGACTGGTCAGGCTGCATCTGGTCTGCGCACGCTCTGTCTTGACGTAAATGTATAGTAGCGTCGTTGTATACGCACTTTAAAATGGCAGCGTAGGGCTGCTTGATTAAGCGATTTTGAACCGTAACCGAAGTTTCTGGATAAAATGATGTTAAAAACGTTCAAATCGGCACGTTCGATTTGGTTATTTTTGGTGTAGCCCAGTTGTACTTTCTGTATTGTGATCTGTTTGTACATTCTCTTCATATTTGTACTTTCTGTTACTCTTCTCTTCGTAAGATCTCTGTTTTCTGGTGGTTACTTCTGTGTTTGTCATGCACTCATGTGAGTAGCGTGTTCAGTCCAATTGCTTAAATGCGGAAGCGATTGTCCGCTGTCCGAGGAGAAAGTGACACATGTGGGGAATTGTTTGCTGCAGGAGCCGACTATTTGAGCCGCCTGCCGAGTGAGTGAGGAAGTCAAGTGGAGCGTATGCTCAACTGACGGAATTGGCCAGGTCGATGGTGAGCTCGGAGCCCAGGATTGAAACTTGGAAATTGCCTGGAATAGAACTGAACCAAGTAAAATGCTGTTAATCCCAATGGATTGTTCCGTGTGTATTAAGTTAAATTGACTAGCATTTTGAGTTCAAAGAAAGAAAAATTAAGTTTAAATAAAAGACATTCAAAATACTTTATTTTTCATTTTACAAAGAAATCGTAATCGTAAAATCGTGTTTGAGAGAAAATAATCGGGATTTTCTCATTAGGCAAAATCGAACAGCCCTATGGCAGCGTCTTACCATAGCTCGTCTGCAATGCAAGAACTTGTTTTAAAGTACTGGTAACTTGTTTTTAATCAAGATGCTGCTTTAATAAAAGTGTTAAAACAATTTTTGTGCGAAATAGATGAATTAACTCCATCTTGATAGATCACGATCTCCGCGTGTCACACGGCTGTAACACGACTGATCTGATTAACAGTGTGGAGCAAGTAAACGGACGATCGGAATAGATTACGTCACATGTAAACAGGTGACTAGAGATCTTGAATGATTTCATTCCGAATTACTTAAACGTCTCCATGTAAACCCGGCTACTGTTTGCCAGGCAATCGCAGAGTTGCCAACAAGTGAGTCACAAAACCATTGTCAATAGACAGACAGATACCAATAGGTAGGTAGGTAGGTAGGTAGATACTTCATTCTTCCTGTGAATGTGTTGCTTTGTGCAGCAAGCCTTTAAAAATTCAGTTGAGTAAAATACAAGCCCAGCACATAGAGATGCAAACCACGCACACAGGCATGCAAGGAGTCATCGAGTGCACAAATAGTGACTGCACCACTGAGCTACGTTTCAAGGGGGTTATCCGCCTCACTCAACGGCACCTCAACAGTAGTCAGGGTGCAGACCAGCATCTTTTGAACAACTAGCTACAATTTATATTGTCCGCAGCGGGACCTAAACCAAAGACCAAGATCTTATGAATGAGCTAGTGGCTCTCCATGAACAGCCAAATTGCAACAGAGATGTCTTACCTTGACCCCTGGGCTTGCAGCAGCTTTGGGGCTGGCTGGACCAGGGCTAGTGGGAGAGGGGATGACTTTCAGTGGCCCAGGGCTGGTTACATTATGTAGAAAGTTCAGAGGAAGAGAGTGGGTGTAGGAAGGTGGAATTGGAAAAATCCCAGCTATTAATTTATAAAATGTTCAGCATATAAATTAAGATTTTAGATTGCGATTAGGGATGGACCGATTATCGGCTGTGCCGATTATTGGCACCGATATATGGCTTTTTGACGAATATCGGCATAAATCAATTTAAAACTGTGGAAATCAAAACAAAGATATGTTTCATATAACCTTTTTAAGACATGGTGACAACCCCGGGTGCTCCCTGAACTGTTTGTTAGAATTTTATACCAGAGATGTTATTGTCAGAAAATTCTTGAAATAATAATTTAAAAAATCAACATTATGCAAACCTGAAAGATTGTTCAATAAACATTCTTAAAGACGTTGCAACAAAGTTAAGAGTCATTTTCCTTTAGAGTTTGATGCCAATATTTTCCTTTTTACTGAAAATGAATATCGGCTCCAAATATTGGTTATCGCCCTCCTTGACTACTAATAATCGGCATCGGTATCGGCCCTGAAAAAAGCATATCGGTCTATCTCTAATTACGATATGTAAGTTCAACTGTTTCATTACCTCTTATGGGATCCTTTGCTTTGTGGGTCTGAAGGACTGATGGGACTCTGGGGACCAAATGCAATTTTTAGGTGGCTATGAGTTGCAGGACTTGATATTGGCGTATTTTTGCCTGATCCTTGATCCTCATTGGCTGTAACAGTCGAAGCACAGATGGTAGAATCCGTGACTGCGTTAGTAGCTGGGCTGATGTGAGGAGTGGTGCTGGGTTGGGAGAGTTTGTCTGGTGCAGAGTGAGACTTTAAGCCTTGGATGGTTCCCAAGACGAGGCTTGAAACAGTCACTTGATCAGTCGGACTGGTAGGACTTCTTTGTTGTTCAGGAGTAGTGGAGGAGCATTCTGAAGGTAAATTGTTGGTGGCATGAAAAAGTGTGTTTGTACCATTTTGTGGTAAGGGATTCGGTGTTATTGATGGAGGCTCTGTGCAGGATGCCGCACCTTTCTTCGTAACTACAGTGGTTGCTGAGGGGGACGATGGCTTCGAAATGTCTGCTACAGTAGACGTCAAGGCCACATCCTGGATTGGAGGAGGCGGGGCAGGGTACTTGACCTTGGATGGTTGTGACTGAGAAATACAAGGCTGTGATGCTGGTTGTTTTGTGGGTATCACAGATGGGATTGGAGGAGCAAGGGACTTGGTTGACTTAGGTTTTGGAGACATGTATTTTGGCTGGCATGGTCCTCCTGAAGCTGGGCTGCAGAGCTGACGAGAGGTGGGTTCCGGCGGCGCCGTAAATTCTGCTGGTATGTTGACGGAGGAGGGAGGTGTCACTGTGTCCGCTATCAGTTTGGTTGAAGTTTGGCTGTCAGTGAGGATAGTTAACTCATAGTACTCCTGAATGTCTGCAGGAAAAGAAGAAACATTTAAACCAAGTTCAATACCGAACAACTGTCTGATTTGACAATTACAGCAGTTCATATGTTTATGGTGCAGAAAAATATTCTGTGAGGAAACAAACGGGAAAACGAAAATCATGGTCCTGCATAAGACATGTCCAATGTCCAAACTGCAACATACCAAGTACTGAAAATAAAATTTAACAGACCCACATTAATTACTGATCTATGCTAGACTAAAAGCAGTGGTATGGTGTCACTGGTGAAAAATTTGCAGTAAAGTAAAAAGCAATAATGTTTTTTCTCAACAAAAGTTCATGCAAGTGTGTTATTGCAGAAGATTTAAAAAATGCAAAGTGCACAAGTGAAGCACACTGTATGTTCATTATTTAGTAATGTTTTTCCAACAGTATTAGTTTTTTTTTCTTCTATTTTTGATTTGATATTATTTGTCATTAAGTCATCACCAGATGATAAGTGATGCTGAAATTGGTTAATATATCAGAATGGTCAAATTCACTCGTTCCTGCTCAGCTGAAGAAATGTTAGGTCAATTTTGAGCTCACTGGATGGATGGATGGATGGATGGATGGATCGATGGATGGATGATACGTATATATTTTTTTATTCCTCACTTATAATCAGAGCTGAGCATTCCGCCTATGTGACGGACCAGTCCGTCTATCTGCCTATGACGGACACCCATTTTGTAGGCGATAAACAATAAAATTGAATCTTAAAAAAATAGTCGGACTAAGCAGAGTCGTAAGACCATTTTTTTCCCATCTGTAATCGTCTATTTTCGCGGTGAGACGAGGTTTATGTAATAGTATTGTTGTTTGCAGAGGAAGTGACGTTTTCCCTATGTTTCGAGGCTGAGGGCCGGTGTGGGTGCCAGATGAGATCGGGTCCAAAATTGTAACTGTGGCCTCCCTGCGTGCTGATGACGTCACGCTCTATAACGTATTTCTACAATATATAATTCTTTGCCACAATGTTTGTTACCCATAGCTGTTGTATTTTTATATTCTGTGTTACTAAAATAAAAAAATTAAAAAATTACAAAATTGCTTCGTGCCACATTAGCGAGGCAGCTCCTACGTCACTTCCGCTTATGCCCCGGGAAGAAGCCGCTGCCTGTTTAATGAAATGTTTGCATTTCTCCTGCCAAACTGGCAACGATTTTGTGGTTGACTCAGGCTGCAAGATTCTACGTATGTAATGTGAATTATTTCTTAACAAAATGTGTTTTCCCTCCGAATAACCGTGAACCACAATCTGATTCCCAAGGCCACAAATTGACGTGATGTCATCAGTAGGCCACCGTAGGACGATCCTCGCAAAAGTGGCAGTAAAGTACTTTATTTTATTTTATTTTTTATTTAGTAACCCAGAACATACAAACACAACAACTAGAGGAGTGACAAACATAGAGGCAAATGAATATATTACGGAAATACATTACAAACTGTGACCTCATCAGCACGCGCACAAGCCACCAAAGGACCGCGGGACAATTTTGCAGCCCGATCACATATGGTACCGACAGCGGAATAAATATGTCTTCTTTAAATGCTGCAAGACACAAGGTCCTTAAAGGTATATAAAGTTCATATAAGGTCCTCAATGTTGCTAAAAGGAGAAGTATTTAGTCTGGCCGTGGCGTGGTGGGTTTGCAAATCCACAGTTTTTTTTTTTGTCATCAATATCGAATTACTTTTTAGCCTTAGCGAAGCGGTTAGCCACCAAGTATGATGCTGTCGAGACACATTTGTTGACAAATCAGTTGTGATTTGAGTCTGCATTGACAGCACATATTGTTATGCAGAGCGGGTTCCTGCATGAGAATCACTTGTCGCCGTGAATCCATATTTCAAGTAGGTCTTCTGGTATTGTCTATGGAATGTGCCCTTCTTTTTCTTCTTGGGCATAAGTTCTTGAGTTGAATTCTCACTGGTCCTTTTCCCCATTGCAAAGAAACTTTTCAAATACGTCTATTTATTTTAATTATTTGCTAGCTTGGGCATTTAATATTCGGAGCTGGGCATCGCCTATTTCCCATCTACATATTTAATCAACCCATGTGGTCCCAGTCGGTCCGCGTCAGCCAAACGACGTTGAGAACGGAAATAATCAGTGCCGCACTCCTGACACGTGGCCGAGCAAGGAAAAAAATAAAAATAAAAGTGTTATTATTATTATTTTATTATTATATATTATTTTTTATATATAAAAAGTGGCGGTTAGGCGATGCAAGCTCAGTTAATATTAGTGTTACGTGATGGAGACAACTTGACACGTGTTAAGAGTCAGTCATAGATGGTGGTAACAGAGAGAATCCAGTCACTTTTCAAAATAAAATATTTTTCACCTTGGGATAATAAATAAAACAGAAGTACTGTATGTTTTTTAAAAAAATTATTTCATCTTTGCAGCCTGCCGCGGCCTGGTCCGAAGTGGCCAGCGGCCCGGTGGTTGGCAAACACTGCATTATTGCACACACTTTCACTTTATGCTCACCGAGTATGTTTGTATTTGACGCATGCATTACACCCGAAGTGCCCAACCACTGGTCCGCAGTCATACAGATGTAATTTTATTTTATTTTGGAGGGCAACATGTCAGCCACCCTACAACTCAGCCCTCCCCAACTATATAAAAATAGCTCCGCTTCATATTGAACAGTCACACAGAGAAATACATTAATTCCATTTTATTTATATTTACAGTGTTTTGTGGTTAAACAAAGAGGTAAAGTGACCGGCTGGCATGCGGGTGCGCACGCACACACGGACGGATGGACGCAGAAGTAATAGAATATATATTTTGTACGCTGATCAAAAGTAAAAGACTGGTCTGATAACATTGGGATATATAAATTCTGATGGTTTGGTTTGCTTTCGTACTGTATTTGAAACTAAACTCCGCTATGCAGGTCATTATTCTCAGTGCACTTAAAATGGTTGCATATGCTACATTCATATTTGACTTACCGGTGTCTTTGTTTACAAATATCATAAAACCACACTGGGCAATAAACTGAGCTGGTAAAGCAGATAAATGTGTCCATAAGAGCTACAGGAAGCATTCAAAGCCGTGACATGTCTTGTGTTTTTGCTAATGGGCAACAGTTTAACTCAGGTAGTGCCTGACTTATTACAGATTTTTACATGACAACAAAAAAAAGTTCACATTTTGATGCCATCTTTGGGGCTATATTTCAGTGAACAGTCACGTAACAAACTCAATTGATCTTCTTCTCTCCTCACTTCACTTGTTTTTGTGCAAAACACACAATTACCATGCCTTCATCTAGAGCTCCAAAAACACCTTGCCAACCCCAATAGAGTATTATTAAGATGAAAGAACCTTAAACAGTACCTACCTCATAACCTACCTCATAAACAATAGCTTAACAATTACTGGTACAGCCACACCTAGATCCAATACTGACTCAGTTCTACTAGCTACATATTAACTGCTATTTGAAGTACTGTATATTGCACTGTGGTTGCAGTGACTTGCAGAGTTGCTAAACAGATGAAGAAATACTTACCAAGCAGGGCACTGAAGAGCTGACTTTGGAACACATTAATGACTCTGTCCAGGGACTGTTGTAGTTGGTGATCTTCCTCAATAGAACCGTGTTTTATCTGGCTCTGCTGCCTCTGATCTAATTTGGCCCGGTACTGCTGGAGAAGCTCGAGGGCTCGTTGAGCATCTGAATAAAACACAGACAAATTAAATAAACAACCTATTTTTTTCCTGGTACTATTCATCGAAGGAAGTAATAATATGTATGGTTCAGACTGGCTAAACATGGGGACGTTTACATAGAACACAACGTAACCCACATCAAAATCATAACTTTTTTCATCAACTCACTGCATTAACCTTTCCAAAGACATTGAAGTGACAATCTAAATTGCAGGGGCAAGAAAGAAATACCAACATCAATTAGCAATGAATTCATTCTTTGTGAATATGTGACAGAAGCGTAATCTGGACAGCTGTGGATAATTGACTCAAGCCCCGTCAGAGATATCAAGCCAAATGTTGGATCTAAATTTAAAAAAAATAAAATCCTTTACAAAGGCAATAATGCTCCATGATTATAGTCTGCTATATGACCACGATGACAAAATTTCAGTTAAAATGTGTTTTCACCATACCATAATCATCAGTAAAAAGCAGTGAAGTAATAGCTGAAAGCTAAACAACTTTAAATTTGTATATTTTGTATTGATTCATAGAAATAATATATGGATACTAATTAGAATATTTTTCATGAAATAAAACATTTTTAAACACTTTAGAAAAATTACGAGATATTGAACATTTTTGCACATGACCAATATATTTACATTTATCCAATACACGAAAGGATTTGTTGTTTATTATTTAAGCCTTCAGGCAGTATAAACTCTCATTGAATATTTCATGTTTGACACCCCAACCACGAATACTAGGAAAACTTGCAGAATGCAAGATCAAAGCCCATTGATTTGATTATGAATTTTAACACAAGTGACTAGATCAGGCATCCAAACTCCGGCCCGGGGGCCAAATGCGGCCCATTGTCAAATTTTATCCGGCCCGCAGCCTCTGTTATAAAATTAATCAAGTCTGGCCCGTTGCCCCGTTGACAAGGGTATTAAATACACTCTAAATGCAATTTCACATTTACACACAAGAAGGCAGCAGAACTCTGTCCAACTACATAATCCTGTGTGACCCTTTCCTGACAGTTTCTATGCTGCATTCACACCAAATCCATTGAGAGAGTTTCTGGTGGCGTGATTCAATTGAAGTCAATATAGTTCGCGTGGGTGGGCACGGTTGCTGCAGTGCGCCGCAGATCATGCATTTGGAGTGGTGGGACGCGGAGCGAAGCATCAAAAACCCGTCCATTCATCCATTCGCCGCATATAAAACAACTGAACTTTTTTCCCTCTTTGCCTCGCGGCAGCCAATCAGCGTCAGGACATACTACGTCACACCGTGCGTCATGTACATTCAGCGGAGAGCGCAAAATGGAGGAAAAGATTGTTTGTGGACACCTCGAGCTATATAAGACGGACAGTTAAAAAAAAAAAAAAAAAAAAGGAACCAGGTTTGGAGAACCGTGAGTGAGCTTTGTATACCTGGTATGTTTTTACTTTCTTTCTCTTGTTTTTTACAGCTGTTGAACTTTATCAAGACAGCAGTATTGTTTGCATTTGCACAGTGTCGGCCACTTGATTGTGATGTCGAAATGCTGTCGTCGTACACTACCGAGCTAAACACCTCCCCTCTCCGCTGTGCGTGAATGAGCGCCTGCGGGTAGAATGGCGACAATGAATACAAAAGGAATGTTGACAGCGAGGGCCCACAATTTACGAAAAGGGGGATATTGGACTGTTTTTTCCCCCACTGAAATACGCAACAACTGTGTCTCCCTCATTTGCAAGGAGACTGTTACTTATGTCCCTGTTTTTAAATCTAAAAGTTCAGTGAACATTTATTTTCAACAACATGCCATTTTTCAAATTAACTATTACCTGTACTGGTGAATATAATATATATGATATGTATATTTTATTTGTTATTTAATTAAAAAGTTCAGAGAACATTTAATTACCAGTTGTTATTCATGTTTGAAATGTAATTTGCACTGGTGAATACTGTTACTTATTTCCATGTTTTTAAATCTAAAGGTTCAGTGAACATTTAATTTCCAGTGATGTTTCAAATGGACCAAAAGACATGTTTAAGAATCTTGAAATTTAAATTAAAAAGTCAAAAACGAAAGGCAACACTGGTTTGCTAAAATGTGACTGGATTTATTGGTGTTCCATGTAAAAAAAGAATGTCAGGCTAAATGGTTGGCCCCCGACATTTTCACCTCAGCAAATCTGGCCCTCTTTGCAAAAGGTTTGGACACCCCTGGACTAGATGGACCATTTAACGTATTGGCCTGAATATAAGATGTTGTTTTTTGCATTGAAATAAGACTGAAAAAGTGGGGGTAGTCTTATATTTGGGGTCTAGACATTATACCCAATCACGACGCTTGATGGCGCCAGATATCATTGAAGCGAATGCTGAACTTGCATTCAACTTGCAAAGCAACCCCTGTCACGTGAGGATGACATGTTATGGGAGGAGCCAGAGGATGGGATTAAGGACAGCAACACTGAGCACAGCGAGGCAGTTAATTGTTTGTGAGGAGTAATGTTCTGTCATGATAGAGCTCAGCTACTCTCAAGTTAAACCAGTTTGCATTATTTTAGTGCAATGTTTTTCCTTATTCAGATTTGTTTCAAGACTACAGTTACAGTTAGACTTCACTTTGATGGTTAATGCAGTTATTGCAATTTTGTTGTTTGATCACAATAGATTGGTTCTTTACATTTCAAAAACCAGAAGCCCTTCATTTACGAATGTGATTGCACTTTAGTTAACATAAGATAATAAGAGAAGATAAGAATGCCTTTATTGATCCCACAGTGGGGAAATTTTCATTGTTACAGTAGCAAAGATATAGGTCACACAGGGGCGGCGGCATAATGTGGCCATTAATGTATAACATTGATGGCAAACATTTAGGATCAAACCTATGTAGATATACGCAGTAATATGTTTAAATGTTGAGATATTAAGATTTGAATGAGGCAAAATAACATGCCTTTTCTCTCAAATATATTGTTATAATCATTTGTTTCAGATGTACTGTAATTATTTTCTGTATAAAAATTAATTTGGTGTTCAAAAAAACTTTTTTCAAACTTAAGTCTTGAAAAAGAGGGGGTCGTCTTATAATCAGGGCCGTCTTATATTCGGACCAATACAGCATTGTAATAAAGTAAAGTGATTCTACTGACCCTGGGCACACTCTGCACTTTTTGTTTTTGTTTGTAATCATACAAAGATAAGTGAAATTTTAAAATTTCTGTCATTTTGAAATTTTGGAGGACTTTATTTACAGTAGAGAACTGTATGGACCTATTGTTTAAGGTTTCGTTTAACTTTTGAAGGCATGCTGATGACGCTCGTAACTCCCTTTTTGTTAGACTTTTACAACAAACATGTATATTGGCAAACATTAACAATAATAATAATGAAAAAAATCAACATTATGCAAATCTAAAAAATGTTTCAATAAACATATGCTCAAAGATGTTTCAACAAAATTAAGAGTTTTATTTATTTTTTATGCCAATATTTTAGTTTTTTCTGAAAATGAATATCGACTCCTTGACTACTACCGTATTTTCGGATTATAAATCGCAGTTTTTAGTTTGGCCGGGGCGGTTTATACTCCGGAGCGATTTATGTGTGAAATTATTAACATATTATTAACTGTATATCATTTCACATAAAGATAAATCCTTAAAGCTATTAAAATGCATGGATAATTTAAACATTTAAATCCTAATATTTTGTTAAATGAGTAATTAAAAGTATGATAAAAAGGCAATTTGACTGTCTATCAATAAATCCACTTGCCGTGCCTGTGGTCTTACACACACATACGGAGCGGAGAAAACAACAGAGAGATAATTACGACCGAATACATAAATACTTTTGGAGACTTGGAAATATTCTACATGGTCGGCGATAAAAAAAAAGACTTATTTAATCGATCTACGATCGTTTAGGTGAATTTAAAGTTATCTTACCTTGTAATGTTGTCCACATTAATTGGACAACACTACCCGGCTACCCGTGTGTTTCAGGATCGATTTTAAGGTACTTTTATTAGTTTATAAATGTCTTAATGGTCTTGGGCCATCTTATTTATCCGATTTGCTTTTATCATACCAACCCTCGCGGATCCTGACGTCCTCTGGCGCCGGCCTTTTAATTATTCCAAGGGTGAGGACCAAAATGCATGGCGAGGCAGCATTCAGCCATTTTGGTTCTCAACTTTGGAATAGCCTGCCAGAGGACGTCAGGTCCGCGGAGACTGTTGATATTTTTAAGAGGAAGCTCAAGACACACGTTTTTAGTTTGGATTTTAACTCATTTTAAGTAATTTATCTTTTCTTTTGACTGAGGATTATTCTTTTATTTTACTGATTTTAGTTCTTAAATTACATTACTGTTTTGATTTTTAGTTTTTTTTTGTTCTCTGTTGTTGTTAGCTTTTAGCTCCAGTGTTTCCTCATGGGGGGGCCTCCGCGTTGGGGGGGTGGCTGTCCTTCCCGCAGGGGCCGTCATCGCAGGGGCTCCTTGGGTCCGGGTGGCCGGGGGCCTCTACACTTTGTGTGGAGTCCACCCGGCTGATCCGGGCCGGGGGTCTCTGTGATGGCGGCACTCCCTGTGGCCCATGGGCTGTCATTCCCCTCAACGTGAACGAGCCCCCTTTGAGTACCCTTTCCTCATATGCGAGAGGTTCCTCTGTGCCTTGTCATGTCTTTTTTAACAATGTTTATCAGGTTGTGTGCTTTGTGTTTATATGTGGTGTGTGTGTGTGTGTGTGTGTGTGTGCGTGCGTGTGTGTGGGGGTGTGTGCGTGTGTGTGTGTGTGTATGTGTAGGTTCGAGTGCTGATGTACTGGCGAATATATATCTTTGGGTTTGTTGGGGGTGAGGGCGGGTGCGGGTCTTCCTTTTCATGTTGTGTTTTGGACATTTTTACTGGACAGCACTTTGAGTTGCATTCTTTTTGTATGAAAAGTGCTATAAAAATAAATTTGATTTAATTTAGAGAATTTTTCACTGGCTGAAGCGGGTAGTATAGACCATTGATTCCGGTCAGAGAATCAGGAGGAGACACGGAAGAAACGCACCAAGGCGGAACTAAACTTTGGTTCCCCCCAGTCTTTCTGACATACCTGTTGTAAATTCCTCATTAGTGCTTCCTTTATACAGGCATTGGTTTACTGTTTAACTTGTGTGTTTTACACCAGACATGCAGCTAATGCGTCCTTTCTGTATGTTGATTTATGTCGGGCATATTGTTGGACAGGTAAGGGGTCCTACCAAGAGACGTTTGGAGTCTGTTAGCAGTTAGCGGTAGCCACGTTGTTCGCTATCACTGTGTCCCGTCACGCTCTTTGAATAGAGTGACTGTTTGGATGAGGCGCCCTGGTGAATCCCCCCCAAATTAACATACAGGCCTAACTCTGCGTCTGTTAGCCGTTAGCGGCTAGTGGCAGATGCGTGCCGCCTTCGTGGTCGGGTACGCGCCGGGATTGAGCGAGTTGTTGAGCTCTGTGGAATGGATTGAAGTGCTACTGAAGCCACGTTGTTCCCTATCACTGTGTCAGGCCACGCTCTTTGAATCGAGTGACTGTTTGGATGAGGCGGTCCGGTGAATCCCCCTAAAATTCCCCTACAGTCCTAACATTAGTCCTAACGTAACTTTCTTGTAATTCTACATGTGTGAATGTAAGCTAATTGTTACCATCGTAGCTCGGTGGAAATTATGTGTACTAAGCGCACAATTGTATTATTTTGATTTATATGGACACATTTATCAGCGTTACGCGACGGAGGCAACTTGGCTTCCGGGTGGTGGAGGGGGGCGTTGTGTAATGTAACGTAAGAATACCGTTCAGCCTGTTCTTGTCTGTATTCTATTTTTATTTTAAATTGTTCGTCATTTAAATTTCAAATGACATGTCTGTTCTTGGTGTTGGATTTTATCGAATGAATTTCCTTAAAAAATGTGACGTATACTCCAGTACGACTTATATATGTTTTTTTCTACTTTATTACGCATTTTATGGCTGGTGCGACTTATAGTCCAGAAAATCCAGCAATAATCGGTAGCGGTAAAAACATATCGGTTTATCTCTACTTAAAAGGCACATTAATTAATCCACCAGGATTGTACCTTTAGCTAAAATGCGATGCGGGACAACAATTGGAACGTATCAACCGCGAGAAGTGATGGAAAACAGTACTCTTCTTTACTTTCTTACTAGGGCTGCACAATATCGAAGCAATATGCATATCGCAAAGACATGCAATAATTTTCTTATGGAATTGTAAGCTTTTATCTGAATTTTACCAGTCAGATGCAAAGCCAAATGTGCATTGCCACCCAATGGTTGGACATTATCTAGTGGAATTACAATTAGTTAGTTAAGAACACATTGAGCTAGCTTATTTTGTCGCATGAAAAAAAAGTACCGTATTTTTCAGATTTTGAACCATGAGGCTATTATAAAGGTCCGACTATTCTGTGGATTTTTCTTGCACCGCTAGGGGCGCTCTAACCGGAATTAGAATCAAAAATAAGAAAAAAAATCCATGCAAAGAAGAATACGCTACTTTTTCTTTAGCAGATAGAACACGGACGACAAATTACAAACAGTTGATTATTGTATTTTCAAATTCTGGCCCTTCATCATGGAACCTGTTATGTACTGATAAAATTAACAAGATTTGATTGCAGGTGGCGGCACGGTGGTCGACTGGTTAGCACGTCCGCCTCACAGTTCAGAGGTCGTGGGTTCGATCCGGCTCCGGCCACCCTGTGTGGAGTTTGCATGTTCTCCCTGTGCCTGCGTGGGTGTCCTCCGGGTACTCCGGTCTCCTCCCACATTCCAAAAACATGCATGGTAAGTTGATTGGACTGTCTAAATTGCCCCTAGGTGTGATTGTGAGTGCGGATGTTTGTCTCTGTGTGCCCTCCGATTGGCTGGCAACCAATTCAGGGTGTCCCCCGCCCACTGCCCAAAGACAGCTGGGATAGGCTCCAGCACGCCCGCGACCCTTGTGAGGATAAGCGGTATGGATAATGAATGAATGAATGAATGAATGATTGCAGGTGGGGGAGTTAAACAGGCGAGGGCGCTATGCATGAGGTTAAGCACTAGGCGTTGCATTGGGTGGTATGTGGAAGGTAAAGCAATAAAAGGTGGATGTTAACTGACAAACTGGAGTGTGTTCAGTCATTACCGGTACAGGTGGGTCAAAATCCAACAGAGCCCACATGAAGACGTTTGTATGATTTAAGTTTTAGGTTGAAGGCCATCTTGCTATCCAGGAAGAAAACTGCGCTGTTGCACACAAGATTAGCATCAATGAATCTATGGTGAGACGTTGGAGGCAGCAGCGGGAATTGAAATGAACATAAGTTTCAATCGTCAAAGTTGTTGCTGTGTTAAAAGACACTGTTAGGAAATAATCTGTTCAGGTACATACATTTATCGGTCAAAATTGTTCTGTAAATGCAGAAAATATCTAACTTTTCAACATAGGTAGGTGCGCCTTATAACCCTGTGCTGCTTATGTATTGTTTATTTCTTTTTTAAATAGAGTGGGTGCGGCTTTTATAATGGTGCTTTTATAATATAGTCCAGATAATATGGTACTACTTTCAATAGAATAATAAAAATCTTATTTCCTTAGGTACATATCACTTTAGTCATCGATATTGCTTTAGTCAACATCCATATCGCATGTTTTTCCAATATCGTGCAGCCCTAGTTCTTACTCATTTATTTTCTCATTGTCCTTTCAAGTTGTATTTAAAACTGAGTGCTCAAGGCTTCAATGAATTTTCCTTTCCTCAGAATTCAAGAGTACAAAGAACCGAGGAATTTATTTGTCATACCAACTAGGGCTGTCATGATTAGTCGACTAATCACGACGAAATCACCAATCAAAATCGTCAACAATTAATTTTAATCGTCGACGCGTCATTTATTTATATATTTATTTATTTGGCACATTATTTTTCTCGCGAGACTGCCGCAGCTCGCTCTTCTCCCGCTGCAACGCACATGCGCAGTGGTGGTAATCCGGGTGATGTAAACAGAGGCATTGTGGGTAAAGTAGTGTAAGCCTTACACTGTAAGGGCTAATTCGTGTTGGCAACAGAGTCCTGAAAGTTACGGCGCATTTCACCAAATATACTCAATACATGCAAACCTGCCTTTCATGGCAGCACGATGAGGATGCCCCATCATTTAAAAAAAGGACGCAAGTTTGTGCTTATGCCTGATTTCATGTATGCACAGTTGTTTCTAGAAGCTTGCTGCAGTTAGCATACGTACGTTAAGGTATGTGTTTGATGTAACGCTGTAACACAATGTCCTATTTGGTACGCTAACACGTCTTAGCATCTTCTATGGGTTAAGCAGCCATTATTCAGTAAACTTGCGTTTATTAACAACCAAAACTCTGTGTGTTTATGCCCGTGGTGGACATCGAAGCAGGAAGCGCATGCTTGCTTGCTTGCTCGCTCTCTCTCTCTTTCTTTCTCACTCGCGAACGGAGTGATGTGTTCATGAACTGGGAAATATCAGCACTCAACACAAAAACGACATATGTTCCACTCGTTGGCATCACATAACAATGAAACCCATAATTAAGTTTGTTGTAATATAGTACGTTATAGTGAGAAAAAAAAAGTCTTACTTTTTTTTGTTACAGGTGCATACCACATTTTGATTGTGTGGATCAATTTACTACTTTTAAATTATCCATCCTAGTGAAGAAAAACAAAACCTTTTTGATAAAGTTTAAATTAACACAAAATTAAAAACCAATGAATGATATCAAGATCC
The DNA here is from genome assembly GCF_054856515.1 of Filicampus tigris. NCBI lineage: Eukaryota > Metazoa > Chordata > Actinopteri > Syngnathiformes > Syngnathidae > Filicampus > Filicampus tigris. The sequence continues at coordinate 1,912,490 of NC_141228.1, read as the reverse complement.
ATCAGGTGTCCATATTAAGCAACAGAGTGTCAGTACCCGCAAAGCATCAATAGCTGGCCAATGGGCCGCAACGCTCGAGTCATACTCATTTTGATTAGTACTCACAGGGAAACAATTAAAACACACAAATTATTACTATTACGGATATGACCAGTTTTTTTTCTTTTTTTTCCTGAAATTTAAAATTTAATTAAAAAAAAAAAAAAACAATACTACCAAAAGGAGAAACACAAGACGGTACTCAAAGGGGGCAGGTAGAAGTTCATGACCTTGTAACAGTCCTACCCCTTGTTTTACACCACATATGTCAAAGTCAAGGCCAGCGGGTCACATCCATCCCGCTAGAAGGTTTCTACGGCCCCTGGGATGATATTGCTTTATTATTAGATCTGCCCGCAGCAAGCCGGTGTGGGTAGCAGATCTGATCGGGTCCTTCGCGCCTGCCGCTTTAAAATATATTGTAGCGACTTCAAAGAACACGCCGTCAGACGTAGTTTAATCATCATGTTTTTATTAGTCCGACTGGCTAATAAGGGCCGCAGCCGACGCCAATACAGTACGACAACCGTTCAGTCAAAAAAGAGCAACGGCTCTCCTGTTCGTCCTCCGCTACTGTCGCTCGCATGCCCCCCCATCCAGCGAGCCGTACGATGCATTTATTAACCTCGGAAACAAAACAACTTGGCAAGACACAAATTCGACCACAACACAGATAACCCGATTCGTTACACTATTTCTGTAATATATTTCTTTGCATCAATGTTTGCCACCCCATGGCTGTTGTACATGCTGACTGAAGACTTCACCACGTTTGTTGTTGTGTGTACATGTTAAAAGGTGAGTTTAATCATTTAAGTTCGTGTCAGGTAACTGCTGTACATAATAGCCTAGATATGTTCTTGTGAGTGATGTCACGTTGATGAACACTAGTTAGTTATTTTGGCTCATATGCTAACTATTCTAGTGATGAAACTTGTGAATGCGTATTGTATGTATTGTTTGGCTGATTAATTTCTTAATAGAGTGAATTGTAATGTTTAGGCATATTGTTAACAAATGGATATGCATTGGATAATGTTGCTAGGTTATTCTTTGTCTCTGTTGTTGTAGACCACAATAAATAGACGTGTCAAGTGGAATACGGGCCTGTGTTTTCTGACATGATCACCCACATTCATACCTTGCCACTCTAAAATAGGGTCCGCTGGAGACATCATACCAATCATATGATCCTCTCCGTTTTACTTCACATTATGTACAGTTCATACAATCTTGCAGGCCGAGTCAATCAGAAAATTGTTTCAAGATTAGCAACAGAAAGGCAAACGGAAGTGACGTACAAGCTGCCTCGCAAAAGTAGCAGTAATGTACTTTTTTTTATTTTTTTTATTTAGTAACTCCGAAGATAAAAACACAACAGCCATGGGGGTGACAAACATAGATGCAAAGAAATATATTACAGATATATAAAGCGTGGCATTATCTGCAGGCGCGAAGGACCCGATCCAATCTGGACATTTAAAAAAATTCAATGAACATTCTATCAGTACGGCCCTCGGCTTGTCGCAAAATTTTGTATTTGGTCCATTTGACTTTGGCACCCCTGAACAATATCTCATTTTGTGTACTAGTTTATGGTTGTACAGTTTAAGAATAACTGAAACAAAGTCATAACGTACTCTTGTATTAACTGAGAACAATATCACACTTATAGTCATATAATTTAAGGATATTGAAAACAAAAGTCATGATGGCATGTCATGAGAAAAATGGCGAAAATAGTGTACTCGTTTAAAAATGAGCAGCACAGTTTGAGTTGTTTCTAATTGTATAAAATAAATACAATTGAACGAAGTAGCGAACACTGTTTTGATTGTTGATGCACGCTTTTGATGCAAATTCTACATGACGTGAAGTTAATCAAGTCTAGGTCTTTTGACAGTTATCTTACGCCATAGATGCGTAACTTTGCACATCACTGCAAACGTCAACCACAATAACACATATTTTTGTAAACCTCCTTGATTGTCTATTCTTCTGTTTCCTATACCACTTGTCCCCAAGCTCTATACAGCTCTTGTAATGGATCTAACAATGCACATAAACTTATGTTATGTCCTAGCCTGTACTGTAGCCTATAACTATGTAGCCTAAAGTTGGATGATGACCAGTGTGATACATTGTGGTAATCTTCGACCATGCATTTCTGCTAATTTTTGATAGAGCTTTTGGATTGTGGCATATATACAAAATAAAAAACAAATTCAAATGGGGCTCTTAGGGTAGATCGCATACATGACGGTAGGTGCAACAAATTGAATTTGAAGCCTGAAAAATGCGATGATATCGCCACCATCACTGCTATTCAACTACAATAGTATCCCGTAGTCGTAGGGACAAATTAAGTTTCATGTGTGAGCAAAACAAAAACAATCCACGAAGGCTTGTTATTTGCGTGTGAGTAAATAATCAGGGTCGCCAAACGAAGTGGAACTTCACAAAATCAGCCGGCACATTTACAGAGTTTAAAACTAACTTGTTGTAAAATGCAGTCGATTACTCTGGCAGGCGGAGTGAAACAAATAAACTATTTATAAATCATGACAACATTTTCTTTACCTTTCTGTCGCACAGGCATGGTGCTGTTCCCTGAGGCTGGAGTGAGTCGATGAGCGTCTGTGTTCGTCTAAATGTCAACGTCCGTACTGGCTGCCGCCTCCAAACCGGGACACCACACAGACACACGCGAATGTCTCAGTGGGGTGCTTGGCTGTTCAGCAACGCGAAAATTAGTCAAAAGTTCACATATAGGGTAAAACACAGACATACACACGCACACGCGCAAGCTCGAATCGAAAGGGTTGACGTCAAACGTCTAGCATGGGGACTTTGAGCTCGTGCAGTGCACTTCTTCACATTAATGTCCACATCTGTTGTAAATAAATTCAGCTAGCTGTAGAGTACTTCTGTTTTTCCTCTCAGGTGAATCGACACTGTTAGACCGGTTTCAAGGTGGTGTGGAGGCAATTTTTTTTTTTTACTCGCTCTCACACACGCACACGCACACACACACACACACATGCCTCCCCGCACACACCTTGATCACTCAGCTCCAAATGCTGTTAAAGCTGGTTTTATTTGACAGTATTGTTGTGTTGCACCAGGGGATAAAAGGCTTTGGATCCACACCCAGTCAATCCCCAGAGATTTATTTATGTAATTATTTATAACTATATACTGTATACATATACAATACATATATTAAGGGTGTAACAGCCGGTACGCTAAATCACATTTCGGTTCGGTTCGGTTACTTGGAAATTTCGGTTGGGTATATTTTAGGTATGTTTATTTTGAAAAGGTGACAAGTAAACGGTGCATTTTTTAGAAAAAATGAATAAAAATGAACCATTTGGGTGATATTCTAAAAAATTACACCAGAATAAAAAAATACACTAACAATAAAGAACACTTAATTTTGTAACTGGCAGCACTGAAATCTTTAAACACTCAGCAGCAACAGCCTCTGACTATGACACATTATTCAAGTTAAAGACAAGTTGTCATTACAGAACATGTATACACTTTTTGTGATGAAAAAAAATACATAGAATAACAGTTACAATTATTGCTAACTATATTAAAACTCTTTTTATAATGAAATACAGTAACTTTAAAGTCTTTATGAAATTATTTACACGTTTTAGGCATTAAAATCTTTGAATGTTCAACAGCATATTGTAACGGATTGGGTTATCTGTGGTGTGGTCGGATTTGTGTTTTGCTGAATTGGGATGTTTCCGAGGTTCATGAATGCATCGTATGGCTAGTGAGAAGAGCAGCGGAGAACGAAGAACAGAGCTGTTGTACTTTGTTTTTGGCTAAAAAAGACTGCTTGCTATTTTGGCAAAGTGCCAATGGCAGCATTTGTTGTAACAAATGTCTGTAACATCTCCTATAACAAAAAAATAACAAAACATATTTAAACTTAATCTGATTTAGCGTAACCTGTATTTTAATACTTTAAGTGCAATATGCATCGTCTGATTGACATTACTGTGCAACTTAGCAATGGACGCTGCTTTTATTTAACCTAATGTAGCACCCGGTGTAGTATATTTTCTTTTAAATTATATTGCAATTCGCCCTGCGATTGGCTGGCAACCAGTTCAGGTTGTACCCCGCTTTTTTTCCATGTTGTAGAAAAATTGACTTTTTAACCGTGTAAAAATTGTTGGATCTCAAGAGTTCCTTCAAGCCCAACAAGTGTGAAATTAATTGCCAACTGTATCTTTTGTTATATGCCTATTTCTGAACTTGTGTCTGTGAGCAAGCCGTTCTGCATTCCTGCCCGACTGGTACATACCAGTGGGACTGTGAGCAAGCCATTCTGCATTTCTGCCCCACTGGTACATGCCAGTGGAACTGATTTACATAATAACTGACCCCACACGGAGTTACACCGCCCCTACAGGGCACGAGACTGCAATCACAATGATCACATACTGTATGCAACCTTTTCTCACAATGTATGAGTAATTATTTCATCTAGCTGTGTTTGCCTCCCCCACCAGATATTGAGTGTTTGGCACCCATGTGACAAGTGGATATTAAGTGCCATGTGATTGTTTACTCTTTGTTTTTTTTTGTTTTTGTTTTTTTGCTATTGTACAGGGGTGTGGTGGACATCAGGAATTTCACGAGATTTTCAAACAGCCTGTCCTTTGAAGGCCGCAATTGGCGTGCGTCAGGGACGGTCCAGCCCCCCAACTCCCACCTTCGCTGAATTGGTGTTGGTTTATGTTGGCCGCTGACAAAAGATTAACAACAAGATTTCAACTTTTAATCAAAGATATCTAAAAAGATATTTACATCTGGATCTGATATGCTATTTAGAACATTGCATAATTTTTAACAATATCGTCAGACACACGGCACATTAATAAAAACTACCATTCACACTCTGAGAAGATAGAAAGTCTATTCTGTATTTAATTCATCTAACATGCATATTTTTGGAACGTGTGAGGAAGCCGGTCAGCACAAGTAGAATGCCCATGCAAGCACACGGAGAACCCTACTACTACTAATATTCGAATACAGACCCTCTTGACTTCGAGGACATGCTTACCACCAGAATATTAAGTCGCAATTTTTTTTGTGAGCCACTGACATCACCAAACTTGAATTCTTCTTTTGTGATGCTTTTCCACGCTTTTATTGCATCCTCTTTTCGTTGTTTGTTTTGGAGAGTTATTCCCCTCAGTCTCTTCTGTCGCAGGTGAAAATGTGCTCTATCGGGTTTAAGTCTGGAGAATGACCTGGCCAGTCTCAAGCTTCCAAATGTATTCCCACGATGACATTTTGACAGTTTTTTGGGGTCATTATCTTGCTCCCTGATGAAGAATCGCCCAATCAGTCAGATTCAGGGCCAAGGGCCATTCGGGGAAATGTCGTGATTTTCCCGAGCAGCCAGTGTATTTTCGGGATGATTGAACCGTCTGACGGCCACCCCTGTTGTCGATTAACTTTCATAGTGTGACGTCCGCCGCACGAACCCCACTTCGCTATTAACTTTAGGCATGTGACACCTGACATTCGCACCTCCCAAAACGATGCCATACACACCCCTACCGGTCATCTATTATGATTAGGTGTGTGACAGACACCGTAAGGCCTGCGCTCTCCCCCCAACACCCAACCAAATCACACCCCCCAACCGCCCCCGTCGACGATTACGTGTCATTGCATGACAGCCGTATATATTAGTCTGGGGCCTCAGTAAACCAGTCAGTATCTGGTGTGACCACCATTTGCCTCATGCAGTGCAACACATCTCCTTCACATAGAGTTGATCGTGTTATCGATTGTGGCCTGTGTAATGTTGGTCCACTCCTTTTCAATGGCTGTGCGAAGTTGCTGGATACACGCTGTCGTATACGTCGATCCAGAGCACCCCAAACATGCTCAATGGGTGACATGTCCGGTGAGTATGCTGGCCATGCAAGAACTGGGACGTTTTCAGCTTCTAATAATTGTCTACAGATCCTTGCAATATTAAGTCGTGCATTATCCTGCTGCAACCTGAGGTGATGTTCTTGGATGTATGGCATAACAATGGGCCTCAGGATCTTGCCACGCTATCTCTGTGCATTCAAAATGCCATCATTGAAATGCACGTGTGTTCTTCGTCCATAACAGACGCTCGCTCAAACCATAACCCCACCACCACCATGTGCCACTCGATCCACAACATTGACATCAGAAAACAAGCTCACCCAAACGACGCCACACACTGTCTGCCATCTGCCCTGAACAGTGTAAACTGGGATTCATTCGTGAAGAGAACACCTCTCCAACGTGCCAGACACCATTGAATGTGAGCATTTGCCCACTCAAGTTGGTTATGACGATGAACTGGAGTCAGGTCGAGACCCTGATGAGAACGCAAGCATGCAGATGAGCTTCCCTGAGATGGTTTCTGACAGTCTGTGCAGAAATACTTTGGTTATGCAAACCTATTCTTTCAGCAGCTGTCCAAGTGGCTGGTCTCAGACGATCTTGGAGGTGAACATGCTGGATGTGGAGGTCTTGGGTTGGTGTGGTTACAAGTGGTCTGTGGTTGTGACGCTGGTTGGATGTACTGCCAAATTCTCAGAAACGCCTTTGGAGATGGCTTATGGTACGGAAATGAACATTCAATACACGAGCAATAGCTCTGGTTGGCATTCCTGCTGTCAGTGTGCCAATCGAATGTTCCCTCAAATTTGGCAACATCTGTGGCATTGTGCTGTGTGATAAAACTGCACCTTTCAGAGTGGCCTTTTATTGTGGGCAGTCTAAGGCACATCTGTGCACTAATCATGGTGTCTAAGTCAGCATCTTGATATGGCACACCTGTGAGGTGGGAGGGATCATCTCGGCAAAGGAGAAGTGCTCACTATCACAGATTTAGACTGGTTTGTGAACAATATTTGAGAGAAATTGACATATTGTGTATGTGTAAAAAGTTTGTGACCTTTGAGTTAATCTCATAAAAATGGGAGCAAAAACAAGAATGTTGTGTTTACATTTTTGTTGAGTGTGCATATGTATATACCCAACGTTGGGTAAAAGTAACCCAATCCACTCCCAGAGAGTGGGTTAGGAAAACAAACCAACATTTTTAAGTTTGCATTATTATTATCTATCCATCCATTATCCTTATGCATTATTCTTATCCATTTATCCTCACGAGGGTCGCAGTTGTGCTGAAGCCTATCCCAACGGTCTGTCTTCGGGCAGTTGAGAGGGTACATCCTGAACTGGTTGCCAGCCAATTGCAGGGCACACAACGACAAACAACCATTCACAGTCACAGTCACACCTAGGGACAATTTAGAATGTTCCATTAAACCTCTTCTAAAGCCTTTGGAATGGAGGAAGAAATCAGAGTACCCAGAGAAAACCCACGCAGGCATGGGGAGAACATGCAAACTTCGACACAGGAAGGCCAGAGACAGGATTTAAACCCTGAACCTCTGCACTGTGAGAAGGATGTGCTAACCAGTCCACCACTGTGCCGCCATAACTATTATTATTATTATTATAATTATTATTATTACGACTACTGTTGCTGTTATTGATACTTCTTTAAGACAAAAGGTTGTTGTTTGTTTATTGTTGTTTTGCATTATTGTTCTCAAAACAAAAATGGTAGTTGTGCTGGCTATTACCAATGTTTGCGCAATAGCTCTGATTGATCGTTTCCATGTTGATTACATCCCTTACTGTAATTAAGCTTCACAGGCAAAACCCAAACTCAACATAGACATTGAGAATTATCTATTGTGTGAATAATTAATGTTAGACGCCATGGGCAATAAAACACGTAAGTCACATGTTCTGAAATTTTTGCTGATATGAAAAATAGATGTGTTCAAACAAAGGTGCAATCATCTAAAATGTGCATTAGATACAGCTGTAAGTACCTGGAATTGAATGAAATGTTCATCTAAATGTTTTCAGTAGAATGCGGTTGAGGTGAGTTCATATAGTAAAATGGCACCACTACACTACTAATCTAACTAATCTAAAATACACTAATCGCTTCTCGGCTTTCATTTGTGTCTCTCTATTATGACATGTAAACCTCACCTGTTGTAACCTACATTTTTTTGATAGACCCCAAGTAATTACTGTATATAGTTCGAAGAGATGAAATGTTAGGCCCAGGTAGGGCTGATCGATTGCGAAAAAAATATGAATCACGATTATTTTGGTAAGGATTGAAATCACGATTATTTAAACGATTATTTATTTTTTGCAACAAAGCAAAAACAGGTTTTAACATGTAAAAAGTATTAAGACAAAATTCTTTGAAACGCTATAATAATTAATTTATTTTGGACCCAACAACATTTATTAAATTATTTATTTATTTATTTTTAATTGAAGTGCAAATGTATAAATTAAAGTATGGCTTCCTTGTATAAACAAACTAGTTAACTTGCTATGCACTTATAAATTGCCAAAGTAGTAAACTGCTTGGAGTAAAATGCCAATTTTGACAAAATAACATACATGCTATTCATCTATACATTTAGACCTTTGTCTGGAGCCTTTTTTGTTTTGTTTTTAAAGTAATATTTACATACAGTAAACAAAGTTAAAGTAATTTACTTCTGATAAATTATAAATTTAATATATTGATTGGGTTCAAACTAATTTAAATGTTGACTGTTACATACTAGTACGTAATCTATACAATACTTATAATTTACAGTAGGCCATATGTAAACTGTATTACAATACAATGACCAATAATATGTTTGCAAATTGCATTTGAAGCAATTTGAAACAAAATGAACACAAAAAAATTTGACTTCATATTTTAGAAGAAATTTAACTTAAGTCACAGTAATAATGTTTAGCATGGTTTCTATTTTTGTGCTAATAAAAGTAGTGTATATTTGCACAAAATATGTTATTTAAAATATGTGCCGATTGCGATGTGGAGTCTGCGCCCTAAACATTTGGAAGCCTTGTATAGATTCTGTTATCTTTTTGTGTCTCTCCGATGTTGATGGGTGGGAGTTGATGCGTACAGTGATTCAACGACTAAGATTTGCGTTGCGGACGACGCCAAATCTAACTCGGTGTTTTCTTGCTTTGGTGTATCATAACATCATCGTAAACCAAACGATGGTTGACTAGATTCGTTGTGTTGCCGGTGGATGCAGAGACAAGTTGCACTTATTAGGTCTTTGCTCGCCATCTTCCACGGCAAACCCAAAATGTAACCAAATAAGCGATTTTGACTTTCCTTGCTTGTTTACAAGTCGTTCCTGTGGCGGGTCTTGTGACATTTTTAGGTTGGGTAGGAGCGTGTGCAGTGTGACTTGCGGAGTGCGGCATGCGGGCTGGCTGGCTGGCTAACTAGCTAGCTTGGAGAGGGCAGCGTGGCGGAGTAACTCGTGTGCGCATGCCTCAACTCAAAATTAGTATTAACAATTGTTTTTTTTTTACAATTATGCCAATTTCGTAATTGTGGAGTGTAATCGTAATTGAATTTAAATTAATTGCACAGCCCTAGGCCCAGGATTATTTTGTTTTACTTAATTGATCTCATAAAGACAGAAAAAAGACAACAACAAAAAAAGTTTAAAGTTTGATGGAAATTTGAATCCCCCCTCCAGTCACAAGTGTGCTTTTATAACCTTTTCCCTCAATTTCCAGTCATTGTGCCAAAGACAGCTGTCAATCTACATTGTCGGTGCAATGGATGCACACAGTGGATGTTTTTATGAGAGAATGATTACACCTATTTACTGGCAACTTAGTTGCAGGCATATTTGATATTGCAGACAGTTAATGTCTACCGAGTCACTGTAGGTCACAGATTAGTGCAGTGGGCTGTAAGCAATATAGGCTATCATGTCTGGTTGTGCACTAGAGGAGTGACCACGGGAACCTAACAGAGAGAAGTAGACATGCACACACGCAAACACACCCCCACACACCACCACATGCACACGCACACTCACACACAGCAGTTGAATGCAGGTCATGGGCATAGGCTTTGGTATTGTTATTGATTAGGTCACAGTAGCATATTGACCACCTCTGTGGGATTTGTATGGAGTAAGATCGCTGTCAAAAGGGCATATCCGTGATTTAAAGATTTGTATCCGTAATAGTAAAAGGAATGTCTGTAATTAAAGATTTGTATCCGTAATACTAATAATTTGTGAGTACAAATCAAAATTTTGAGGGTTTGACTTCTTTTCTTGAGAGTACGAATCAAAATTGTGAGTGTTTTACTTCTTGTGAGTACGAAAAAAAAACTGTGAAAACTGCCATTGTTTTGTGAATACAACTCTCGCTTCTATGACTACGAATCTTCACTACGCACAAATTGCCAGTTTAGGACAAACAAATCACTTTTGTGAGGACGAATCTATACAACATGCAAATTAGGATGACGTCACAGAACACAGGCAGGTCTGAAGGGGAGTTAATTGATCCGCGATTCCTCTCCCCGCGCATGCGTAGAGAAGAAAAAAAAGATGGTGAACGCGAGCGAATCGGACGGAATTTTTGAATTTTTTAAAATTTTCATGTTAATGCGATGTCTGTAAAGCGGAAACACTATTCACGTAAAAATAATACAATTTTAAAAAATGGAGATACGTGTTTTTCACATGGCAGCGACGATATGCAGCTGACAATATCCATCCATCCATTATCTCCCGCTTATCCGAAGTCGGGTCGCGGAGGCAGCAGCTTCAGCAGGGAAGCCCAGACTTCCCTCTCCCCAACAACATCTTCCAGCTCTTCCGGAAGGATCCCAAGGCGTTCCCAGGCAAGCCGGGAGACATAGTCTCTCCAGCGTGCTCTGGGTCGTCCTCAGGGTATCCTGCCAGTGGGACACCTCACCAGGGAGGCGTCCAGGGGGCATCCTTATCAGATGCCTGAGCCACCTCAACTGGCTCCTCTCAATGTGGAGGAGCAGCGGCTCGACTCTGAGTCCCTCCCGGATGGCCGAACTTCTCACCCTATCTCTAAGGGAGAGCCCGGACACCCTGCGAAGGAAACCCATTTCGGCCGCTTGTATCCGAGATCTTGTTCTTTCGGTCATGACCCATAGCTCATGACCATAGGTGAGAGTAGGAACGTAGATCGACCGGTAAATTGAGAGCTTCGCTTTTCGGCTGAGCTCCTTCTTCACCACGACAGGCCGATACAGGGTCCGCATCACAGCAGACGCTGCACCGATCCGCCTGTCGATCTCCCGTTCCATCTTACCCTCACTCGTGAACAAGACCCCAAGATACTTGAACTCCTCCACTTGGGGCAGAATCCCATCCCCGACCCGGAGAGGGCACGCCACCCTTTTCCGACTGAAGACCATGGTCTCAGATTTGGAGGTGCTGATTTTCATTCCGACCGTTTCACACTCGGTTGCGAACCGCTCCAGCGAGGGTTGGAGATCGCGGCTTGAAGAAGCCAACAGTACCACATCATCTGCAAAAAGCAGAGATGCAATACTGAGGCCACCAAACCGGACCCCCTCGACACCTCGGCCGCATCTAGAAATTCTGTCCATAAAAGTTATGAACAGAATCGGTGACAAAGGGCAGCCTTGGCGGAGTCCAACCCTCACTGGAAACGAATCCGACTGACTGCCGGCAATGCGGACCAAACTCTGACTACGGTGGTACAGGGACCGGACAGCCCTTATCAGGGGGCTCGGCACCCCGTACTCCCGAAGCACCCCCCACAGAACTCCCCGAGGGACACGGTCGAACGCCTTCTCCAAGTCCACAAAACACATGTAGACTGGTTGGGCGAACTCCCATGCACCCTGACTGTTGTTTGGGCTTATGCACCAAACAGCAGTGCAGAGTACCCACCCTTTTTGGAGTCCTTGGAGGGTGTGGTGGAGGGCACTCCACCTGGGGACTCCATCGTTCTGCAGGGGAACTTCAATGCTCACGTGGGCAATGACAGTGAGACCTGGAGAGGTGTGATTAGGAGGAACAGCCCCCCGAAATGAACCCGAGCGGTGTTCGGTTACTGGACTTCTGTGCCTATCACGGATTGTCCATAATGAACACCATGTTCAAACAAAAGAGTGTCCATATGTGCACTTGGCACCAGGATACCCTAGGCCGAAGTAAGATGATCGACTTTGTAGTCGTATCATCGGACTTGCAGCCGCATGTTTTGGACACTCGGGTGAAGAGAGGGGCGGAGCTGTCAACTGATCACCATCTGGTGGTGAGTTGGCTCCGATGGTGGGGGAAGATGCCGGTCCGACCTGGCAGACCCGAACGTATTGTGAGGGTTTGCTGGGAACGTCTGGCAGAATCCCCTGTCAGAAGGAGTTTCAACTCCCACCTCCGGCAGAACTTTTCCCACGTCCCGGCGGAGGCGGGCGACATCGAGTGCGAGTGGACCATGTTTCGTGCCTCCATTGTTGAGGCGGCCGATCGGAGCTGTGGCCGCAAGGTGGTCGGTGCCTGTCGTGGCGGCAATCCCCGAACCCGCTGGTGGACACCAGCGGTAAGGGATGCTGTCCAGCTGAAGAAGGAGTCCTATCGGGCCTTTTTGGCCTGCGGGACCCCGGACGCAGCTGACAGGTACTGGCTGGCCAAGCGGAATGTAGCTCTGGCGGTTTCTGAGGCAAAAACTCAGGTGTGGGAGGAATTCGGGGAGGCCATGGAAAATGACTTCCGGACGGCTTCGAGGAAATTCTGGTCCACCATCCGACGTCTCAGGAGAGGGAAGCAGTGCACCATTAACACTGTTTATAGTGGAAATGGGGTGCTGCTGACCTCAACTCTGGACATTGTGGGTCGGTGGGGAGAATACTTCGAAGACCTCCTCAATTCCACCGACACGCCTTCCACTGAGGAAGCAGAGCCTGGAGACTCTGAGGTGGGCTCTCCTATCTCTGGGGTTGAAGTAACCGAGGTAGTCAAAAAGCTCCTCGGTGGCAAAGCCCTGGGGGTGGATGAGATCCGCCCGGAGTTCATAAAGGCTCTGGATGTTGAGGGGCTGTCATGGTTGACACGTCTCTACAACATCGCGTGGACATCGGGGACAGTGCCTCTGGATTGGCAGACCGGGGTGGTGGTCCCCCTTTTTAAGAAGGGGGACCGGAGGGTGTGCTCCAATTACAGAGGGATCACACTCCTCAGCCTCCCCAGTAAGGTCTATTCAGGGGTGCTGGAGGGGAGGGTCCGTCGGAAGGTCGAATCTCGGATTCAGAAGGAGCAGCTAACAATATATATTTCTAATTCAGAGACACATTTATCGATGTTATCATTTAGTTGATTAATTTATTTTGATTACATATCGAAGTTCCCATCATCTCAAACAGTATACTTCGTCTGATAAATATTTGTATGTAATTACCCATCCATTATATATACCGCTTATCCTCACAAGGGTCGCGGGGCGTGCCGGAGCCTATCCCAGCTGTCTTCGGGCAGTAAGCGGGTGACACCCTGAATTGGTTGCCAGCCATTCGCAGGGCACACAGAGACAAACTATCACACACACTCACAATCACAACATTTCATATATTTATCTAGGAATACACAATCACAAGTTTGCTCCATGGGGCAGATTCGTAATTTGCTCTTATTATGCATACTAGATGTTGTATAGAGACTCAACTGTTCTACAACTAGGTACCAATAAAGGCTGCCGGTGGATATGCCAGAGATACCGAGGAGACGTAGCGTGAACTCCCAGTCAGCCCTGTTTTAATGTTAAGTCACCTGCATTAAAGCCAACTCCGACGAAGCTGATGTGTGTGCATATATTTATTAATATCCAAAGACACTACACGACCAACACATAAAAAAAGAATGACAACACACACTATCTCAGTGTCTACAAACACGGTATACTGTACTTATGAATATGTAATATTTTTACCAAAAAACATGTAAGGACGACAACAACACTCAGTAAGATGTTAAAGCAGATAAACCTCACTTGTGTCACTACATTTCAGTTTAAACTAGTTCGCAGAATAACAAAATAGCCCTTTGTGATATGTCTTCACTATACAAGAAAATGATGCGCAACATTTTTTCTTTTGCATTAAATACTACTTGTTTTTTTTTTTTAGTTCATAAAAACGGAGCAACCAAATTAGCAAGAGCTATTAACAATATCCATACAATACATTTTTGTAGACGTGATAAATTGTTGGGTACAGAGACACGTTGAAAACAGAGCTCCATTAGCCAAGTACTAATGCTAACAGTGAAACGCATCATTAGATTGCAATCTATCGCCGTAAGCCTGAGTCCAAAGCTATTATTTGAGACAGAACAACGTTATGAAATACATACAGTATTAATAAATTGGATATACACGTTGCTGACTTTACCTGCTGTGAAGATGGGTCTCCTGAGCCGCTGGAAGCGCCGTCCGATCCGCTCGCCATCTTTTTTTTCTTCTCTACGCATGCGCGGGGAGAGGAATCGCGGATCAATTAACTCCCCTTCAGACCTGCCTGTGTTCTGTGACGTCATCCTAATTTGCATGTTGTACAGATTCGTCCTCACAAAAGTGATTTGTTTGTCCTAAACTGGCAATTTGTGCGTAGTGAAGATTCGTAGTCATAGAAGCGAGAGTTGTATTCACAAAACAATGGCAGTTTTCACAGTTTTTTTTTCGTACTCACAAGAAGTCAAACACTCACAATTTTGATTCGTACTCTCAAGAAAAGAAGTCAAACCCTCACAATTTTGATTTGTACTCACAAATGATTACTATTATGGATACGAATCTTTAATCACGGATATGCCTTTTACTATTACGGATACAAATCTTTAAATCACGGATATGCCTTTTTGACAGCGATCTTACTCCATAGATTTGGGGGTTTACATGGTCAGTGTGGAGAGAAATGTATGCAGGATTACTTAAGTGAGTTTAATCAAGGAACAAAAGTAACATTGAGTCCAGAGTTCACACAAGCATGTGCAAGATGGGGAACAAAGGACGCTACTTTCATCAACGTTTGTGCGCGTGTGTCCATTGTTGATTGTTGGACTCCACAAAGGGACGTCAGTAAAATACCAGAGAATAGTACAACATATACAGAACTACACTTTAGTAAAGAATAAATTCACCAAAGGTTTTTGTACTCCATGTTTGTAAGCAAAATGTAACCAAATTTAAATGCTCCTAAATCCACAATTTTGGGGAAAATGTGCCTCAAGAATCAAAATTTCAAAGGACATACACTTCGTCTCATGAGACCCGGCATGCCACATTCGTGTTCGGTTCAAATTTTCTTTGTTCTGCTTTTTGCTTATTCCTAAAGAGGGACCAGTTGCAACAAGGCATCTTACAAGGAGAATAATAGACAGGAAGTTCTTAATTTACTGTACGGAGGGGCACTCACATTTAAAGTAGATAACACACATTTGTTTTATTTAGATTAGAGCCCTGCACACCACATACTGCTGCATCACATAGCAATATAGTTTCTACTGAGGTGGTGCCATATGATAATAATAGTACTGTACTCAAGAGCCGATAACTAACTACCACATTCCTACAGTCATACCCTCCCGCCGCGCTTATAGTTGTCATAGTACAATACAGGACACAGACAACACAATCTTAATAATATTATGATTAAGAATCCTGTTATGGGCAATAATTCGAATAAGCCTATTTTATTGAAACTCGGTCTGTTTAATATTAGATCACGCTCTTCGAAAGCCCTGCTAGTTAATGACCTCATAAGAGATCATAATCTTAACATGATTGGCCTTTGCGAGACCTGGTTAAAACGTGATCATTTTATACCGCTAAATGAGGCCTCGCTTCCAAATTTCATTAGTTCACATGTTGCACTCCCTCATAAGAGAGGTGGGGCTGTAGCCCTTATTTATTAATCTGATCTCAAACTTAGTCCGCATTCGAGCGACGCCTTTAAAACATTTGAAGTTTCATTATGCAATCTACAGCCTCATTGCTGGTTTTTTTTTTCAGTTATTTACCGTCCCCCCGGCTCGTATGATGGATTTTTAGATGAGTTCTCTGAATTTGTTGGCTGATTATGGGTGACTTTAACATTCATATAAATCTCCCGTCGGAACCACTTGGCGTTTCAGACAATAACTGATAGTTTTGTTTTCACGCAGATAATTGACGAAGCGACGCATTAAAATGGTAATACTTTAGATTTGTTTCTAACCTGAGGTTTAGCATTCTCATATGTAATGGTATTCCCATATACTAGTGTTATCCATCCATCCATCCATTATCTCCCGCTTATCCGAAGTTGGGTCGCGGTGGCAGCAGCTTCAGCAGGGAAGCCCAGACTTCCCTCTCCCCAGCAACATCCTCCAGCTCTTCCGGAAGGATCCCAAGGCGTTCCCAGGCAAGCCGGGAGACATAGTCTCTCCAGCGTGTTCTGGGTCGTCCTCGGGGTCTCCTGCCGGTGGGACATGCCCGGAACACCTCACCAGGGAGGCGTCCAGGAGTGTTATGTCTGACCATTACTTTATAAAATTTGAAGTCTGGACTCATTACCATTGTCCTGACCACAATCAAACCTATAGCACCCTAAATATTAGTTCTCCAACCACCGCTGCGCTTTCTGAGCTACTGCCTCTGGCAACTGCTTCCTTTCCGAGCTATATTGGTTCGATTGACAGTCTCACAAATGATTTTAATGCTGCTCTGTTAAATGCGCTTGACTCCATAGCACCATTAAGACCTAAAACCCGTCCTACGCGGCCTACTCCGTGACTGAGGAAACCCACTCACTTAAACAATCATGTAGGAAGATAGAGCGCAAATGGCGTGCGACTAAACTTGAGGTCTTCCATCAGGCATGGTGTGATAGCTTACTATTATACAATGAAGCACTCGCTTTAGCCAAAACTAATTATTTCTCCAGATTAATTTTTCTAAATAAAAAAATCCTAAATATCTATTTGATACAGTTGGCAATGCTAACGCAACAGCTGCCGACCTCCAATAACTCCTCCCATTCATCTCATGACTTCAAGCAATTCTTTACGCAGAAGATTGAGCGCATTCAGGACGAGATTAAGGGCACCGTTCCTAAAACGCTGTTGAATTTCGCGGATACTGATGTTAGCAGGGCTATCTCTTTTTAAAATAGTATCTCTTGAAAGCCTAACAAAATTAATTGGTGCGGCAAAACAGACGACTGTGTGCTCGACCTGTTTCCTGGTAAACTCTTCAAAGAATTGTTTACAACCCTAGGATCCTCCGTTTTAAATATCATTCATCACTCACCTCGGGCACTGTACCAGCAGGTTTTAAGACCGCTGTTATTTGACCCGTGCTTAAGCGGCCAAAGCTCGATCCGGAGAACCTCAGTAATTATAGGCCGTTTTCAAATCTCACATTTATTGAGAAAATTCTCGAAAAAGACAGCTTAGTGACCATATGGCCTCTAATAATCAATTTGAAATTATTCAGTCAGGTTTTAAAGCCCATCACTCTGCTGAGACGACTCTCGCTAAAGTGACTAATGATCTTCTCCTTGCTATGGACTCCGACATCTCATCAATACTACTCTTACTCGATCTTAGTGCTGCTTTTGACACCGTCGATCATAACATACTATTAGAACGCCTTGAAGTATGTGTTGGTATCTCAGGCTCAGCACTTTCTTGGTTTAATTCTTACCTCTCAGTGGACGCACGGTTTAATTCAATGGCAATGCGACTTCTGAGTTTTGTAGAGTTACATGTGGAGACCTGCAGGGATCCGTACTAGGTCCTCTATTGTTTAGCATCTACATGCTTCCGCTTGGTGATATTATACGTAAATATAACATTTTATAACTTTTCACTGTTATGCTGATGATAACCAATTATATATGCCGCTCGAGATAACAAACCCGGCTAATTGCTGTAATTTAGAGGCGTGCCTTGCCGAGATTAAACAATGGATGTCTCTCAATTTTTTTGCTTTTAAACTCAGATAAAACCGAGATGTTGATTATTGGCCCTGCTCATCATCGGCACCTATTTAAGAACACCACTCTGAGGCTCTATAAATGTAGTATTACCCAAAATGATTCAACAAAATATCTTGGTGTTATATTCGACTCAACTCTGTCATTTTAAATGCACATTAAGAATTGTAGAAACTTGTCCATTTCGATGTGCAAGTCAAGGATGATACTCTTGATGAACAGAACACAAATTTATTGTAAACGACATAAAACTGAGAGAGAGCAATGATGCTGCATACGTGCTTCTGTAATAACAATAATTTCGGCCAGTCCCCGCCCCAAATACAGTATTAGTGATTCACTTGACCATCGAACACGTCAAGACAACGGTGGCTTATGTGTGACAAACAACAATTAACCAAATAATCTACAAGAATATTACTAGAACTGCATTTTTTCATCTCCGTAATATTGCTAAAATTCGTCCAATTCTATCGAATAGTGACGCAGAAATTTTAATCCGTTACGTCGTTACATTATTGTACCATTTTTTTCTCTGGTCTTCTCATGTCTAGTATCAAAAGTCTGCAGTTAGTCCAAAATGCGGTCTTGACAAGGACAAGAAAGTTCGATGATATTACTCCGATATTAGCCAATTTGCATTGGCTCCCAGTCCACTTGAGATGCGATTTCAAGGTTTTGCTACTTACCTACAAAATATTGCACGGCTTAGCACCTTCCTATCTCGTCGACTTAGTGATACCATATGTTCCGATCCGAAACCCTCGGTCACAAAATGCCGGCCTTTTAGTGATCCCGAGAGCCAAAAAGAAGTCCGCAGGTTCTAGAGCATTTTCTATTCGGGCACCAGTGCTTTGGAATGCCTTACCCGCGGATATTAGAGGCGCTACCTCAGTTGAAATGTTTAAAACACGACTAAAGACTTATTTGTACACTTCTGCAGTTAGTTGAACTGTTTGTTTTGGCCTCTTTACTGACGCTTCTATTCTTGGCTCTGCCCCCTTTTCCCAAGCTTGGGAATTAGGTGATGACAACCGAATTGGAGGTTGCTGTTTCGATAGCACAGCAACTGACCGCTACAAGATTGGAGGCTGACCACATCCTCGGTGGCGCTGCTATGGAGATCTCTCCATTGACCATTGGGCCCCTGCTCACTTCACCGATGTCATCTTCCTGCAGCACTTCATTTGATTAACTTTCACATTATTTTAACAAACACTGTATAGTACCATAATGTGTTGAATGTTGCCCACTCTGCATCCATTGCAGCCTGATAATCCTCCATAATTCCTCCATCTGTGGTACCATCTCAAGGTTTCTCATTTTTCCCCAGATGTTTTTTTTTTTAGTTTTTCCTTGCCCTTCTGGGGGTTAAGGTCAGGGGATGTCGTGTATATGATCTGGTGCATATGTGAAGCCCTTTGAGGCTTTCCTGTGATTAAGGGCTACATAAATAAATTTGACTTGACTTGACTAGACTAGATAAGTATTTACTCACACCTTGTCAATGAGACCTTTTTGTAGGCCATCTATTAGGTACTGAATCAACTGATATTCATTTGCACAGACAAGGGAATCTATTGCTGTTTGATTGTTGATAAATTCTAGGTGTTGTCTTGGCTTTCCATTACTTTTTGCCCCTCCCTTTCTTCATGTGTTCAATACTTTTTCCCTGTGTCATTTCACCATATTACACACAACTTCTAAGGCAAGTTGCTCTGCTTTCTTTGCATGTATGGATTATTTGGGTTGTTCCTAACATCTGGGGAAAATTTCATGTCAATTGCACCCTTGGAAAGATATTTAGTGTAATAACAAATGTGACATGTTAAATACGTATTTCAGGCGGTGTATTATAGCTAATATGATATAACAATATGAAACGTACTTCAGTGCAATTTTCTATGTTTCAGTAATTTTATGCTGTAATATTCTGACATTTGTGTATATTGATGGTCGTGTGTAAGACCTTCCTTTAGAATTTATAGGGCAATAACATGAGGAGCCACACAATCTGTTTTGTGACACAAAGCTCAGCCAAACATCAATACATCCAATAATCGTGGATGGATACAGACAGATGAAGGCTGTTACACTAATGGAAAGCTAGACAAGGGAGCATCTGTTGAAATGATGAAAGCCACTCCACTAATTTAAATCCACCACGAAAAAGTCAACATAATCTTTTTCTTTTTCACGCAATTATATTTTCTTCTTCCTAACTCGTCATTGTCCTGAATTCTTGCACCTAATGTATGCATTCTTAATAGCGTCACCCACTGACCTGCTCTATTTCTTAAGCATCTTTTAATTTTTATTTCAAGATGGTGAAAAAAAACCCCACAAAAGTAAATGAGCAGAGCAGAAAGAAAACATCTGACTGCATTACAATGTAAAGAGCCCAGATTACCAATAGTGACATTTTTTATTTGTACAATAGAGACTTTAATACATTATTCAAAACACTTCTTATATATTGAAAAAAACTTTACGTTCCAAAGCCCAAAATAGCTTCAGAATAATTGCTGCACAGCATGTTTTCAATATTATACATATAATATTTTTGGGGTAGAAACTGTATCTTAAATAGTATGTACAGGTAGCATCTGCAAAATGCACTCTAAACACATGATACATTATATATATATATATATATATATATATATATATATATATATATATATATATATATATATATATACATATATATATACACACGTATATATATATATATATATATATATATATATACACACACATATATATATATATATATATATATATACACACACACACACTTCGGCTGTTACAATTCGCTTTATAAATATTCAAAATTAAAAGTGGAAGGATTTCAACTTGCATTTGCAAATAAACAACTAAATAAATAAATAAATAGATAACCCAAAAAAACAAACAAACACATAGTGCTGTAAACTGTCACTAAAACTGTCCAACTTTAAGAGCATATTTCTCTCGCCAGAGGTCAAAGTACTTTTTGTCACACAACAGAAGAAGCAGCATTCAAGTCGAGTAAGTGTATACTGCAGAAAGCATGAGTACATTCACAATTAGTAGGAGTCATTTCAAATTTGATATCTTTCACAGCTATTGTATGTACAGTGAAACCGTCTCAGCTCTTATGTATGCTTATCACATAAAAAAAAGACTTTTTATAGCCATATACATATATATATATACATATTTGTATGACATAAATGACAATTCCAGTAGAAATACATTTGGTACACTTTTGGATAGTTCATGTTTAAGTTTCCAAGTCATACTATGCATACCTTCATCTGCAACATTGTTATAAGAGTCATTAGAAAATATCACAACTTTTGAGACAATGCTAAGGTATAGCAGTATATTTAGAAATAATTACCTGAAACATGTAGTAAAAATAATTTAATTATCAAACCTTTTCTGTCTTTGCATCATAATACCGCTCATATTTTTAGACTTTTTTAGAATTACCGGTAGGTGGTGTTGGCGGCTGTCACTACAGCCATATAACTAAACTGTGCCATTTCGTGCCACAAACTCCATTAAATGGCTGGAAACATATTGAAACATAATGGTCACTGCATGACACTCATAATAAAAGAAATGTGGTTGTCAGAGTTTATAAAGTACATAGACGACCTGTGACCATACATGAAATGTCTTCTTTTTTTTTTTTTTCCATTTCTGAAATCTGAAGTGCACTCAGTCATGTTAGTTTGTCCTCTGTGTGGACGTGTGTGTTGTATTACTAATACAGTATTTCTTAAAAGACCGGTGTGGAGCATCTACTTGCAGCTGACATTTAAATCTTCCCCCAAGTTCAGTGGTCCTTAGCCATTATCACAGTGTAATGGAAGTCATTGCCTGGGCAATGACGTGATCTGAAGCTGTCTAGGACCACAAGGGTTGCTATGTTGTTGGCTGGGCAGCCATCAGAGCTTGGTGATGGCCTATTTCGAGTTGGTAAAGCATTTGTTTATGTATGTCTCGTCGGAGGGATTTGTGGAGGACCACTTTATATGTGAAATGACCATTTCAGTTAGTCTTCATATCACTAAATGATCACAAATAACTAACAATGCATATTATAACAGTTATTCCAATAGATCACATTGGAATACTGCACACTGGTCTTGGAAGCAGAGAGGGGCCATCATTCTGTAGAATACTGCATGCAGAGAGTAGCCCCACCCACAGAAGCCATGCAGCCTCTGGTGCTGTGGGTAGACCAGATGTGGGCCGCAAAAATGTAAGTTCTGGTATTTTGGGCCTGTGTAAATATCAGTGGGGAGGATGTAAGGGACCAAATATAGAAGATAACTCTTTTCAGTACACTACAGAGCTGAGATGCCGCAATGCAAATGTATCCAGTTAACAATAAAAAGTGATTTGAGCGCATGCTGTGTTCATCATATAACTTAAAACAAAAGGCTGTGATGTTGGGAAAACTATAGCAAACATTAAAAATGTTCAAAACGTGACACAAACATTATGCATAATACGCAGCTGTATATGAGCATCTAGCTTATTTTAAATGCATCTAAATTCAGAAATGTATAGTACGGATGCAGCATTGCATATACTTTGTTATGCATTTTTTTTGTGTGTAAACATTCGCTGAAGTTGCTCATTAGATGGCACTGTAGGACAAGTTGGATTCTGCTGGAAAACTCAATGGACAACAGCTCAAAAAACATGACTATTGCTTTAGCTATCTTCTAGCACAGCAGGCAGTTCTTTAAACAGAAAAAAATGTTGCAGTGAAAGCTCAAATGGGAAAACACAATCCTTTTCATAAAGAAAATGATCATCGTACAGTCCAAGACATAACTGAACTTGTGGTTTCAAAAACAATGCAAAAAAAATTACTTCAGGCTCAGAGGGAATACTCCAGAAAGCTGCCGCTCAATGTATGTACACAAGCCAGACCTTTTCTCTTTTTAAATGTTAATTTCAGTATACTAGAGCCACAACTCTAAAATGGACAACAGCAGTACAGAATAAATGAGGAAAAAGATTTGAAACAAAAGGACAGGGTGCATGTTTGAAAGAATTAAAACATCAAAATGAAAAGCAATAAAGTGTATCGATTTTTTTTTTCAAATTTAAGTCACAGATCTCTAGTTACCAACCAAACAAAGGAGACTGACCAATTAGTTGCCTAATTAATAATCCAAACACAAAATCCAAATTGCAGCAGCCCTGTGGTGACTCAAGGAGTATCATCCTTTGGGGATCCTTCAGGGCTTAACCAGGTCCCCTCGTCTCTGGAGAGATAGCCGATATGCTTGTACGATTTGGCACACGTAATTGCCTATAGTCCAGCAATAGGCAAAAAAAAAAAAAAGTCTGCTGTCCTCTAAAAATATTTGTTTTCTTCTTCCTCTTTTTTTTTTCCAAAATCGGCTCTTTTTTCCAGTTCCACCAGCCTCCAGAAGAGGGCAGGTGGGGTGGTGAAGAGTGATGACGAGCACACAAGTGATGGTGTGTTTGCTCATTTGTTTTTAAGGTATTTTTAGGGGGTGCTGCTGTCTCTCAGAACCACCAAGTCCACCGTCCTTTGGAAACTCTTCAGAAGAGAGACGGCTGTCTCATGTTCCATGTGTAAAAAATTATGTCCATTAGCCTGCAAGGCAAACACGCAGCACAGTAAGCAGCATGTGTGTGCGCATGCATGGTAAGATATGTGCATTGCAGTTTTCCTTATGTCAATTTGTGAGTTTGTGGAACGATGGAGGGCCACTGCCATCATTAGCTCAGTAAACATCACTGTTGGGGAAAAGAGAGAAAAGTGGAGGATCTACACACATGCTGTTGAAAGAGAAGGGGTAAAGACAAAAAAAGGACATTTAAGATGAATTCAACAATTGAGAAGGAGGGTGGGGAGGAAAGGGATTGAACACAGATAGCGGTCGTTTTTTTTTCTTACTCTGTAACAGAAACACTATCGTTAAAAAAATAATAAAAAAAACTCTTAGACCCGTATTCAATATTTGCATTTTTAAACTCCAAATATGTTTTTTTTAATCTGCATTCTATTGAAAATGGCATCATGTAAGTCATCTAAAATTCTCCTAACCTTGTTTTACTGTGACTGCCGCCCACCCCCCCCCACCCCCCGCAAACAGTTCACACTGCTTTCACATGTTCAAAATGATCTATGACAGCCCTTGTTAAATGCAATGCCAACTTTTCACACTGTTGTCCGAAATGGGTTATCTGTTTTTCTGACACCTTCAACAACACATGGCTTTACCGGAGCGGATGTACTGTATAAACTTGCCTAATCAGAGCCCACACCAAAAATCCATTTGAAGATCTGTGCTGATCTGAAGAGGGTTGTGTGCAGGAGATGCCAAGAACAGTGGGCAAATATTCCGAGTCAAGATGTGTCATGCTGATAAGATTCCTTCTCGAAGTACAAGCAAATGTCTTCAAGATCTAAAGATTTAGGCTGTGCACATTTACAGTATGTAGCCACAATATTGTATGAATTCATGTTTTTCATTCACTTGAACTGTGAAGATCATAGATTTTTAATAGCTTAATAAATTACATTATACAAACTGCAATTCCAATGACGTTGGAACATTGCGAAAAACTTAAATTAAAAACAGAATGTTTTACAAATCCTTTTCAACCTATAAATGCGCTTTTTGGGCTCCGGATGACATCAATGTCGGATATGTCTGTTCAGACCGCGGCCGCATTGAAAAAAATGGATATTATCCGATTTAGGACCACATATGAAAGCGACCCATGTCGGACTTGAAAAAAATCGGAATTGAGACGTTCAGACTGTCATTAAAAAATCAGATTCAGGTCACATATGGGCAAAAAAATCCAATCTGCGTCACATTTGCCTGCGGTGTGAACCTAGCCTTATATCCAGCAATGTCTGGATTTTGCATGCAAGCAAAACAACCACGCGAGTGATGTAGCTAACGAAGATGTCGGCTGTGTAAGGAATCCTTTACAGGGCTCTATAATGCGCCCAATTTTCACTATGTGGGAACTGAAAAGAATTATAAATTGTACAAGTACAACCAGCCGAAGTCTGAAAAATCTTGAAGCTTGCGGTAAAAAAATAAAACAACAACAAAAAACACACTAATGGCATTAACTTGGGTGGCAGCTGGGAGTGTGATGATGACTGAGCCGTTTCTTTTTCTTTATTAATTGTACTTTTACATTCGCTACTGGATACTATAATTGTGTGGATAAATTGATGAGTTCTAGGGATTTTCACCGCACTTTCACATCCCGGACAAGATAGCACGACCAACGGGAGCGAGGTATTGGTGCATCAATCCTTTGATATCGATATATCGATACTCCCAAGCTACTCATTTGGCAACGATTTCCTTAAACAAGTATCGATAGCAACTTTAAAAAAAAAATGAGAGCGCACACATCATTTTCAACAGTTTTTGGTAGTTTACTACGCAATTGCGCAGAAACCCACGTATGCATGGGAGGATTGGACCAGTCCGTGTCACATGACCAGGAAACGAGACGTGACGTGAGAGTCAAACACGCGGTGTCATATACGGGGAAGAGATGTGTAAGGCATGACAAAGGGAAATCTAAGTGTGGTGTGATTTTTCACCCGTCTATAAAGATAGTGCAAGCTGCCAACATGTGATAAACATGTTGTTTCCTGCGGCAAGCATTTGCATTTTGCAAGCATCTAAAGACAGCACATACCGAGACCCAGAGTGAGCTTGAAGAAAGACCAGTCTCCTGCACCATCCGCTGTGCGGCAAAAGACCCTGTTTGAGAGTTTGTAAAAGTCTAGGTACAAACTGTTACCTTATCTTTGCCAGTGTAGTGATATGGACAATGCCTGTATTGTGTCAGTTCCTGAGTGCTTAAATACTATGACCACAATCTAATTTTAACATGTCACACAAACACACAGGTATAAAGGATAATAGTTGATGCAAAATTTACAGTGTTGAGTATGCATATCTTTTCAAGCATCTTAAAGCCTGATTAAATCAGCTTAAACAAAAAAACAAAACATGTTATTATGTGGATAAGTAAGCAGCAAAGCTACAGAAGCAATTTGTGTCTAAAATATGTCATGTCATGTCATCTTCCAAACCGCTTATCCAATATAGGGTCGCGGGGAGTTGCTGGAGCCTATCCCAGCCGTCAATGGGCGAAGGCAGACTACACCCCGAACTGGGCGCCAGCCAGTCGCAGGGCACACATAGACACTGTCACTGAGCGGGAATCGATCCCACGCTGCCCGCACACAACTCAGGCGTGTGTACCACTACACTATCAGCGGACGTGTCTAAAATATGAGATATAGAATTATGTGGATTTTGCATGACATTTTATTTTTCCACTGAAAAGAGAATATTTAAATTGTGTTGTTTTGATTGGTATTCATCTGCAACATGTTTTCTTACATTTACATGATGATTTTCACATTTGCTTAATTACAAGCTAAAACTAGGAACATGCAAATGTGCATTATTTTGTTCACATGTATTTATTATTAAATTAGTTTGTTTATTTGTTTATTTTATATATATATACTTTAGTTTTATTATATATTGTACATCATCTGCACAAAATAATATTTATTATAGTATTTGCCATGCGAATTGCCTGTGTAAAATTAATTTCATTGAATAACATACCAAGAAAATGGTTATCGGTATTGATTATATTGCAAGAAAAAGTATTGAATCTGTAAAGTTTGGTATCGTCCATCCCTAGCAGTATCTCTGTGGATTGTCGCCGGGTCTGGCAGGCTCTCTAAGTGGCGCAAGTAATGTAAACAAAAGTGGGGCTACAGAGCTGGGATAATTGGCTCAGCTAAAGACTAGCTATGCAAGCCTCCACTGTCGAGCCTCTGTAACTCTCTAATGCCAGACCCATAACACAGAAAAGCGAAAATCTTGAACTACAACAGGTTCAACAACAAGTTGAAAACAACCAAAAAGCATGAATAACTAATTGAGATGAGCAATATGATTGACAATATGCCAATTGCAGACACGGCATCGTTCCACTGGTAGGTAGGGCCACCCTTACCAACGGGCTTACCTGGGTTTCAACCAAGAGGTAATAGAAAAGTATGACAAAGGGATGTTAATCTCGCCAAAGAATATGACCGTAATGTATCAACAGCTGCCATGTTATTAAATCAGTTATTTACAAAACGCCAGGCAAGAACCACTTCTGAGAGAGAACATGAACCAAAGAGGGCAAAAAACGATGAGGACAGCAATTAAAAGGTAAGCGACCATCATTTTTATTCTTTACTCTATTCTGAGTTTTTTACATTATGCACAACTCTCATTTATTGTGAAATAATCTAATTGTAACATGAATTTGTTACATTTTTTTATGCATTTTTATGCTTTATAAAACATTTATCTCTGAATATTGGGGGCTTGGAACAGATTAGAGCATTTACATGGAAAACACGTTTCTACTTACAACATTTTCTACTTAAGAAATTTCTTCCAGAACCAATTAATTTCGTAAGTAGAGGTACCACACTGTATTATAATGCATCTCTGGTATTGTTCAGGGGGCTGGCCCAAATGTGAAGAAGGTGGGCCGTATCCATATGGTTTTTTAAGAATGAATGAGTTGAATATGTAGGAAGTAGGAATTTTGGGGGTGTTTAAAAGCTGAATGTGAGTTGAATGAGTTGAATGACTTGAATTTGTGGAAATTGGAATGGTGTTACTGTGAAAAGTTGAATGTGCCAATGGAAACTAATGGTGAATTGGTAATTTTGGGTTTTTTTTTTTAAGGATGAATTAGTTGAATGTGTGGGAATTAGGAATTTGGGGGGGTGTTTAAAAGCTGAATGTGAGTTGAATGACTTGAATTAGTGGAAATCGGGAAGGCGTAAATGTGATAAGTTGAATGTTCTAATGGAAATGAATGGTTAATAGTGGAATTTTTGTGGGGGTTTTTAAGGGTGAATGAGTTGAATGTGTGGGAAGTAGGAATTTTGGGGGTGTTGAAAAGCTGAATGTGAGCTTAATGTGGTGAATGACTTGAATTTGTGGAAATTGGAATGGTGTAAATGTGAAAAGTTAAATGTGTCAATGGAAATGAGTGATGAATAATTGTTTTTTTGTGTTTTTTTTGAGGGTGAATGACTTGAATGTGTGGGAAGTCGGAATTTTGGGGGTGTTGAAAAGCTGAATGTGGGTTGAATGAGTTCAATGACTTGAATTTGTGGAAATTGAGAACGTGTAAATGTGAAAAGTTGAATGTTCCAATGGAAATGAATGGTTAGTGATGGAATTTTTGTGGGTTTTTAAGTGTGAATGAGTAGAAAATGTAGTAAGCAGGAATTTGGGGGGTGTTGAAACGTTGAATGTGACCTGAATGAGTTGAATGACTTGAATTTGTGGAAATTGGAATGGTGTAAATGTGAAAAGTTGAATGTGTCAATGGAAATGAATGGTGAATAGTTGAATTTTGGTGTTTTTTTTCAGGGTGAATGACTTCAATGTGTGGGAAAAAGGAATTTGGGGTGTGTTGAAAAGCTTGACCAATACGAGTTGAATGAGATGAATGCGAATTTCAAATTGGAATGATGTAAATGTGAATTGTTGAATATGGCAATGGGAATGAATGGTGGAATTTTGTGGTTTTTTTACGGGTGATTAAGTTGAATTTTTGGGAAGTAGGAATTGTGGGTGTGTTGAAAAGCTTTACCAATGTGAGTTGAATCTTGTGAATTTTAAATTGTAATGGTGGAAATGGGAAATGTTGAAAGTGCCATTGGAAATGAATGGGTTTTTTTGGGGGGTAAAAAATGGGAAATATTGGGGAGACTGTAAATTTGGGGAATGAAAAAAAATAATACCCCGGAAGGCATGAATTTTCTGAATGTTTTGAAACTTGAATGAAGTGAATCGGGTCAAAAATGTGGAAGGATTCGCACACCAAAAGAAGTGTTAAAAAGCGGAATAATAATAATAATAAACTATAGGAATAACATATGTGTGAAGGCCTTCGCCTTCACACAATAAAGAATAGGAGTAACATATGTGTGAAGGCGAAGGCCTTCACACAATTAGTAAAATGTCAATGCCTTGATGCATAAGTACAGTCAGAGCCATAAACATAATTGTATTAATAATTTAGTTTCATTTATTTGGTCATGCAGTTGTTCACAAAGTGCTGAATCTTGCCCCATCCTTGCTAGTGAACAGCTGAGCTATTCGGGGATGCTCCTTTTACACCCAACCATGACACTCACTTGTTTTCCAATAAACCTGTTCACCTGTGAAATGTTCCAAACAGGGTTTTTTTTTAGCATTCCTCAACTTTCTCAGTCTTGTGTAGCCACTCTCCCAGCTTTTTGGAGAACAAGTTGCGGGCATCAAATTAAAAATGAGAGAATATTTGCCAAAAAATAAAATAAATAAAAATACTGTTCACCATGCAGTTTGAACATTAAATAGGTTGCCTTTGTTGTGTATTCAACTGAATATAGGTTGAAAAGGATTTGCAAATCGTTGAATTCTGTTTTGATTTACATTTTACAAAACATCGCTAGTAGGTGGAATAGGTTTGTATACTATTACATTTTGTTTGAATTTTTATGATTTATTGTGATCTTTTTTTTTGATATCATAAAAACATGTAAAATATTTTACCAACTATGTTTTTACTTTTTAGAGCAATTGTATGTTTGCAATAATAATAATAATAATAATTATAATAATGCACTACCTAATGTCCACATTTTCCTGTCTTTACATGTGTTTCTTAGTTTTGTACTGAAATGCTAAGTGCGTGAATATTGTTTGTTTTCAATGTTATATTTTATTTCTATGCATGTGTCAGGTTGCAATCTGTTGAGTTTGAATAAATATCAAACATTCTAAAATACATTGTGTTTTATTCTTCATTGAGCAACTGAGTTACTAACTCAATTACTTTTTGGAAGAAGTCATTTGTAACTATAACTAATTACCCTTTAACAACACGCCCAACACTGATGATAATTACTTGCCAGCGGTCGTCGCAAAGGGCACCACTCAAGAGTTTTGACCAGGACCGGCGGTGCTGGGTGAATATATCCAAATATATGGAGGAAAGTAAGTGCGGTCTTTCGGGTATTTATCATAATTTATCCACCCAACCTTAAGGCTGGGCTCTGGTGATGGGTCTGCATGTCAGTTACATGAAACCTAAACATGACCTGTCGCCCGTGTGAAGGAAAAGGAAAGAGTTGGAGGAGAGAGGCGGGGTGGGGGGGTGGGGGGGGGCAGTATGAGAGGGAAGAAGAACATGGTTGTTACTGGTCCATCTATTGATGAGTGAGAGGTGTTACCTGTAGTATCTTGTCTCCAGGCTGCAGAGAAGATGCAGCGGGCCCGTCATGCTGTACCCTAGTAACAAAGATACCCTATAAGTCAAAATGATACAAGGTTAGGACAACACAGGGACACGATGGTTTAGAATCTTTGCCTTTCTTATTTTCATCTTAATATCCACTCCCTCCCCTATAAAATATTGTGTCTGCCAAAAATGAAAGGGCATTCTCTTCATTCAGATTCTAGCGATGCATACAACTTCATCCATTGTTTGAAATTGAGACAATTAATCCCAGTTATTTGAGTCGTTAAGTTTCTTACAATTTACTGCAAAAAGCAACTCAGCACCAAAATGTTTTTCTGATTAAACAGACAAAGACTTAAGAGGAGATGTCAAAATAATTAAGAGATGCATCAAATATACAGTAGAATGAGGAGAGAACAATAGGTGTGAAATGGGTACTATATTGGGCAAATAAGGTAGTGGGAGGGCAGAAGATACACAGTCCCATATTTTCTTTAAACAACCCAAGGCAGAGATTATAAAAACACCAACATCTTTTCACATCTTGGTGAAAGATGTTTATGAACACAGTGCGAGACAATGTGGCAGTATCAGCTCAATGAGTTTCAACAGGTTGTGCACCTGTTGAACATATGACATATGAGAGATGGGCCACATAGGGGGGATGCCAGATGATAAAGAACTATACTCCGTAATAACGACAGTACTGTAGCACCAACAAAGAAAGTAAACATGTACAGATACACTGCACAAAGGTGCACATTTCGGAAGTATTAGTTCACTTATATCACTGGCATTTAAACAGTGAGCCTCATAAATGTTTTTCTCTAAAGTGTTCTAAATTTGATATTGATGTCATTTGCGATAAACTGTGAAAACAGAAGAAAAGGGTATTATGTGATCAATTTTAGTTCACATTTAAGCCTAAAGAGAGGGAACTGAAAGACCTTTCCTCATAGTGTCATATGGAGCTCACTGTACCTTACAAATTTACAAATGCGCTTATTAACAGGTGAAGCTGTGAAGCGTTAGTCACACATGTTGGCATAGAAGGCACAAAGCTTGCCAAAGCGTTAACATTAACATCAATAGTCTGTTTTAAAACAAAGAACATGATAGATGGTCAGCTCCTGAAAAAGGATGTAGTTTAGGAATAACATAATCACAGGAGACAGCTTGAAACCCGCTCAATCTATCAAGGCAGCAAAGTAAAAAAAATAATAAAATAAATAAGAGAAAAAAAGTGTTGCTGTAGAAAAATCCATGACCCAGAGTTGACTGGGAAATGTAGCACATTAACAATTACACTCACACCTTGATTTTAATGTAATGTAGGAAAAGTTATTAAAATAGTGCGTCAAAAATGTCTCTTCAGTTGTCAATATCATAATAAACAGCAACAAAATCTGTCAAATGTGTAGTCCACAGACTGTCAACAAGCAACCACACTTTGCCTGCCTGAATGGAGCCCACTTGTCGACTCTCAAAGCAGAAAAGTAGAAAAAATTGATTATGTTTAAATGACACGGCATAAAGTGTGCTTTGAAAATATAGATACAATAAAAATAAGCAACTTTAAATGACAATAATCAGTTAATCAATCAATCACATTTTATTTATATTGCACTTTTCATATATAAAAATGCAACTCAAAGTGCTGTAAAACATCCAAAACACAACATAAAAAGAAGACCCGTTCCCGGTGCAGTGCTTAACATATTTATCAGACCACCACTCATGAAAAGCTTATGCCACCGCTTCCCTAGTTTTTTGATAGCAAAAGCACATTTTGCTGTAACTATATACTACTGACTTCCAGTCCCGTCTCGGTGGCGCCCTCCATTCCCGTTCCGACGGCGGCCAGCCTGCGGCCGTCCTCCATTCCCCTTCCGGCGGCACCCGCCCTCCATTCTTGTCCCGGCAGCGCCAGCGCTGTTAGTTCTCCGCTTTCTTTCAGTCTTTGTTGGTTCGTTTTTGTTTGTCTTGTCTTGTCAAAGTCAAGTCCAGGGGTCTCACTTATCAAAAAGTGCGTTAGCACAAAAGTTGGAATTGGCGTAAGGAAAAATCAGACCGATTAAACTGTTCGTATGCACACCTGTATGACGTTTTCCCTTAATCAGACTCCCATTTGCAAATGAGCACATAGGTGGAACACGTCCTATCAACCATATATGGTCAATAGGAAGCAGGAAAATTAGTAAAAATTAGCGTTGTAGGCAGATGTTTCATTGAGCGAGGAGCATGGCAACTGCAGGAAAGGTGACGAGGAAACGTAATTTCACAAAGTGTGAAATGGACAAACTAGTCGGAGAAGTGCAGGAGGCAAGGAAGGGTGTGCTGTTTGGTGGCTTTGAAAGCGACACTCCCTAAAAACTCTCTCCTTCCTGATACTTGCTTGATCAACATCGTGTAGCAGTGCCAGCAGTGCCATTTTTCAATATGCACAGATGTCACTGGCTCACCGCAGCATTTATATGCTTGTATGGCAATCACGCTGATGATTCACAGCTTGACACCACGTCAGTCATCCAACCATCCATTATCGATACCGCTTATCCTCACAAGGGTCGCGGGCGTGCTGGAGCCTATCCCAGCTGTGTTCGGGCAGTAGGCGGGGGACACCCTGAATTGGTTGCCAGCCAATCGCAGGGCACACAGAGACAAACATCCGCACTCACAATCACACCTAGGGGCAATTTAGAGAGTCCAATCAACTTACCATGCATGTTTTTGGAATGTGGGAGGAAACCGGAGTACCGAGAGAAAACCCACGCAGGCACGGGGAGAACATGCAAACTCCACACAGGGAGGCCGGGGCCGGGATCGAGCCCACGACCTCTGAACTGTGAGGCGGACGTGCTAACCAGTCGACCAACGCGCCGCCCACGTCAGTCATATTCATCCAAATTTAAAAATCCATTGGAATTGACTGAGTCCAAAAAATAAAACACATACACGTGTTATTTTGTATGTTGTTTTTTCCCAGCGTAAGCATCGTATATTGTAGACGAATTTGAATACATCTCCTCCGTGTCGTGTATCGCACAGGATGCTAAGGCTTACATTTAATTTAGTGACGTGTATGACGAAGAGGAGGACAAAGGTGTCAATACTGTATAGGATAATGATCACTTGGCAACCATGGAATTAAACTTCAGCGAGCTGCGCAACACCCGGGGCACTCTCATGCTTGTTTTTTTATTTTTCGAATTTAATGGCATGATAATAATAAAAGTATACTTCTGTTTCATATATATAAATTTATATATATATATATAGAGAGAGAGAGAGAGAGAGAGAGAGAGAGAGAGAGAGAGAGAGAGAGAGAGAGAGAGAGAGAGAGAGAGAGAGAGAGAGAGAGAGAGATACTTTCTTATTATCATTATTGTTGATCCTAATACTGTTATTACCTGATAACAAGACAACTGTGAAAACCTTTTTAACCCCTCCTGTCATGTTGTATCAAATTAACCCGTTTAGAAAATCTAAGGAGACAAAAATGATAACTATTTGTGCTAGCCGTTTTTAAATATTTTACTAATATAAAAATATTATGTGATATTTTTGATGATTAAACATAAGTGAACACATTTGTTTGAATATATGAAGTGAAACGGTATGTGTGGGAGGAATGATCCTATGATATGATTTCAAATTCTCACCAACTGTGTCTGCCAAAACTGCGTACGGATGGTTAAGAGCTGCCGTAAATGTGCGCATTTCCTTCCGTCAAGTTGTTTTCGGGGTGGCTGACTTATGAAGCAGGTATCTGCATGCGCAGCTTTCAGGCCCTGTTTTTGGCACATGCAGTGTTGATAAGTCCAGTCGCAGTACACTTGCGCAAATTTCCCGTTTTTTTGAAAGGTCACATACTTTGCGTAGAAAGTTGCGTACGCATCTTTCTGGCCCCGTTTTGTGGTACGTAGCGTTGATAAGTGAGGCCACTGTCCAGTCATAGTCATAGTCATAGTTCTAGTCCTAGTCCTAGTGTTTGTTTGTTTGTTTTTGGTCCTTCTTGGTTTTTTTGGACTTCAACATTTTTTGGTTTGGTATTATCCCAGCACCTTGTTTGCTTTTTGTTTTAAATTACAGACTTTATATTGCACACCATTTTTCCTCCTGCGTTTGCGTCCTCCTCCACGAAAACCTGACAAATATGAATAGTTTTAGAAATAGTGCTACAAGAATCAATGTTAGAGTTTAAGCCACATATGTCAAAGTCAAGGCCCGCGGGCCACATCCGGCCCGCGAGAAGGTTTTCTACGGCCCCTGGGATGATATTGCTTTATTATTAGATCTGGCCCACAGCAAGCCGGTGTGGGTAGCAGAAGTGATCGGGTCCTTCGCGCCCGCTGTTGACGTCACGCTTTAACATATATTGTAGTGTCTTCCAAGAACACAGGCGTAGTTTAATATATATTTTATTAGTCCAACCGGCTACTGCGGGCCGCAGCCGACGCCAATACAGTACGACAACCGTTTAGTCAACCTCTCCCCTTTGTCCTCCGCTACTCTCGCTCGCATGCCCTCCCATCAAGCGAGCCGCACGATGCATTCATTAACCTCGGAAACAACACAACTTGGCAAGGCACAAATTCGACCACAACACAGTTAACCCAATTCGTTACACTATTTCTGTAACATATTTCTTTGCATCTATGTTTGCCACCCCCTGACTGTTGTTATAACGAACATTACCGCTACTTTTGCGAGGATCGTCCTTCGGTCGTCTACCTGACGATTCAAGACTTCACGTCACTTTTCGTGGATTTCAGAATCGGATTGTGGTGAAGGTATTCTGAGTAAAACACGCTTTATTAAGAAATACTTCATGTTAGAAAAGCTCACGTTGTTTTACTATTAGTAATTGTTGGCATTTGATAGATTCATGGAGTTTTTGCGTAGTACTGAGATGTCCCACACATGGGGGCAGGCATTGAACGCTACTCGAGCGCAAAGTGTTGATAGCGAGTGACCTTTTTTCTTTACATTTTTCCTCCTACGACACAGCTCGTAGTTTGTTCGTGCCAGCAAACTCAGTAGTTGAGAGTTTGTGTTGTGAGTTTAATCATTTAGGTTCGTGTCAGGTAACTGCTGTACATAATAACCTAGATATATGTTCTCGTGAGTGATGTCACGTTGATGAACACTAGTTAGTTATTTCGGCTAGTATGCTTACTATTTTAGTGATGAAGCGTGTGAATGTGTATTGTCTGTACAGTATTGTTTGGCTGTTTGAGATGCTTAATACAGTGAATGGTAATGTTTAGGCATATCGTTAACTAATGGATATGCATTGGATGATGTTGCTAGGTTATTCGTTGTCTGTGTTGTTGCAGACCACAGTAAATAGACGTAGAATACGGGCCTGTGTTCTCTGACAGGAGAATCCACATCTATACCTTGCCCCGTAAATAGAATCAGCTGGAGACATCATATCAATCGTATGATCCTCTCTGTTTTACTTCACATTATGTACAGTTCATACAATCTTGCAGCCCGAGTCAACCAGAAAATTGTTTCCAGTTTGGCAGGAGAAATGCAAATGTTCCACTGATCTTGTTTCACAAGACGGGCAGCGGCTTCTTCTCGGGTCATAAGCGGAAGTGACGCACGAGCTGCCTCGCAGAAGTAGCAGTAATGTACTTTATTTTATTTTTTATTTAGTAACTCCGAACATAAAAACACAACCAAGGGGGTGACAAACATAGAGGCAAAGAAATATAGAACAGAAATATAAAGTGTGACATCATCAGCGGACATTTAAAATAAAAATCAATTAACATTCTATTAGTCCGGCCCTCGGCTTGTCGAAATTTTTTTTATTTGGCCCTCCGTCCATTTGACTTTGACACCCCTGGTTTAAACATTCAGAAAAAAAACTAACAACATTGGTCACTACTATGGTCATTTTACTTCAAGTGGAAGTCAACCCAAACATGTTTTTTTCAAGAATAGGCATTCTGATAAATACAGGAAACCCTCAATTTACGAACGCTCCTACACTGGCGATATAACCTAAATTTCAGCGTATGTCGGATTTCACCGTTAAAGTTGAAATTGACAGCAAAATGCTTGGTATAAAAAAACAAAAATACATTGAAATAAAAACATAAGATGTTGTACTTAGCATTACTACTGAG
Organism: Filicampus tigris; assembly: GCF_054856515.1. NCBI lineage: Eukaryota > Metazoa > Chordata > Actinopteri > Syngnathiformes > Syngnathidae > Filicampus > Filicampus tigris. The sequence continues at coordinate 1,876,031 of NC_141228.1, read as the reverse complement.
AGGTGGATGGAGAAGGAGAGGAGGGCAAAAAAGGCAAAGATACTGCCGCCGTGTACAGACACGATCGAGACACTGCGCATGCACAACCGCAAGGAATGTTGGTTTTTGTAGTACAGGAAGTGCTTGTATGCGGAAGTGTGGTGTTTGTGCGCAACCACCGTAAATACACAAGCAGAGGTGAACAAGCTCAGAGACACAGCACAAAAGCACACTTTTGAAGCAAGGAGGAAACCGGCTGCTTCATTCCTGTGGTGAGTGACATGAATATCAAGTGTTTTATTGACAGTTGAAAGTAACACGTGGAAATTACGTCCATTTGAGTCACAACGCCGTGCGTCGCCGTCACAGTGGCTTATTCAAATGACAGAGCAACTCTGTCCACTCATTCATCCATCCATCCATTATCGATACCGCTTATCCTCACAAGGGTCGCGGGGCGTGCTGGAACCTATCCCAGCTGTCTTTGGGCAGTAGGCGGGGGACACCCTGAATTGGCTGCCAGCCAATTGCAGGGCACACAGAGACAAACATCCGCACTCACAATCACACCTAGGGGCAATTTAGAGAGTCCAATCAACTTACCCTGCATGTTTTTTTTTGGAATGTGGGAGGAAACCGGAGTACCCGGAGAAAACCCACGCAGGCACGGGGAGAACATGCAAACTCCACACAGGGAGGCCGGGGCCGTGATCGATCCTCTGAACTGTGAGGCGGACGTGCTAACCAGTTGGCCACCGTGCCGCAACCACTCATTCATGTAAACGGTATATTAAGAATGTTTCAGGAATCAGAATTTTGACCTTAACTCGAATATTGAATGCATGTAAACGTAGTCGCTATGGTGCTGTTGACAAAAGAGAAGAGGAGGAGTCATGGGCGTCGTAAAGTCGAAATTCATGGCCGTGATTGGTCGTTACCTGAGCCCTGATGTCATTTTCAGTCGACAGAAGTGACAAAATGGCCGCCCCCTGAGATGACTAAAAAGGGGTGCATTTTGCTGCTTAACTCATATTCCACAAACGCAATATTAATCAAAATGCCGTGTTTCAACTAGTGGGCCTGCTGGGAACATATTCTTGAAAAAAATGTTTGGGTTGATTCCCCACTTTAATCTTTAAAACACCACTATATGTAGAAGCTTTTTAACTGAAATATTTCTAATGCTAAAATGTTATTAATTTTGTTAACCATGAATTTTCAAGTCAATTGTTGTTAGTTGTCTAAAATAAATAAATAAAATGTAAAACAGTTCTTTATCAAGATATGAATAAATGATACTGTAGACGAGTGCAACCGAAACTTACCCTAACACTGGAAAGTTCTAAGTAACAACATGACACCTTGAGATTTTACATGAGCATGATCAACATCAGCTGCCCAAACACAGACAGAACAAGCAAAAGGTGCTATAAAACATATTCGGCATCGTTTCTATTGCAACTCTTGGGCAAATCTGGGGAGATTGTGGTTGCCTGGCAGGCTGGGTTGAGTCGTACCATGTCGGAGGGTTTGAAGGGATTCCCCTGTCCGCTGATGCCACCAGAGATACTAAAACCAAGACCAGGGTTCTTCTCTATTCTCATACACAACTAGAAAGAAAGAAGAAACACAGACTATTGGAAGTAAACTGCAAGCAACAAAGTTGGAATTCAATGGACACTGACAGATTATATGTTCTCGTAGCACTATTACAGGATCTTGAGCTTCAGCAAAATCATTGCCAAAAATATTCAAATGACAGATTGGCAAAATGAAATGTATTATACGGTATAATTGGGATACAAAACTCGGACATTCAGGAATAATAAATACTGTGTGGTTTACTGGGCATGGGCTGATATAAATTGTGAATTGTGACGGTATGATAACCAAGAGAAAGAATATCACAGTATCATGGTCTTAAAATTATAACCCTAAAAGGACCTTTTTTGAAATATTTGGAAAATATTTAAAAAAAAAAAAAAAATTCCCCCCATTGAACACAATCATTTTATTTTTTTAAACAAAATATAGAACATTTGGTACATTAGAAACATGTGCCATGTTCAATTTGAATAAATAAACACATGTTAACCTTCTTCTGATTTAATTCTTCTTAGTAAATCACAATGTCCAAGCGCTGGTGAGCTATTTTCAGGACAAACCCGTGGGCTACTCATGTTGTCCTTGGGGCTAAGTGGTACCCGATGCCACAATTTTTTTAAGACAATGCACATTAAAAGAGCAAAAAGGCATCCTTTGCAGTGTCTCTTTCATCTTGTTCCCGCCATCCTCCTCCGTGTTTAACTCACCCCTCTCCTCCCCCTCTCTACTCTCTGAGAAACAGGGAAAAAAAGTTAATTGGAGGCAATTAACTGCAAAGAGGCGGCTTGTTTACTCAACACTGCAAGCAGCCAATCATAATGAACCCTTTATAGACATCCCCTCAAAATGAAAAGAAGAGCTCATTAGCAGCGACAGTGAGTACTAGCGGTTATTGAAACCTTGACTTTTTCAAACCACTCTACACGGTCAAACCGTGGCTCAGAGGTATGAGGGGGTCATCCAGTAACTGGAGGGTCCACTGTTCGGTTCCCGCTTTGCCCGAGTAATGTGTCATTGTGTCCTTGGACAAGGCACTTCAGCCACCTTGCCTCCAGTGCCATTCACACTGGTGTACGGTTGGGTGTGAATGTCTGGTGATAGTCGGAGCCGTTGGTGCACAATGATAACCATGATTTCGTCAGCCTGCCCCTGAGCAGCTGTTGCTACATCGGTAGTTTACTGCCACAAGAGGGTGAATGCGAGAGTGCATAAATAATGTATCCATTGTGAACGCTTTGAGTTGTCCAGAAAAGCGCCACATACAGTAATTCTGATACATTATATTATTATTGTCAAACCCTAACCCTAACCCTAAACAGGCCAATGCCTAATGCTTACTTCAACTGTTTGAGAAAAGAAAGTAAACTAATCTTTTAGACTTGCGTTACTGTCAAAAAATTGCATTTCCGGATAGACGTCCTTTACTAAGAGAAAACAAACATTCTTTCTAACCTAATAACAATAATAACAACAGCATTCTCACCCATCGACCTTCAAAATTGACCTTTGAAACTGTAGCAGATGAGTCTGCTTTAGACAGACTGATGAGAAGAAAAGGGAAATATACCTGTTCCTGGAAACCATCAGTGCTCTTTTGGCCTTTAGTTTGGAGCAGACAGCGGGCACTCTGAGGCCGCGGGTTCGTGTGGGTCGTCACGACAACCTGGTTGGTATGGACCATTCCCTGGTTGCTGTGGTACTGGGGGTTGTTGGGAGGGTGTGAAGGCTGATGTGATGTGTGGGATGTATGCAGGTTGTATTGGGGTTGGTTTCCGGATGAGGATAGGGCCATGGGCAGGCCAGCACTTGAGTAGACTTGGCCAGAAGTGTTAAGCGCTAGATGGGAAAAACAAAGGATGATTGCACAACAATTCAACTTTCTTAGGAAAGGTTAACAAATACGGTCATTCCATGTCAATTCACACAAATCCCCAGAACTTCCCCAGTGACACCTCTTCAATTTGCCTGATGTTTATTAGTTATTTATTATATTGGTGCCTTAATGTGGCAAATTAAAGAATCCGAAATTTTCGAGTTACGGCACGTCCAAGTTTGAGTGCCACACCCACTTTTGATATCCAGGAATTGCACACTAAATTTCAGAGCTGGGCATTTTACAAAAAATTGAGCATCCATTATTCATCATCCGTATGAAGCATGGGTAGTAGTGTTGTTTTTGGCAGGCATTTCAGATTTGTTCTTCTTCTTAGTCTTTTGGATGAAAATGCTTATTAGTTTTCGTCACATTTAGTCATTCCTATTAGTGTCAGTTTAAGTCAAGTTTTAGTCAACGAAAACCCAAAAAGGTTTTAGTCTAGTTTTCGTAAATTTAGTTGACGAAAATTCAAAAAGGCTTTAGTCCGTTTTAGTTAAAAATGGGCATACAAGGTTTCGTACATACATTCCGTACATACAGGCATACATTTTTTAACTGATTCGGCAAAAAATGTAAGTACTTTGGCGGCTAACCGCATTGCTAAGTCAGACAATATTGGTGAAATAAAAAAACCAGTGGATTTGCGTTTATTATTGTACACACACACACACACACACCCCAACGCGGACCAGCCGGTCCGTGGTAAAAAATGGTTGGGGACCACTGCTTTAATCTACTTTTAATATTTGATTTTACACACAACAAGCGAATGAATTGATGTTAGCCTTGACGTTATCCATCCATCCATCCATTATCCTCACAAGGGTCGCGGGCGTGCAGGAGCCTATGGTAGTAGGCGGGGGACACCCTGAATTGGTTGCCAGCCAATCGCAGGGCACACAGAGACAAACAAATAACCACACTCACAATCACACCTAGGGGCAATTTAGAGTGTCCAATCAACTTATCATGCATGTTTTTGGAATATGGGAGGAAACCAGAGTACCTGGAGAAAACCCACGCAGGCACGGGGAGAACATGCAAACTCCACTCAGGGAGGCCGGAGCCGGGATCGAACCCACGACCTCTGAACTGTGAGGCAGACGTGCTAACCAGTCGACCACCGTGGCGCCCCGCCTTGACGTTAGCTCAACCAAAATAACTTATGCCTTAACTCAGTCTATTTGCGCCACGAGTTACGTGGAAAACTTTAAGCACAATGAAATTGATCACAAGCCGATTTCTGAATAACAGAGTGCAAGTAAATATACAGTATATGTTAACAGGACGAGTTGGGACAAAATATCAGCGTGGTGAGCCCTCAGATGTCGCTTGAGATTTGTCATTCTTTCCACCTAATTTGTGGCCACATGCACCGTTACCGCAGTCTACAAAGCATCGTGTTGTTCTTTCTGCTGGGTTGTACATAAAGTATGTCCATATCTTTCCATCGTTTCCGACCACCAAGCCCATTTGGTGTCACTGTCGCCATGGTCCATCAAAGGAAAGCGTGTCAGAATGACCGCAGACCTGTTTGTGTTTTGTTGTGCTGGTGTGGGCAGCGGTGTTTGTGACGGTGTGTGCGATGCGTGCGCCCTGCGTGCGCCCTGCGTGCTGTCCCGGCGGTGGTCGTTTCCAAACGAGGACAGGTTGCACCAGCATTGCAATTTTTTGAAAGACAGATTAGGTGTACAATTGGAAGGGATGTCATAAATGTTGAACGTCTGACGGACCACACGCTATATATAGCGCATTTCATAACAGCTATAGCCACGTTTAGCTCGTCATCGTCTCGTTATCGTCATTAAAAAAAGGGGCGTTAACGAAATATTTTCGTCATCGTCATTGTTGATGAAAACAACACTGATGGGTAGCCTTCTGTTGTCCGTCACTCGCCTTTTTTTCCGGGGGCAAAAACAAATAGTTGCTGTCTATAGGCCGGTCTGCCTCTACTTTTAAACGGGCATCCGTCGGCGAGTCCGATTAAAATTTCACTAGCGTGTGCTCAAAAACTATACAGTGGCTGACATAAGTATCCAGCACGTCACCGTTTTTTATCACTAAATATATTTCCAAAGGTGCTTATTGACATGAGATTTTCAACAGACGTTGGAAACAACCCAAGTAATCCATACATACTGTAAATCCAAAGAAAGCAGAACAAATATGATCAGAAATTAAGTTGTATGTAATAAGGTGAAATGACACAGGGACAAAGTATTGAATACGCTAATTGATATGTATTGAATACTTTGTACAAAAGCCTTTGTTTTCAACAACAGCTTCAAGACGCCTCTTGTATGAAGAAACTAGACGCATGATTGCTTTGATGTTATTTTGGCCCATCCCACCAAACAAGCAGTCTTCAAATCTTGAAGGTTCCGTTGGGTTCTTATATGGACTTTGAGTTTCAGTTCTTTCCATAGATTTTCAATTGGATTCAAATCAGGTGATTGGCTGGGCCATTCGAGCAGCTTTATTTTTTTCTTTGCAACCAATTGAGAGTTTCCTTGGCAATATGTTTTGGATCATTATCCCGCTGGAATGTCCACCGTTGTTCCATTTTCATAGTGTGTCTTTACTCATACCTTGGCAATAACTTATATAAGAACTTTTTGTAGGCCATCAATTAGGACTGAACGTGCTGATATTCATTTGCACAAGGATAAATTCTAGGTGTTGTCTTGGTTTTCCATGCCTTTTTGCACATCCCTTCATGTGTTCAATACTTTTTTCCTGTGTCATTGCACATTATTACACACAACTTCATTTCTGAGTAGATTTGTTTTGCTTTCTTTGGATGAATGGGTTACTTGGGTTGTTACCAACATCTGATGAAAATTTCATTTCAATAGCACCTTTGGAAATATATGTAGTGATAAAAATGGTGATGTGTTAAATACTTATTTCCAGAGCTGGGCAATGTGACGGAGCGGTATATTATATATATATACATATTTGGAACCCTTCTGTACCCCAACCAAAGGCCTGAATGCCTTGAAAAGGCCGAGATAGACCAAACCGACGTCGGAGGTCGTGAAGCGTCGTGGTGTCTGAATGCGGCGTCTGATTGGTGTAGTGACCACCGTCGTAGTGTCGTAACTCATCAGTAAGCGTCTGAGGGGCGTTCACGCATGTTGAATCGGCGTCTGCAGTCGTGACATTTGTTCACTCTGATTGGCTATTAGCTAGCAAATCAGTGCTCGGAGCACCAACGGGAACTGACAAATGCTTTTGCTGCCTTAATCTTCTTACAAGTACAAGAGCGAGGGTTGACAATTTCAGTATTTCACAATACCGTGTCAAGAACGTGATGTTTTACTTCGCGTGGGAGTTCATCATGAGCAAAGAATATAGCTGAATGCATTGTTTATGTTTTTATAATCTGCCCCCAGCCAACAGCTTTCCGGTTGGATTTTTCTAACAATGAGAAATAGTGACTACCAATGTAGCCACAAGAGGACACAAGCCAGTGTCTTATTGTGCCGGTCCCAAGCCCGGATAAATACAGAGGGTTGCGTCAGGAAGGGCATCTGGCGTAAAACTTTTGGTAAATCAAAGATGCAAATCAAACATATGACTTCTATACCAGATCAGTCGAGGCCCGGGTTAACAACGACTGCCATCGGCGTTGTTGACCTACAGGGCGACGGTGGGAATTGGACTACTGTTGGTCGAAGAAGGAGAGGAGGAAAGTGTGTTTGTAGGAAGAGAGAGAAGAGGAGCGCTAAGAGTATGGGACTGAGCGTAGGGACATTGAATGTTGGAACTATGACAGGAAAAGGTAGAGAATTGGTGGACATGATGCAGAGGAGGAAGGTAGACATACTGTGTGTCCAGGAGACCAGGTGGAAAGGTAGCAAGGCTCGAAGTTTAGGAGCAGGGTTTAAGTTGTTCTATCATGGTGTAGATGGAAAGAGAAATGGAGTAGGAGTTATCTTGAAGGAGGAGTTTGTTAGGAATGTCCTGGAGGTAAAAAGAGTGTCAGATAGAGTGATGAGTCTGAAGCTAGAAATCGAAGGTGTGATGTTCAATGTTGTTAGTGGATATGCTCCCCAGGTAGGATGTGAGCTGGAGGAGAAGGAGAAATTGTGGCTGGACTTTGATGAATGATGCAGAGCATACCTAGAAGTGAGAGAGTTGTCATTGGTGCGGACTTCAATGAACATGTTGGTGCAGGAAACAGAGGGGATGAGGAGGTGATGGGCAGGTTTGATATCCAGGAGAGGCACACAGAAGGACAGATGGTAGTTGACTTTGCAAAAGGGATGGAAATGGCTATAGTGAATACTTTCTACCAGAAGAGGCAGAAACATAGGGTGACCTATAAGAGTGGTGGTAGGAGCACACAGGTAGACTACATCTTGTGTAGACGCTGTAAGCTGAAGGAGATCAGTGACTACAAAGTAGTGGTAGGCGAGAGTGTAGCCAAACAGCATAGGATGGTGGGATGTAGGGTGAGTCTGGTAGTGAGGATGATGAAGAGGGCAAAGGCAGAGGAGAAGACGAAATGGTGGAAGCTGAAAAAGGTAGAGTGTTGCATGACTTTTAGAAAGGAGTTAAAACAGGCTCTGGGTGGACAGGAGGCGCTTCCAGATGACTGGAAAACTACAGCTAAAGTGATCAGGGAGACAGGTAGGAGAGTACTTGGTGTGTCATCTGGAAGGAAAGTCGATAAGGAGACTTGGTGATGAAATGAGGAGGTACAGGAGTGTATACAGAGAATGAAGTTAGCTAAGAAGAAGTGGGACACTGAGAGGAATGAGGAGAGTAGACAGGAGTACATGGAGCGTAAGGTGAAGGTAGAGGTAGCAAAGGCCAAAGAGTACTTTGAAGAGCTGATGAACGTGGAAAATGAGAGAGAACAAAGACTAGAAGAGGTGACTGCTGTGGACCAGGAACAAGCAAAGATTAGTCAGGATGAAGTGAGGAGGGCACTGAAGAGGATGAAGAGAGGAAAAGCAGTCGGTCCTGATGATATACCTGTAGAGGTTTGGAAGTGTCTAGGAGAGGTGGCAGTAGTTTCTGACTGGGTTATTCAACAGGATCTTAGATAGTGAGAAGATGCCTGAGGAGTGGAGGACAAATGTGCTGGTTCCCACTTTTAAGAACAAGGGAGACGTACAGAGTTGTGGCAACTACAGAGGAATAAAGCTGATGAGCCATACAATGAAGTTATGGGAAAGAGTAGTGGAAGCTAGACTAAGGGCAGAAGTGAGCATTTGTGAGCAGCAGTATGGTTTCATGCCAAAAACGAGTACTACAGATGCAGTATTTGCTATGAGGATGTTGATAGAGAAGTACAGAGAAGGCCAAACGGAGCTGCATTGTGTTTTTGTAGATCTGGAGAAAGCTTATGACAGGGTGCCCAGAGTGGTATTGTATGAGGAAGTCTCGAATGGCAGAGAAGTATGTGAGAGCGGTGCAGGACATGTATGAGGACTGTAAGACAGTGGTGAGGTGTGCTGTAGGTGTGACAGAGGAGTTCAAGATGGAGGTGGGACTGCATCAGTGATGAGCTCTGAGCCCCTTCTTGTTTGCTACGGTGATGGACAGGCTGACAGACGAGGTCAGGCAGGAATCTCCATGGACTATATGTTTGCAGATGACATTGTGATCTGCAGTGAGAGCAGGGAACAGGTAGAGGAGAAGCTAGAGAGGTGGAGGTTTGTCCTGGAAAGGAGAGGAATGAAGGTTGGCTGCAGTAAGACAGAATACATGTGTGTGAATGAGAGGGACCCAAGTGGAAGAGTGAGGTTACAGGGTGAAGAGATCAAGAAGGTGGATGATTTTGAGTACTTAGGGTCAACAGTCCAGAGCAATGGAAAGTTTGGAAAAGAGGTGAAGAAGCGTGTACAGGCAGGTTGGAACGGGTGGAGAAAAGTGTCAGGTGTGATGTGTGATAGAAGAGTTTCAGCTAAAATGAAAGGAAAGGTGTACAAAACTGTGGTGAAACCAGTGATGTTGTTTGGTCTTGAGACAGTGTCAATGAGGAAAAGACAGGAGGCAGAGCTGGAGGTGGCAGAGATGAAGATGCTGAGGTTCTCTCTGGGAGTGACCAGGAAGGATAGGATCAGGAATGAGTACATCAGAGGGAAAGCACATGTTAGAGGTTTTGGAGATAAGGTCAGAGAGGCCAGACTGAGATGGTTTGGACATGTCCAGAGGAGAGATAGTGAATATATTGGTAGAAGGATGCTGAGTTTTGAATTGCCAGGCAGGAGGCCTAGGGGAAGACCAAGGAGGAGGTTTATGGATGTAATGAGGGAGGACATGAAGGTAGTTGGTGTGAAAGAAGAGGATGCAGAGGACAGGATTAGATGGAGGCAATTGATTTGCAGTGGCGACCCCTGAAGGGAAAAGCCGAAAGGAAAAGAAGAAGAAATAGTAACTACTGCCGCCGATGGTATGGAAGGGTATTACATCTTATGCATGCGCAGAAAGTACTTTAATGGTCAGCGTTGCTGTCTGTCATTGCGGTGTATTTTTCCAGCGTGATGTGCCGACAGCCGGCAGGGCGCCACAGGGGGTAAGCGTCTGTCACTGTTGGCCAACGTTGTTTTGGTCTATGTCGGCCTAAACTCTCTATAGTGGAGTTCCCAAATATCAGAGCTGGGCAGTCCGTCCCGGGGGCGGAATGGTCCGGGCTGGACGGATGCCCATTTTTGAAGGGGAGGGTGACATGTTTTAAAAAACGGGTGGATTAAGCAAGGGCGGAGGTGGATTGTAGTCTGGCCCACTAATCGGCCCGCATGCGTGTGAAGTGGTCGAGAGGTGACCAAAGTTCATATCAACCTACTCAGCGATATGGGCAAACAACAAAACTTACTTTCGAACACTTCAAAGGCACCACTAGATATCGAACTTCGCAGGAAATGATAAAGGACATAGAGTCTAGGCGTCATTTGTCGTGCTAACATTCAGACTTGAAGATAACATTCAAGCTTCTTCACAACATGACAACGGCTTTGCCTTTACACCATAATGTGTATGTAAACATGGCAGGGAGATCATTGTCTGTTGTGCGGTCCTCAGTCATGATTTCATAAAGTAGAATGCGTGTCCAGCATTATGCTCAGCACATTCATAGTGGAAGTGGTAACAAATCTAAATTAAAAAGTAGTGAATTACAATTGTGGCAAATCATACATTTTTTTTTGTCATTGTGCTCTTTGGATATGAATTGAATGAATAAGCCACCAACGTCAGTCTGCAAAATGGTGTCAGTGACAATCACTCTGATTGGCTGCCAGAAATGCAAATCAGTGCATGAGATAGATGAATTTGTAAAATGGTATACAATTTATTTACGTTCTTTTAACCAAGCTTGGTCTCTGTTTTTCTTGTCCCGGTACTTGTAGCTGGCCGTATCATATGTAGCCCAGTAAATATTTTGCTTTATATTTTGCTATTTAAATTTTGTGAACAGTCTCAAAACTCAACATATTCTGTTTAAACATCCAAGGGTTATTTCTGTGCATTATTAATCAACATTGACCATTTGTAAATATGCTTGTTGGTTCTCATTGTCTGTTGTAGGAAGGGGGGCATTTATTAATGAGACACACAGGGGCACTTGTGTGACGTAGCTGCGCTTTCCCTGCAAAGCAGAGACAGCTTCTGTACAGGGGAGATTGCTCCGTTACCTGTGTGAATGTGACATGCTTTCTCTTACTCCATCACAGAATAAAAAGTTGTTTGTCCTGACTCCTGGGCAACTACATCACCCATAATGCATAGTGCTATTGGCTCATGCACACAAAAAAGAATAGCAAACAAATGAAGTGTAAAGGTGGGAGACTTAAAGAAACCATTGATCGCGTTTATGATACATCAAATTATTGGCCAACAGCTACATAAATTTGTCCATTAATTCAGAAGTGTAACACTGACCTATTTCACATCCGCTGCATTGACATATAAATAATGGCCGCTGTTAAATGAAGCAAGCAGTTACATTACAACTCTCGACTCGCTCACTTCCTCTCCTTACACACATACAATAATCTCTCCCGCGGCATCATGAGCAACCACCCCCCCATGTGGCTTTCTGTTAAGGTGGATAACCTGCGGAATTTGAGGAGTGTGGGAGAGGGGGAGGTGGGGGTGGACAATTACAATGCAAAGCATGGGGGTGGCTTCTAGTGCTAATATACCAGAGCTGCGCAGTCCTTCCCTGGGCCGGACCGGTCGGACCCTCCAGCCCGGGAGGATGCCCATTTTTGGGGCGGAGGGGTGGGGGGTGACAAATTAAAAAAAATGGCTGGACTAAGCATGGCCGGAAGTGGATTTTAGTCCGGCCCACTAATCGGCCCTCATGCATGTGACGTGCTTGCGAGGCGGCCAAATTTCATCTCAGCCTACTCGGTGAAAGGCTTCTTTTTAGGCTTCTTTCAAAACCAATTGTGTCCGGGGGGAAAATCAAGCGGTGCGCAGCACTCAAGTATGACACTGGTACATCATAAACTTGCTGTGTAGTGGTTTGCTGGCTTGCTTTTATTTTGAAGGCAAAGAAGTGTGAAGGAGGGGAGTGTGGAAAATAGGTAACTTGTTGCTTGCAGACTTGTCGTCTGTTGGACAAATAAATTATACAATACGACAAAACCAACCCCATGGCTCGCAATGGAAGTAAGTACACACAGCTGGGTTGCTGTGTCTTTCACAACTTTATAACTTGGAGAAGTCTTGGAGCTCAGCTTCTTTTTATTGCCTAAACGGCATTCATTCACAGACGAGTTGAATCACTGATAACAACTTGAAATTATATCACTCCGCGCACGTCGCGATGCACTGAGGAAATCACAGGGCGAATAACTACGCCTGGAAAAGTAGATTCATACACTACATGGGTAAGTACGTCAGTAAGTGCCGCGTTAGAAGCGCGTCCGCAGCGGCTTCGAATCGTAAGTTAGCCAGCTAATTGTCTTTAAATAAACCTCTTCCGTTAGCATCTCTCCTGTGGGGCATCGTGCATGTTTTTTTTTGGGGGGGGCGGGAGTCTTTGGTCGGAACGGGGCGGGGGCCGACAATGTTTACGAATATTACGGCCGGAAGCGTCCTGAGGGTGGAGGGTTGCGGCCGGTCGGGCAAAAAAGGGTCAAGTGCCCAGCTCTGTAAAATTACTTTAACATAACAATAGCTCGGCTTATCCCCCAACACACCCCTCCCTTCCTGGTGAAATGACCAGGCCATAGGAGTTCTAGGTAGGCTGTTCAAATGACCAGGCCATGGGAGTTCTAATAGGGTTAACATCTCTAAAAATAGTACACTCGGGCCAATTTTAAATAGCGATTCTGATAGATAGGGTCAGAATACATACATATAGAAATTCACAGGTCTGTACCTACCTTAAAACAAAAGATGAGGGCCTCCAAATATGGTACAAAATTTTGCGTACAATTCCTGGATCCCAAAAGCTCTCAAAGTTAGACGGGCCATAACTTGAAAACAGTTTGAGCTAGGAGGCTCAAATTTCAGATTCGTTCATTTTAGATCATAAGGCACTAATAGAATAAACATCAGGCAAATTGAAGAGGTGTCACTGGGGAGGGTGTGTGACTAATGTGGAACGATCTAATAGTTTAATTCTCCACGTACTCCAAACCAATTTCCCATAATGTATACCATTTACCTTGAGGCATGTTTCCTTGATACTGCCCCCCAGAAGGAACGACTGATAAAGGCATTCCTGGCTGATACTGGACCCCCTTATTCATCATTCCACCATCATAACCCTGTTGGCCACCCATACGATGAGGTGTTGTGGCTGAGGAAGAGGATGACGAAGTGACGATCATGGTGTTGTGAGAGTGGCCTCCCTATGCAAATAGGAAAGAGACTTTAGGGAAACATATTATTTTTACTTCCTTCCATACATTTATACCAGCTCTGACCTTATTCATGAGGTTGTCAGGTGGGACGTCTCTCCTGCCGAGTGAGTAGGGAGTCCATTGATTGCTTCCTGACACACCTTCTTGGTCATTATCCAACATGGCGGCCTGCTGGGAGGGGGTCTAGAAGACAGGAAAAGGGACAGAATAACATTTGGCAAGACTTTAATTATGGCAACAATGTGCCTAAACACAGAAATAACAGCATCCTCTTGATTTTGCCTGTATGTCTTAATATGGAATTTTTGCTTCCCCCTGCTTAAATGTTCGAGAAACTCACACTGGAAGGTTTCCCCATATACTGTAAGTTTTTGTTATTATCATTGATAAACCTGCAGTCACCTTTTCACCCGTGCTTGTGTTTCTCGCAGGTCTCTGTTTTAGAATCATCATCTGCTTCACAATGACTATGAATGTTCATGTTTAAACAAGTTGTTGTGATAATTACATGACTATTATCCACACCCTGGCCAAACTTATAGTTAATCAGTACCAGACATTTTCAGACCCTCTTTTAACCTCACGTTTGAAAAAAAATGAAAAAAGTATAAATCAATTCCTGGGATTGAATGGCTGGACTGTGAAAAGACTGGTTTTGGGATTGAACGAGTTAAAGTAAATTTTTATTTGTTGATGTTGTCTGGAGATGTGCAAAATATTGCAAGAAGTTGTGCTGCAGATGAAAACATTTTCATGATTATGAATATTATTCATACTGCTGATCACAGTTGTTCACAACTAAAATATATACATAATGACAAATCAAAAATGCATTTTAGCTTAAAGTTTAGGTTTAAATGTTGTAGTATTAGTCATAATGTTGTCGCGCCTAGGTTAGGGTCCCATCAGTGAGTCACTTGCATGAAAGTGGGATGTGATACAGCATTTAAAGAGTAAATTCTTTTACAACATTGAGTCAAGACTCCACATAGACTGAATGAAATACTGAATGAAATACAGATCCACAACTCACAAACATAGCTGACTATGACATGCCAGTGCTTTTAGTGTCTGCTTGTATGTTTACCTCTTTCTACTTCCTTTCTTGTAGTAGTAAAAGTGTATTCAAACCTTATTTGGAGTTTGTCTGTACAATATTATGCGGCATCAGGCATTCCTTAATGCAGCAATTCTTAAAGATTTAACATATATCCGTAAAATACAGTGGGCTCACTCATTGGGTACTCACAGCAACAGCAGAAGGACGAGGAGGTAGTGGCAGCCAGTGGCCAGCAGGGGGCTCATGCTTAGTGTTATTGTAAACGTTAAAGTTCAAAGTGCTGCTGCGCCCCTGGCCGTGACCCCCGCCCTGACAGAGCATGCCCAGCGTGAGCGTATTGTGCTTTTGGACACCACTCTGATTGGAGAAGACAACATCACATGACATGGGTGAATGGAGAGAGATGGGAGGTGTAGCCAACACAAGAGGGGGCTGCAGCATCGGGAAAACAAACTGAACTCCACACACGTATCAATAACACTGATAAGAAACACAAAAATAGTGCAGAGTTGCTGAAAGCACAGAAAAATGTTAGCTAGTGTTTGATCATATACACAGTGAATATTGTGCCATACAAGCAACAATTGGTGGACAATGTCATTACAAGAAGCACGTTTGTTCGTGAGACTTAAAAGTTGTTAGCATGAAATACTCATCCTCCTATCAAGTACCTTACTGCAAATGTCTCCCATTCTCTTGTTGTCCAATGAGTTGTGTTGAAGAAAGTACTAATATTTGGAAATGCCTGGTCCAATCAACAGCATTTTAGAGCATCAGCTAAGCAAGGTACACACATACATCCTGTATAATCGGGCTGAACTTGAGCATCCCCCTTTTAGATCAAAGTCAGCAAAGGCCCTATTGTCGGGTATATCCAGGAGATTATCCTGAGCGATTACCCTGTGGTGTGGGGTATGTTATGAATTATTTTTCCGCCCTGATTTGAAAAAAAAAAGACCAAAAATCAGATATGTTTTACCAGGTGAATATTAGGGGTGTAACTGTACGCTAAATCACGTTTCTGTTCGGTTTTTTGGAAACTCTGGTTCGGCATATTTTCGGTACAAAAAAACGTTTTTTTTAAAAAATATGTTAATTTTGAAAAGATGACAAGTACACTTTACTTTTTTCGAAAAAAATAAATAAAAGCGAACCATTCAGGTGATATTCTAAGAAATTACACCAGAATAAAAAATACACTAACAATAAAGATCTCTTAATTTTGTAAATTATTAAGACACTGAAATCTTTAAACACTCAGCAGCAACAGCCTATGACACATCTAAGTATTCAAGTTAAAGCCAAGTTGTCATTACAGTACAAATATACACTTTTTGTGATGAAAAAAATACATACAATAATAGTTTCAATTATTGCTAACTATATTAAAACTATTTTTATTCATTCATTATCCATACCGCTTATCCTCACAAGGGTCGCGGGCGTGCTGGAGCCTATCCCAGCTGTCTTTGGGCAGTAGGCAGGGGACACCCTGAATTGGTTGCCAGCCAATCGCAGGGCACACAGAGACAAACATCCGCACTCACAATCGCACCTTGGGGCAATTTAGAGAGTCCAATCAACTTACCATGCATGTTTTTTGGAATGTGGGAGGAAACCGGAGTGCCCGGAGGAAACCCACGCAGGCAAGGGGAGAACATGCAAACTCCACACAGGGAGGCCGGGGCCGGGATCGAACCCACGACCTCTGAACTGTGAGGCAGACGTGCTAACCAGTTGGCCACCGTGCCGCCCAACTATTTTTATAATGAAAAAAATACAGTAACTTTAAAACTTCTTTATGAAATTGTATACACTTTTTAAGCATTGAAATGTTTGAATGTTCAACAGCATATTGTAATGAATTGGGTTATCTGTGTTGTGATCGGATTTGTGTGTTGCTGAGTTGTGATGTTCCCGAGGTTCATGACTGCATTGTACGGCAAATGAGTTGAGCATCGGAGAAAGAAAAGCGCGAGCAGTTGTACTTGGATTAATAAAAACGTGATAATTAAACTACGTCTGATGGCGTGTTAATGGAAGACGCTACCTGCCGCCCATCTCATGTAGCAATGTCGGCACACAACTTTCGGACTTAACCACGTACCTTTCCCCATCGGCGATTTTAACAGGACAGCCAGAATGTTCCCAAACAGGAGACCGCAGTGTATGGGGGGACCTTCGAGCTCTGGCTCTTTTCTGGCTCTCACTGTTGTGCCGCCACTCTCCTGTCCCGCGTGCAACAATCAATAGCGTCCGTGCATAAGCTCGCGTTAATAAGTCGACTGAACCAAACATGCCACGCCAAAATGTATTAATACACCCACGTGTACCGTTACACCCCTAGTGAATATTAACGATTGCTAATTTTTGTGTGAGTTGTTGGGACAGTTCAGCCAATTCACAGACTGTGATTATGACGTGAAATGAAACAATAGCCAATTGGGAGGTGATGACCGAGATTTAGCAAGTTTTGGGCACAAATAGAGGAGCAACTGGTTGTGTTGACTCTTTGTATAACATGTTTCACAAGTCATTCACCACAATGAAAATGTCAAGAAAACTTTCCAAATGCCATTCAGTTATCAGATTATTAGCTGCTTTTATTTCTTCTTTTAATACTTTTCTTTGCATTTGCTGGCAGTCTGCCTGCCCTGTGGCACCATGCTGCCTCTCAATCAGTCTTGGGGGAGGAGACTCATGATTGTGGTTAAAATACGGTTGTGTGTGTGGTGCACTGCGTTGATCATATCCAGTATACCGCACACTATTGGAGCTAAAAGTAAACAATTGACTTTTTTTTGTCTGGTCATGTGTGCAGTCTCTCACAGTTTAAAAATCAGTTAGGATGTTAAAAAGCAGTATCTGTGTACCCTGCTTAAAACCTTTCAAATGCAGATACCTGTGTCCCAATAATAAAAAAATATAGCAATCTTAACCCTTATAACATGTTAGATGTTAAAGTACGTAGGTATCAAGGTATTGTTGTTATAAGGCTTCATGATACTGTATGTTTCAATACTGCCATTTAATTATATATATATATATATATATATATATATATATATATATATATATATATATATATATATATATATATATATATATATATATATATATATATATATATATATATATATATATATATATATATATATATATATATATATATATATATATATACTGTATACGAGCCATTCTACCGAATTGGTTGAAATTGCTGTCCCAAAATGAAAATCAAATTTTAAAAAACAATGAAGTGTTCAGACCTTGCATATTTAGTCATATCTTTTTATGATCTATTTTACCACAAGGCATTTATTGAGATACTATAAGACTGAATGTATAAAAAGTCTTCTTTTCTGTGTCACTTCCTATTGGGAGGGGGCTGTCCCAATCTCTAACTCCTGAATTTCA
Source organism: Filicampus tigris (assembly GCF_054856515.1). NCBI lineage: Eukaryota > Metazoa > Chordata > Actinopteri > Syngnathiformes > Syngnathidae > Filicampus > Filicampus tigris. Next base: position 1,858,264 of record NC_141228.1, on the reverse strand, counting down.
TCCATGCATCCATTATCTATACCGCTTCTTCTCACAAGGGTCACGGGGCGTGCTGGAGCCTATCCCAGCTGTCTTCGGGCAGTTGCCAGCCAATCGCTGGGCACACAGAGACAAACAACCACACTCACAATCACACCTAGGGGCAATTTAGAGAGTCCAATCAACTTACCATGCATGTTTTTGGAATGTGGGAGGAAACCGGAGTAGCCGGAGAAAACCCACGCAGGCACGGGGAGAACATGCAAACTCCACACAGGGAGGCCGGGGCCGGGATCGAAACCACGACCTCTGAACTGTGAGGTGGACATGCTAACCCTCCTGAATTTCAATTCATGGAAAAAAAGGCAGAAGATTTTTTGCCAATTACAAAATAATTTACTTAAATAGAACATTTTGTTTGCTTTTAAATGTATTGTGAAAGATTTACATTGATTTTGTAGATTTTTTTCAAATTAGAAGTTTTTATGTAAAAAAAACCTGCCCCAACTTTTCATGTCACTACCGAAACGCAAAGAATATTTGTCTGTAGGCGGGGCTTGGTTTTAGCCACATCCCCAGAAATGTCATCAGTAAGAGATGTTCATCACTGGCCACATGGGGAGTAATTAGTTGACAGCATTATTAATTTATGTGCCCTCCAAAGTCTGAAAATCAGCATGTGGTTTTTAGGACCGTCACTACCGAACACGTCATTTCGGCAATACAATGAGCACTTTTGATTTTAATGCTAAATGTACTGTTTTCTATCTCAGTACACATGCTCAAAACTGTCTGTGGCGTCCACATTGTGCCTAGCATTGTTGAGTATTGTTAACAACTAGCATAAAAAGTCACTTCCGAACCGGTCACTTCCGAAACGGTCACTACCGTAACGTTTTGGTAGTAACATAATTTCGGTAATGTTTCTTTTTGAAAAAATAAGTTTTGAATAATATAATACATAGATACATATGTCGGTGGCACGGTGGTCGACTGGTTAGCACGTCCGCCTCACAGTTCAGAGGTCATGGGTTCGATCCCGGCTACGGGTTAGTGTGGAGTTTGCATGTTCTTCCCGTGCCTGCGTGGGTTTTCTCCGGGTACTCCGGTTTCCTCCCACATTCCAAAAATATGCATGGTAAGTTGATTGGACTGTATAAATTGCCCCTAGGTGTGATTGTGAGTGCGGATGTTTGTCTTTGTGTGCCCTGCGATTGGCTGGCAACCAATTCAGGGTGTCCCCGCCTACTGCCCGAAGACTGGTGGGATAGGTTCCAGCACGCCCCGCGACCCTTGTGAGGATAAGCGGTATCGATAATGGATGGATAGATACATATGTCATATATAGTCTTTCTGACTTTAACAATATTTTATTACATATTTTATATTAATTTGAAGGAAAAAATAAAACCGAGACAGTCACTACCGAAACATAAAGAATGGTTTCGGTTGTGACATAATGGTTTCTTTAATGCATATAAGATGTTTATTTTTGAATAAAGTAAGTTTTACATATATAATACATAGATACACATGTCTTTCTGATTTTAACAATCTACTATTTCATATTTTATCTTAATTGGAAGGGAAAAATCAAACCGAAACAGGTTTCAGTAGTGACATAAGGGTTTCGGTAGTGACAATATGATGTTTCTTTTTGAATAAAGTAAGTTTTAAATAATATAATACATAGATAAATATGTCATACATAGATCTTTCTGATTTTAACAATATTCAATTTCATATTTTATCTTAATTTGAAGGGAAAAACACCAAAATGCCAAAAAGCCTAGCAGAGACAGAGCACAGGTGAAGGGTTAGAATGACCCAGTGAAATCCAAAGAATATTTAATAAAGGAAAGAGAAAGAAATAAGAGATGGAAGGAAGAATGAAAGCTGAAGTCTCCAGCAGAGAGCAAAGGAAAGTCAGAAGAGCATGGAGGAAAAGACAAGACCACCGGATGTCTCTCAAAAAACAGAGAGAGAGGGAACATACATGCAGGGTATGTATGTTTCAAAAATGTTTGTCATTCCAACAAAATTTTCATTTGGAAGGTGAAACCACAGTTTTTCAATGATGAAGAGCCCTGAGATGGACAGGTGACCGGTCCAGCATGTACCCTGCTTTTGCCCTAAGTCAGCTGCGATCAACTCCAACCCCCCGCAACCCTGAGTACAGCGCAAAGCACTAGAAAATGGGAAAAAATAATGTTTCATTAGTTATAATACACGTTAAAAGTTAAATTATAGCAAAAGTAGTTAAGTGATTACAATGCTACCCTCACACAAAGTATTACTGCAACAGCAGCAACAATATGGTCACATCTGAAATTTTGCAGTCACTACCGAAAAAAATCAGGTTTTAATAAAAATAAAAAGTATTCAATTATCAACCGACATTTTTTTGATAATAATTGTTTAAGGGTATGTTTGTTTTAATTAATGATGACTTTTGAAGTCAATATAATCAACTTTCTACATTTTACAAGGAAAAATAGCATATACATTTTGATTTGTTTCGGAATAACTAATATTAAATTCTGTTAAAAATGCATTTAGATTGATTTTGATGTCAAAACCATGTATATTTATAAAAATACTCTGTAGAGGGGGAATGGAAAAAAATATGAATCGGCTAGTAGAATTATTTTTATTCTTCTGTAATTGTGTGTTTCGGTAGTGACACATTTTAGGGACAGGCAAGATATTTGGGAAAAGCAAGAAAATAATACTTGAAAATTGACTGTACTTTTACTATATTTGTCCCCCTTAGATATGGTGCAACATGAATACAATAAAAGTTTTTCTGGAATAAAATACAAATTTCACACATTTTCCAACTCTGAATTTGAACCAATTAAGTAGAATGGCCCATATACAGTGCTCAGCTCAGCATAAATGAGTACACCCCCTTCAAAAAAGAACACAACAGATCATATACAAATGTAGTCTTGTCAACATTTTGGAAATATTTTTGTTTATTGACATATTGTTTAAATTTATAACATGAAAGTAAGGTTAATAATATGACTTACAGAACAACCTTTTCAGCTTTATTCAAATTACGGTGACGCAAAAAGGAGTACACCCAATCAAAGACTCTGGAGCGAAGCTAGATTTTTGACTACAAATGTCCACAGATGAGTCTAATTATTCATTACACAGGTGTCAAGCAGACGGTTGACTATAAAAGGGTGCTCCTTAAAGCGGAAGTCAACACATACTTATTTTTTTCAAGAATATGTTCCCAACAAGTCCACTAGTTGAAACACAGCAGTCTGATTAATTTTGCGTTTGTGGAATAAAAAATTTAGCAGCAAAATGTACTCGTTTTAGCCATCTCGGGGGGGCGGCCATTTTGTCTTCTGTCGATTGAAAATGACATCACAACTGCTCACAACGACCAATCACGGTTGACCTGTTTTCTGAATCTGAGCCGCGATTGGTCATTGTGACCAGTTGTGATGTCATTTTCAGTCGACAGAAGACAAAATGGCCGCCCCCAAAGATGGCTAAAAACAAGTGGATTAACACTTATTCCACAAACACAATATTTATTAGAATGCCTTGTTTCAACTAGTGGGCTTGCATAGAACTTAGTCTTGAAAAAAATATGTTTGCGTTGACTTCCGCTTTAAAGAAAACCTTTTCCCATTTCATGTTAGCAATGGCACCACATGGAAGGGAAATGTCAATGTCAAGGCCTGTGAAAGAAAATAATTTCTTTTGTCCGAAAAGTTGGAGGCTAAAAGATCAACAAAGATTTACCTATTAGTCAGAATACTGTAGTAAAAGTTATAGAAACATTTTAAAAAGATAAAACTGCTAACATCTCAGAGAGACATCAAGGTCATCAACGGAAGTTAACACCACGACAGTAATGTCTTCTGATGAAAAGGGTTGAAGAAAATTGACATGCAAGTTCACTGCAGTCAAGTAGAAAGCCAAACCGGGATGACTGTTTCCCGTGAGACAATATGGCATACACTAGAGAGGAACGGCATGCATGGGTACAATGAACCAAGGAAGTCTCTTCTAAAGCCCAGGCATAAAAAAGTGCGCCAAGAGTTTGCCAGGGAACATGTTGACAAAGATGAAGACCGTTGGGACTCTATACTCTGGAGTCATGAGACCAAGATAATTGTTTTCGGAACCGATGGCTTCAAAACTGTATGGCGTCGCAAAGGTAAGGAATACAAGGAAAAATGCATGGTGCCTACAGTGAAACATGGTGGTGGCAGTGTCTTGAACTGGGTTTGAAAGAGTACTGCGAGTGTTGGGGAGCTGCATTTCATTGATGGCATCAGGAATTCACAGATGCATTGCTCCGTACTGAAAGAGAAGATGCTGCCATCACTCTGTGCCCTTGGTCGTCGCGCACTTTTCCAACCTGACAATGATCCTAAGCACAAATCTAAGGCCACTGAAGAAGAACGGGTTGAATGTGACTCAGTGGCCAAGTATGTCTCCTGATGTGCACCCAATTAAACACCTAGTGGGACTTCTGAGGAGACAAGTTGAGCATCACTCTCCATCTAGCATCAAGTCTCTAAAAGAGGTCATTCTTGAATAACGGAAAACAACTGATGGAACAAAATGTTGCCAGTATGTTCATTCCATGCCGAGAAGACTTGGTGCTGTCATTAAAAATCATGGAGGCTATACAAAGTACTTGATGTAGAGGTTTTTGTTGTGGGTGTACTCATTTCTGCATCACCCTTATTTGAGTAAACCTGAAAAAATGTGTCATCTAATGTACAATAATAACTTTACTTTTTTAAGTATATAAACAGATGTATTAAACATGGTCTTGGCAAAATTTTGCAAATTGTTTTTGTGTTGAGATATTGTTTAAAATGTTACTTATCAAAGGGGGTGTACTCATTTACACTGAGCACTATATACAGTATACATATATATATATATATATATATATATATATATATATATATATATATATATATACATATATATACACACATATATATAAACACATACATATATATATATATATATATATATATATATATATATATATATATATATATATATATATATATATATAGCAGCAGAGTACTATATGTACGATTCATTATTTAATTTTACAGCTTTCAAAAGTAGGTGTCAGACGAGCAACAACTTTCATCAGTTACTGGATGGCGTTGGCCTCACTGCACAAACTCTGAAGCCACCTAACTCTAGTTGTGTGTAGCTTTGTAAACACACTTGTACAGTGATGTACAGTATGAGCATCATAATGGTGATATATTGACATACAGTAGCTCTGGGTTGTCTCTCTGCTTTTGTGAAACCAAACTGGTGTTTGGAGGTGCATACGTTGAACCAAATTGAACACTAGCTGGTTTAATTTGAAATTTGCACTTACTAGTCCAAGTAACATAAATTTGGTTTTATGAAAAACAAAGGACATTCTACCACAGATGTCACTCTATAATGAAATATTCTTAAAATACCCTAAAAAAACCACAAGCAATTTATTCTGGAGCTGTAGTTGTAGTGTTGTCTCATAAATGTTAGCTTGTGCCATTTCACGACGTGATTTCTTCTGCACTTGCCCACAGTAGTAGTGTGCAGTAAGTTGACTGACAATAAGTGACAGTGTGGAGTGGACACGCACATGCAGCCAGATGCATATCTGGTCAACTATATAACACAAACTTACATAGATACAGACAGGGAGGGCCTCCATACGTTGTATATAATGCATGTATGTGTGAGCGTGACCTCTCCCGTGCCTATCCTTTCAACATACCCTATCCAAGCGTTTGGCCTCGATATGCCTCAGCAGCTGTTGCCTCCAATCGGCGGGCATTTTGGAGGTGATGTCTTCAGGCTTCTGCGGTACCACAGGTCGGACCTTGATGGTGTCATCGGAAGTTTTCTCTGGGCAGGTTGCCAGAGTGTAGTCGGGAGGCATCTTCTCCAGGAGAGCCGCCATGGTGGGACGAGCTGACACTGGACGTGCCTGATGGGCAAATAACAGTCAATTGGACTGACATTATAATACTGCACATTTTAAATATTACTCTTGCAGACAAAGACAAGGAAAAAGCTGACATATACAGGGAATAGACGGATGATGTAACAGAACATGAGTTTTGTTTGCACAAAGACTTGAGTGGGGCAGACCCCTAAGCCGCGTAAAACTGTGATCTGACCAGGTGCAATTTGGGGTGTTTGTGGTGATCCAGCCTGTAACTTTAAGCTTTACATACATATACTTTCAAACACTGAAAGAAGAAGACATCTGTTACAAGGGTTCTGTTAGTTTTCCAGCACAGTTGCTTTACTTTGTCTTGCATGTTTGTTTCATCATAAATTTGTGTAGCCCTAGGTAAGACCCTCCAGCATTTTATTTTATGTTCAAAAATATATTTATATATTATTTTCTCAGACCCCCAATATGTATCGGTCAAGCACCCCTTAGCCCCAGGACAGAAAAAATCCTGCAGTCGTTCCTGCTGCTCAGCAAGACAAAACTGACAAAATTATTGAAAATCATGAGACATTGTGATTGTAGCACAATATACATTTAGATTTACCTGGAATTGACTGAAGATTGAATTAATATCAACAGAGGTGAGAATTCTGTCAGAATGACAGAATCAGTCTGTCACTGACAGACGCCCGTTTTGCTGACAATTGACGGGACGACTTATAAAAAGACGGACCGACGAATGACGGAAGATCTTTTTTAGCCGTCAGTGTAATCGTCATTCGTCACAGAAGGACCGTTAGCCTGTCACTGGTGGGCACCGTTTTTTTGGGGAGACCGACGAATGGACCAACGGACTTCTGACGGACTAACTGACGGTCTGAACTGACGGACTACAATTCAGCTCGTCACGAAAAATGACGGACGGGTACCCTGGCCGCTGACGGATGGCGAATGATGGACCAGCACAATTTAGTAAAATGCCCACCTCTGCATATCAATGACATGACACTCTCGAGAGATTAATATGCAGGCAAATATACTGAGCTAATTTGATTTCACCACCAAAACTGTTAGGGCCTTACATGTTCTTGCAATGTATAAGATGAATACATATCAAAGAAACACCAGCATATTCAGTGGCGCTAACATTTATGTTATTTACTGAGGTTAAACACCTGTGATGCTCCATAGGTTTCTGTGCTGTAGCTTCTAGCAGACAGGGGGCGACGTTGAGTCAAGCTCTTGGTTGGATAACCAATCATGGGCTTCTTTTGTTCCTGGTAGCTGGGATAATCGTCATCGTAGCGTCCATTTCTCTTGTTGTGCATCATTTGACTCTGGTTGTCTACCATGTTGGCAGAATGGTCCATGGGGGTGGAATAAGCCAGTGCCCGACTATAGAGAGGAGGGTCCCCCTGATGCTGCACAAGATAAATGAATATATTAGTTTCAGTAAGAAATGACATTGCTTTTGTATAAGCATAATAAAGAATAATCAGTTCTTATTACATACTTGCTGTCTGTACTGAGCTTCTTGCAGGGCCTCCTGCTGGGCCTCGTGGACTCGACGGAACAAAGCGAGTTCGGTAGAGCTTACTAGTGAGTCTGCTCTCCTCAAAAACCCTGGTCTAGAACGCTGCGATGTGATTGGTTGCTGCTGCTGACTGGTGGAACCATCCTGACTGATTGGTGATTGGGGGAAAGAAAACATCTCCAGTGGCGGGTAAGCACGGTATCGAGGGCTCACCAACTCCTTAGGTAATGTTTTTCCAGGTTGATTCATGTACTCCAACGCTTTTGATGAGTGGTTGACATAATCTGGTGTATTGGGGAAAGGGGCAGGGGCCCGTCTGTCCATGCTCACCTAATTGGTTACAATTGTTGACAGTGAGAAAAATTACATAGAATATTTAAGTTATTGGACAAAAATGTAATGCATCTTAAAAATTAGTTACAATATTCCTAAAGGTGGTATCTGAGTGGTGAAGGTTTGCGAGTGTTCGGGAACCTAGCAAATGTTTTGTCAGGATTCATTAAAGGTTGCAAAAGGTTACAAAGCCGTTTGCCAGATTTCGTAAACAGCTTTAATGGTGTCAAACTATTTTTCTTGTCGTCAAATTTTGAACATGTACAACATGTCTATGTGCCAAGAAGAAGTGTAAACACTTGCAAGTATTCCCCGCTCAGTCAGATATGGGTTTTTAAACATCCATCTACAGTAAATGCAAATTGCTGACCTGGGGATTATAGTTTTGGTCAAAGTGGTAGGCTTTATGTGGGACTGCAGGTTTTTGGTTGTGCCCCTGCTGGTTCTGGTTGCCATGCGCTGGGAATCCAAGTTCCTCATCTAACATAGGTGCAGACTGAGACCGAGCCATGTTGGTTTGCTCCATGGAACCTGGAAGCTCTTGACGGTCCAAACTACTCTGCTGCTCAATGGACGAGCTGTAGCTGTCCATGGGAATACTGTTGATAAAGAAGTAGTGTAGAAAAAAGTGCTGTACATGTATGACATCCCTATGGGCGTAATGCAAGTACTGTAATACATAAAAATATACCTGTATACTTTATAGGAACCAATATCGATCTCATCGATGCTCTGGGATTTCTTAAACTTGGACCTTGTTTCTTTCATCATCGGAGACAGTCGGTCAGAAGTTTTACTCATTACCACGGTTACCTTGTTGCCCCCAGTGACAGTGAGGTGGTCCTTTCTGTTATGCTCCCCCTGATTGTTGTGATATGACCAGCTACCAGGAAGAGGCCCTGATGATTGCTCCCGCCTTGGGGCAATAAGGAAAAAGAGGTAAGAACTATGCAGACCCAATTGTCAGGATTACAACAGAAGCAGAGTAATACAAGTCTGAATGTGTGCCATGATTAATGAATAGAGAATGGCGTACTTCGACTATTTCCCACATTCCAAAAACTAGCATTAAGCGTTAAAGATTCTACATTGCACATACTGTAGGTATGAATATGAGTGTGGATGGTTGTTTGTCTAAATGTGCCCTGGGGTTGACTAGTGGCCAGTCCAGAGTGTATCCCGCCTCCTGCCCAAGTTTGTCTGGGATTTGAAGGGGGAAGAAAAGTGAGTGATAGAATACAGATTTATGGAGGAACTGAAATTAAACATTTGAATTTCCTTTCCTTTTCTGTGAGTGTATTGAAAAATTCTGTACAAAATACAAAAGAAGAAAATTGATTGATATCTGTAAAACTGGTTGATACATGTCATTGAAAGCCCCAGACACAGTACCAACCAAATATGTTGCCCAGGAACTATGAGCCATTGCAGTGATTAATACTGTAGTGTTTGGATCTTTAGCATGTGCCTTAAGTGCCATCACAATCACATCATCACTTTTCTGCCCTTGATCTTGGATCTTCTTACAGAAAATATTGAGTCCTTTTGGACGGGTTTGTATTAAAGCAAGAAGAGCACAGTGTTACTTTTTTTTGCTCTTTCACAAAATCAGAATCTATAGAGCAATGCTGTGTGAATGCTTGTCTCAAAACATTTTTGTTTTCTTGCACAGTAACATTAGGTTGAGTTCAACAATAATCCAATGCCAAAACACATACAACAGTAAGTGACAAACTACTGAGGGGTAAAAATGATGATCCCCTGCTTCAGTTACCTTTGGTCTGCCACCTTGCGGTCTGGGTTGGGACTTGACGTTGGTGTAAGGTCCAATTTGGAGGGAAAAGCTGTCCTGTCTTCTAAGGGGCTTGGGGTGCGAGTCCAATTTTGCCAAGGATTCTGGGAAGCTTGTGCAGAAGCCTGGTGTTCATTGTCATGTGTTGAGCGTTGATTGCTGTGAAAGGGGAGTGTCTGTGTGTCCAGCTCTAACGGGACGCCTACAATTCGTTCTTGTCTTAAGAGAGGACGGCGGCCATGTGATGACTGGCTCCGAGGTTTGGAACCCAGTGGCGGGTTACCCTGACTCGTATTAGATGATGAAGGGTCTAGGGGAGACTCCTCGGCATCAAATCCGGTGTTGTCATAGTGAGGGGCCTCGGCCCAGTCGAAAGGCTCACTCAGTGGACGTCTATCTCCACGCTGCTGCATGGTCCCTGATGGAGGAGTTTCTCTTTGCGACAGTAGGGGCTTGGAGTCAATAGGTTTAGGAAAAGACTGGGCCAGCCTAAATTAAGACCAAGGATGACAGTGAAACAAACTCTGTGCAACAAAAATGTATGTTGTTGTTTCTCATTTACACACACATATATATATATATATATATATATATATATATATATATATATATATATATATATATATATATATATATATATATATATATATATATATATATATATATATATATATATATATATATATATATAACAAAGGATAGCATTCCTTCCTTCTAGTTGTCTCTCAAAGAGCCCTGCAATATATGACAATATATGTCTGGCGCAAAGAACAATAATGGATGGATGGATGGCAAATGGTGACAGGCCTGAGCTAGAACACTCTTTCTGGCAACAAGTGGTCAGCCATACAGTACATGTTATGTGACCTGGAAAAGGAAATCTGTTGCTGTACCTGCATATAGTTTTATTTTATTTATGGAATATCAATTAAAGTTTGAATTAGGCTGGCCACGATGTACGAATTAGAAACTGTGGCACTGGAGAAGTGGCAGGAAGAGAGCTGGATGTGGTGGAAATGAAGATGTTGAGGTTTCCTTTAGGAGTCACCAGGATGGCTAGGATTAGACATGAACTCGTTAGAGGGACGGCCAAGTTTAGATGTTTTGGGGGAAAAGTGAGAGAGATTTAGATGGTTTGTACATGGTTTGTAGTTAGGGAAGACAGCTAGTGTTAGAGAGGAGGATGCAGAAGATATAATTTGATTTTAAAAGGATGACAAGCCCTGATTGGACAAGCCAAAGGAAAAGAAATAGAATTAACGTTTTCAATTGTAAACTATGTGTGTTGTCTGTTTCATATAATGTTGTCGAAAGATAATTAAAAGCATAAATAATATTGTTTTTCTCATTTGTAGCCTACCTAAGTGATTGTGGCCACCTGCATTTCAGTTATTGTGTCCTTCCTTGCAAGGTTCTCTCATGAGAATTTATAACAAATTGGGCTGAAAAGTTTTGTCGTATAATATTTTGAAAAGAGATGCATTTTCCAGAAAAACGAGTGCCACAGCAACTGCGGGTGTCCTACTACAACAAACATAACGACCATGGTGGTGGTGCTATTGTCACGCTGCATGGAAAATATTATTTGTTTCCCTAATTTCATAGCAGTTTGTTTTTGTGTTAAGAGGAATGCATAGTAGTACATCTAGAAGCTACCTACTTACCTACATAAATTTTTTAAACAGCACTGCATTCCTGGATGCACCTGCTGATTTTGATTTTGACTGGTTTAACCCATTTTGTGCAGTAAAGGCCTACTTATAAACATGTGACCTGTTTACTGGCTTTTCAGGCACTCTCAATGCTAAACAAATTTGTTATATATAGGTTATAGTTTAGTTTATAAAGCAAATGGTCCAGTTTCAACACTATGCCAATAATTTACCTTTATTATGGTATGGAATTCACACATTTTACTGTCTTGAGCACTTAAAACGGTGGGTTTATGCTACAGTGCATGCGGAATCTTCACCTAATTGTGGAGCCACTACAAACCTTGTGTTAAGTGGTAATCCTAAAGACCTCAACACACTTACAGTATGCTGATGTTTGGACTGGTAAACTTTAAGGCAGTGGAGGAAGGAGATGAGAGAGAAACAGAGTGAATTGTGACCCGTCTGCAGCATCCTAATGAGCTTCTCTGACTTTGACAGAGCAAGCAGAGAGTGGGAAAGACAGAGAGGCATGCAGGTTTGGAGAGGTGTTAGACAGAATGGATAAAGCAAAGTGACAAGATGGAAGATATATGAGGGTGATAGATGAAGGAGATTGAAGTTGAGAAGATGGAGTTGAATGAAAAGAGGATAGTTGGCTGTGAAGAAGCAACAGAGATGGCACTGAACATGAGTCATTTATTGTACATTTATGGGTACCTGTTGGCCCAGTGTGTTTGAGGAGCCTGGTCCTTGTTGGGTGCCGGCAGGGCAGGGTTGTGTCGGTGCGCGTGAGAGTGAGGGTGTGAGTGAGTGTTAGCGGGTGGGTTTGAGGAACCAGAGGAGCCGACCGAGGGAGAGTAATCAGAGTAGGTGGCCGAGGACCCACTGTGGTTCAGACAGTGGAGCTTATCCACCTCCTCGTCTGTAGACTCTAGAGAGGGAGGGAGAGAGAGAGAGAGAGAGAGAGGGAGAAAGAGAGAGTGAGAGAAGGAAAGAGAGAGGAGAGAAGAGAGAGAGAGAGAGACAGACACACACACACACACATCACAAGAAATTATCTCAAATACAAATTTACAAACAGTGGTGAATGTAATGAAGTACAAGTACTTTGTTACTGCACTAATGTTGTTTTTTTTCAGGTATCTTTACTGGAGTATTTATTTTTCTGCTGACTTTTTCTCCCTTGGGAATTTTCTACTCCTTTGTCAAAAACGTCTTGATACCTTTTTCAACCTCCACAGATGACGACACTTAAAGAAGGTTTAAGTCGAGGAAGGACAGCAGTCAACTAGAGGAATGTGCAGAGGTGGGCATTTTACAAAATTTTATGTTTAAATTTTACGTCATTCTTCATCCGGCAGCTTCGTGGGTACTTGTCCGTCATTCGCCAGTCCGTCAATTTTTCAAGCCGAACCGACCTGTAATCATCAGTTGGTCAGTCACTCCGCCAGTTAGTCCGTCAGAAGAAAACATGTCAACTTCCAAAACATCCATCCACATTCAAATTGAACAAGAAATAACTACAGGTTCAGTTTTCAAACATCAGCAATAGGAAGTTACCATCACAGCTGGAGCTGGATGAGGTACAATGGTCTTCTTCTGCTGTACAAAGATGCTACGGCAAGGGAGAGCCAAGACACAAGGTCATTAGGGCGATGGTTTTACCATCACCTTCAAACATCGAGAGTGGGTTCCTATCCCCACAAGCAGAACAGCTCAACACAAGAGCGATTGACCTGAGATTGAATATCATTAAGTCCTGGGTGAATTCAAGTACTTTCTGCTAGCCAAAGCTAAAGAAAGAAGTGCCACCAGAATCATTACAGAATGATGTCAACACAGCACTGATAAGTATTCCTATCGAGCACATCATTGAGACCAATCGGCTTATCTATGCAGCTGTATAAGTTATCTTAGGGATGCTTGGCTATGAGACGAACAACCCGAAGGAACATGGGCCACCTCCATGGAAGAGAAGGCTAGAGGCAAAAGCAAGGGCAACTTGGAGAGAAGTTAGCCTCCTAACAGAGCAAAACAAAGATATGAAGCTTAAGAACTGCCCAAGAAATACAGCAAGATGTCCACAGATGAGGCACTTGAGACTGCCAATCAAAGACTCACAGCCTTGTCTACTCGGCTGAAGAGATACCCAAGAGGGGTAAGAGCCAACACAACAATGTTCCCCAACAACCCAGCTATGATCTACTCTCAGTGGCAAGGTAGCAAGACCAAAACAGACCCACCCAAGGCTGACACAGAGCAATACAGGAAGAGTATCTGGGAGCAGGAAGCGTCACACAATACCAATGCCCAATGGCCACCAGATTTACAAACAGAGCACAGCAATGTCCAGAACAATAACCAGTCATCATAACAGTGGCAGATATCCAAGCAAGAGTGTTGAAGATGAAGAGCTGGACAGCACCATGGCCCAACATGATTCATGGCTACTGGCAAAACAAGCTAACTGCTCTCCATGAACGCCTGGTAGCACAAATGAACCAGCTACTGACACTAGGCGGCCACTGCCAAATACCTAAGGAGAGTGGGGCAGATTCTGAATAGTCAGCTGGATGGCAGGAATAAGATCCAGGCCGAAACCCCTATGGCGTGCCAGTTATCTGATACCCATCCATCCATCCATTATCTCCCGCTTATCCGAAGTCGGGTCGCGGAGGCAGCAGCTTCAGCAGGGAAGCCCAGACTTCCCTCTCCCCAGCAACATCCTCCAGCTCTTCCGGAAGGATCCCAAGGCGTTCCCAGGCAAGCCGGGAGACATAGTCTCTCCAGCGTGTTCTGGGTCGTCCTCGGGGTCTCCTGCCAGTGGGACATGCCCGGAACACCTCACCAGGGAGGCGTCCAGGAGGCATCCTAATCAGGTGCCCGAGCCACCTCAACTGGCTCCTCTCGACGCGGAGGAGCAGCGGCTCGACTCTGAGTCCCTCCCGGATGGCCGAACTTCTCACCCTATCTCTAAGGGAGAGCCCGGACACCCTGCGAAGGAAACCCATTTCGGCCGCTTGTATCCGAGATCTTGTTCTTTCGGTCATGACCCACAGCTCATGACCATAGGTGAGAGTAGGAACGTAGATCGACCGTTTCACACTCGGCTGCGAACCACTCCAGCGAGAGTTGGAGATCGCGGCTTGAAGAAGCCAACAGTACCACATCATCTGCAAAAAGCAGAGATGCAATACTGAGGCCACCAAACCGGACCCCCTCGACACCTCGGCTGCGCCTAGAAATTCTGTCCATAAAGGTTATGAACAGAATCGGTGACAAAGGGCAGCCTTGGCGGAGTCCAACCCCCACAGGAAACGAATCCGAGTTACTGCCGGCAATTCGGACCACACTCTGGCATCGGTGGTACAGGGACCGGACAGCCCTTATCAGGGGGCTCGGTACACCGTACTCCCGAAGCACCCCCCACAGAACTCCCCGAGGGACACGGTCGAATGCCTTCTCCAAGTCCACAAAACACATGTAGACCGGTTGGGCAAACTCCCATGCACCCTCGAGGACCCTGCTGAGGGTGTAGAGCTGGTCCACTGTTCCACGGCCAGGACGAAAACCACATTGCTCCTCCTGAATCCGGGATTCGACCTTCCGACGGACCCTCCTCTCCAGCACCCCTGAATAGACCTTGCCGGGGAGGCTGAGGAGTGTGATCCCTCTGTAATTGGAGCACACCCTCCGGTCCCCCTTCTTAAAAAGGGGGACCACCACCCCGGTCTGCCAATCCAGAGGCACTGTCCCCGATGTCCACGCGATGCTGAAGAGACGTGTCAACCATGACAGCCCCTCAACATCCAGAGCCTTTATGAACTCCGGGCGGATCTCATCCACCCCCGGGGCTCTGCCACCGAGGAGCTTTTTGACTACCTCGGTGACTTCAACCCCAGAGATAGGAGAGCCCACCTCAGAGTCTCCAGGCTCTCCTTCCTCAGCGGAAGGCGTGTCGGTGGAATTGAGGAGGTCTTCGAAGTACTCTCCCCACCGACCCACAACGTCCCGAGTTGAGGTCAGCAGCACCCCATCTCCACTATCAACAGTGTTAATGGTGCACTGCTTCCCCCTCCTGAGACGCCGGATGGTGGACCAGAATTTCCTCGAAGCCGTCCGGAAGTCATTTTCCATGGCCTCCCCGAACTCCTCCCACACCCGGGTTTTTGCCTCAGCAACCGCCAGGGCTGCATTCCGCTTGGCCAGCCGGTACCCGTCAGCTGCCTCCGGGGTCCCGCAGGCCAAAAAGGCCCGATAGGACTCCTTCTTCAGCTGGACAGCATCCCTTACCGCTGGTTATCTGATACCCTGCTGGCATAATTCCCTGGCCACTGAAAGATGCAAGCCACTGATAAAGACAGCAAGAAAGCTTCTCACAATGCACGGTTGGTTCCACCCCAAGTTCAGCAGACACAAAGCGGTGGGGCCGTGGACTACTGACACTATTGGGCACTATCCAGGAGGAAACAACAGGCCTCCAAGAATACATTAAGATGATGGCCCCCAGGGACAACCTGGTTAGTGAATGCCTCAGGCAACAGAAGCCGATTAAGGAGAAGGGGCCAAATGGACTGCCATGGAAAGACAAGACCCTGCATGGCATGTACCGTCAAACTGAAAAAGCGGCTGACATAGAGAAAACATATCAGTGGCTGGAAAAGGCTGGACTGAAAGTCAGCATGAACGTGCTAATCATGGCAGCACAAGAACAGGCCCGAAACACAAGATCAAGAGAGGCCGGGGTCTACCACATCAGACAGGATCCCAGTTGTAGGCTCTGCAAAGAAGCTTGAGAGACGGTGCAGCATACCACAGCAGGATGTAAGATGCCGGTTGACTGGCAAGGCATACATGGAGTGGCAAAACGAGGTAGCAGGAATAGTGTACCAAAATATCTGTAAATATGGATTAGAGATACCAGCATCAAGATGGCAGACACCTGTAAAGGTGGTTGAGGACAACCAGGCCAAGATCCTGTGAGACTTTAAGATCCAGACTGACAAACTGGTGATAGCCAACCAGCCTGACATAGTGGAGGTGGATAAACATCAGAAGACAGCAGTCATGATAGATGTAGTGGGATTGCTACAATGATAGCAACAGTCGGAAAAAGGAACATGAGAAGCTGGTGAAATACCAAGGTTTGAAGGATGAACTAGAGAAAATGTGGAGGGGAAAGGTAACAGTGGTGCCTCTACTGATCGGGGCACTGGTGGTAGTTACCCCCAAGCTGGATGGATGGTTCCAGCAGATAGAAGGAACAACATCTGACATCTCAGTGCAGAAGAGTGCAATAAGGGGAACAGCTAAAATCCTGCGGAGAACCTTCAACCTCCCAGGCCTCTGGTAAAGGACCAAGGGCTTGAAGTATATACCACCCAGGTGGGCAAGGAAATGATGAAACCTTGTTCTGACCGTATTTTCCAAGAAATATCCATCATAATACAAATAAACACAAGAGTGTCGTGATCATGTGATTCTGTTTAGTTGCTGTGTTGTTGTTTTTTTCGCACACCGGTTCTGCATGATAATCACTCAGGTTCAGTTAAATCTGGTTCACACGGCAGGATAATCGGCACAACACGACCTGAAACCCTTCTGCCTTTTCATCTGTCATATTTTTTCACTCAGAAATCTCGTTTAATCTTGAGGGGTTTTATGAGATTTTCCGTCTAATGCGAGAATATCTGTGAATGAATGTGGTTGTAGTGTGATGTGTTGAGCTTGCTGTGTGGTTGCACACCACACAGCAAAACTGTAATACGCATGATTTTTTTCTAGTCACGTGTGGGGTCTCTCAGAGTTTGGAAGTCGGCCGACAATTTTAATATCCTGCTGTACCAGGCTTTGCGTGCACAAACAGGAGTTAGTAGGGGCATTTCTTTTGATCATTTTTATATTTTTTTATTGCATCACTCACGCTATCACCAACAAGTGCATTCTCATTTTTCTGTCTAGTAAAAATCCCAACAACAACACAAACATAGCCTGGTTACAAAACGTGACAGGAAGAGTACAAATCTTTCTGCTCCTTTATAACAAACACCTTTTAATAAGTTGTATGGGGGAATTCGGGAACCAGTCTTCTGTTATTCACTGAAAAACTCAACAACTGGCAGTTTTTGTGCAGAGGCCATTGAGATATCCAAGAGAAAAAAAAGAGTTTTGCACTTGACCCTTTTATATATATATATATATATACATACATATATATGCATATATATTCTTCTTTCTTCTTTTCCTTTCGGCTTTTCCCTTCAGGGGTCGCCACAGCGAATCAATTGCCTCCATCTAACCCTGTCCTCTGCATCCTCTTCTCTCACACCAACTACCTTCATGTCCTCCCTCATTACATCCATAAACCTCCTCCTTGGTCTTCTCTTAGGCCTCCTGCCTGGCAATTCAAAACTCAGCATCCTTCTACCAATATATTCACTATCTCTCCTCTGGACATGTCCAAACCATCTCAGTCTGGCCTCTCTGACCTTACCTCCAAAACCTCTAACATGTGCTTTCCCTCTGATGTACTCATTCCTGATCCTATCCTTCCTGGTCACTCCCAGAGAGAACCTCAGCATCTTCATATCCGCCACCTCCAGCTCTGCCTCCTGTGTTTTCCTTAGTGACACTGTCTCAAGACCAAACATCGCTAGTCTCACCAGAGTTTTGTACTCCTTTCCTTTCATTTTAGCTGAAACTCTTCTGTCACACATCACACCTGACACTTTTCATCATCCATTCCAACCTGCCTGTACACGCTTCTTCACCTCTTTTCCACACTCTATCAACATCCCCAAAGCAAATACTGCATCTGTAGTACTCTTTTTTGGCATGAAACCATACTGCTGCTCACAAATGCTCACTTCTGGCCTTAGTCTAGCTTCCACTACGCTTTCCCATAACTTCATTGTATGGCTCATCAGCTTTATTCCTCTGTAGTTGCCACAACTCTGTATATCTCCCTTGTTCTTAAAAATGGGAACCAGCATACCTCTCCTCCATTCCTCAGGCATCTTCTCACTATCTAAGATCCTGTTGAACAATCCAGTCAGAAACTCTACCGCCACCTCTCCTCGACACTTCCAAACCTCTGCTGGTATATCATCAGGACCTACTGCCTTTCCACTCTTCATCCTCTTCAGTGCCCTCCTCACTTCATCCTGACTAATCTTTGCTAGTTCCTGGTCCACAGCATTCACCTCTTCTAGTCTTTGTTCTCTCTCATTTTCCACGTTCATCAGCTCTTCAAAGTACTCTTTCCATCTTCCCATCGCACTACTGGCACCTGTCAATAGACTTCCGTCCCTATCCTTAATCACCCTAACCTGCTGCACGTCCTTCCCATCTCTGTCTTGCCAACTGGTATAGATCAGTCTCCCCCTCCTTACTGTCCAACCTAGCATACAAGTCATCATAAGGTCCCTGTTTGGACTTTGCTACCTCTACCTTCACCTTACGATGCATCTCCCTTTACTCCTGCCTACTCTCCTCGGTCCTCTCAGTGTCCCACTTCTTCTTAGCTAACCTCTTTCTCTGTATTCAATTCTGTATCTCCTCATCCCACCACCAAGTCTCCTTATCTACTTTCCTTCCAGATGACAGACCAACTACTCTCCTACCTGTCTCCTTGATCACTTTAGCTGTAGTGTTCCAGTCATTTGGAAGCAACTCCTGACCACCCAGAGCATGTTTCAACTCCTTCCTAAAAGTCATGCAACAGACTTCCTTTTTCAGCTTCCACCATTTTGTCTTCTCTGCATTTGCCCTCTTCATCTTCCTCACCATGTCCGCTGATAGTGTAGTGGTACACACGCCTGAGTTGTGTGCGGGCAGCGTGGGATCGATTCCCGCTCAGTGACAGTGTCTATGTGTGCCCTGCGACTGGCTGGCGACCAGTTCGGGGTGTAGTCTGCCTTCGCCCATTGACGGCTGGGATAGGCTCCAGCAACTCCCCGCGACCCTATATAGGATAAGCGGTTTGGAAGATGCACGCCTGAGTTGTGTGCGGGCAGCGTGGGATCGATTCCCGCTCAGTGACAGTGTCTATGTGTGCCCTGCGACTGACTGGCGACCAGTTCGGGGTGTAGTCTGCCTTCGCCCATTGACGGCTGGGATAGGCTCCAGCAACTCCCCGCGACCCTATATAGGATAAGCGGTTTGGAAGATGACATGATGACATGACATGACATGACATGACATGACATCTTCCTCACCACCAGAGTCACCCTACACACCACCATCCTATGCTGTTTGGCTACACTCTCGCCTACCAGTACATTGCACTCTCTGATCTCCTTCAGGTTACAGTGTCTACACAAGATGTAGTCTACCTGTGTGCTCCTACCACCACTCTTATAGGTCACCCTATGTCCCTGCCTCTTAGATTTTATATATATATATATATATATATATATATATATGTATATATATATATATATATATATATATATATATATATATATATATATATATACATTATACATTATACATTACATATTATATATATTATATATATATATTACATATATATAATATATATTATATATTACATTGGTCAATAATGTGTAAAAATAACACCCACACTGACCTGACTTGAAAAAATATGAAATTCACCAAAATGTGACTAATGAGGTTTTGGCCCGATGCCAGCGATATGTTGGTTTACCAATGCAGACACTAGTGGTAGATCAGGGTTGCTCAAGTCCGGTCCTCAAGAGCCCCTATCCAGCCTGTTTTCCATTGCTCCGTACCTGAACACACTTGATACAAATTATCACAATCATTATCAGGCTTGTGTAAAGCTTGGTGATGAGTGGATCATTTGAATCAGGTGTGTTGCAGGCAGGGAGAGATGGAAAACAGGCTGGATAAGGGCTCTTGAGGACCGGACTTGAGCACCCCTGGCCTAGATAGACCAATCCAACGTCGTTTCAGCATATTGAATCGGCGTCATAAATCGTGACATTTGGTCACTCTGATTGGCTGCTAGCTAACAAATCAGCACACGGGGCAAGAACAGAAAGTGGCGATGGCAGATATACAGTACGCGATGGAAAGCCTTGAGAATTTCCATCATTTTGCACATCATCACCCTCCGCATTTCGACGTACAATGTCTGTCAGGACAGAAGAACTAGAAGATAATTTCATCACTGTGGTGCAAGAGAAACATTTTGTGTGGTTTCTCTTGCAAGAGAAACATTTTGTGTGGTTTCTCTTGCACCTTTGCTGCCTTAATCTTCGTACAAGTCAGTCCCTCCAGGATTTTGCAAAGTTTCGATCGTAACTATTTATGCAAAATCAAGAAATCCAGCAAAATCGCACTTTCCCACGACTTTGGTTAAACACTGCAACTTTTCTGCATCAACTACGTTTTAAAAATGAACATTTCACGTAACTTTGGGTTTATTTTGCCTAAAATGGCTCCGCGGGCGCACTACTGGAAATACCAGCGGTCGCTGAAGTCACAGCGAAGAAAATCAGTACATCACATCCTGTTTCAGACGATGGAGCCCATTGATGGCAGAGAGACGTGGAGCAAAGAAACGCAAAGCATTTACCAACTAAAGAAATAGCATCGGACCATGCAAATCAATATCCGGACCTCCTGCACAAAAGCAGGGGTATACAATTTTGTTCTGAATGCGTTTCCGGTTATCTTTTTCTAACCATGAGGAATAGTGACTACCGCTGTCAATGGTATGGAGGGGTATTACATCTCACCATGCGCACAAGGTACTTTAATGGTCAGCGTCGCTGTCTGTCGTTACGGTGTATTTTATATATAATGCCACATGGGGTAAGCGACGGAGGCCTTTAAAAAACAAATTTACAAATGTCAAAATAACAACTGGTCATATCTGACTAGAGTTCACTCAATTACAGAAGCATTATAGTATTCCCTCACTCTCAATGTTCAACTCTGAAATTAATCTGTGTGGCATTATTACAGTACTAATTAATGGACAATATTACAAGCAAGCCCCAAGCGTTTCATCATAGACCAGATTAAATGTGTTTAAGCCTGTATGCCTTTGTGTTTCAGTGTAAAATGTCACCTTTCTTCTCCTTGCCAAGCAGCACCACTTTTGGTTTGTACATCGGTGGCTCCACTAGGGTGGGCCTCATGTCTGAGATGCGGATGTCATTTGGTGAGCCGCCCATTGAGTCCTGTTGGAAGGCAATCATTAGTCATTCTGTTACATTGGGGAAAAGCATCTTTGGAGAGTTGGTCTTAGAATAGAATGAGTTAGACCCTCATTGAGTTAGTGCCTTTTTTAAAAAAAAATGTCAAAGAACCTGTCTTCTCGATCTACATCTTAAAATTGGATCTCCAGCAGCACCAAAAATGTGGGCTGAGGGGCTCTCATCCAACTCATACAATACATATCGTGTCATACATTGAAAAACAGACCAACAGAAGCAATTAATGGTTGCCATTCTAACACTGTGGGGAGGGTTAGGCTTAAACTGATAGGGTATATCTTTTGTATCTTAAAAAAGAGGTCCCCAACCACCGGGCTGTGGACCGGTACCGGGCCGCGGTGGGCTGCACAAATGAAAGAAAAACAGAAGTACAGTACTTCCAGTTTATTTATCATCCATCCATTATCGATACCGCTTATCTTCACAAGGTTCGCGGGCGTGCTGGAGCCTATCCCATCTGTCTTAGGGCAGTAGGCGGGGGACACCCTGAATTGGTTGCCAGCCAATCGTAGGGCACACAGAGACAAACAATCATCCGCACTCCTAATCACACCTACGGGCAATTTAGAGCATCCAATCAACTTACCATCCATGTTATTGGAATGTGGGAGGAAACCGGAGTTCCCGGAGAGAACCCACGCAGGCACGGGGAGAACATGCAAACTCCACACAGGGAGGCCGGGGCCGGGATCGAACCCACGACCTCTGAACTGTGAGGCGGACGTGCTAACCAGTCGACCACCGCCCTTTATTTATTATCCGAGGCTGAAAAATATTTTTTATTGAAAGGTGACCGGATTCTCTCCGTTACATCTATCTATGACTGACTCTTAATGCATGTCAAGTTGTCTCCGTCATGTAATGCACAAGCTAGTAAAATGAGTAAAATAAAAAAACATATTTGGAAAGTTTCTTTACAATGGGGAAAAGGCCCAGTGAGAATTCAACACAAGTCTAAAGAAGAAAAAGAACGGTACATTCACATACAATAACAGAAGACCTACCGTATTTTCCGGACTATAAGCCGCTACTTTTTTTCTAGGTTTTGAACCATGCAGCTAATACAGGTTTTCTTCCACCTGTAACCGGAATTACAATACAATATAATACAATTGCCATTAACAGGTTGTGACCGCAGGTGGAGGAGTTCAACGGGCAAGGGCGCGGAAGTAGATCTGACAAACTGGAGTGGCAGCGGAACGTTAAAGGCTGTGTATTTGTTTGATTGAAAAACATGTTAAAATGCAATAAATTGGCATGGCTCTACAAGAATGAATTAGACATTGAAGCCACAGAACTATAAACATTATAACTCATTATAAGAATAGACATTATAAATGGTTTGGATCACTACAGAATTCCCAATACTGAGTGGAGCTACAAACCGGACCTACTTCCTTCTTTGTGTGCACCGGATGTTTTTGCGTACATTGTGTGTAGTGTGAGTGCGTACACTTCAGAGCATTTTAAACATAAATCTTTAGCCACTCATGTGCAATTTACAAACAGGTAGGTGCAGGACCTGCAGATGATGAAGGCTCAAACAATAACAACACCGTCATTTGGACTAAGGAATGTGTTGTGTGTTTGCTTGTGAACCGTCCACTTAAGCTACACAAAAGAACGTACTTATTTCCTTTTTAACAGTGTATGTGATCCTTGATCATTCTTTCTTTCCTTTTACCTCACTTACTGATTGCATGCACGCATTTGAATAAAAGAGAGAAAGCAAAAGGATTCTAAACTTTATTTTTAACTTACCGCTATGAAAATGTACGTAGCATACTCTTGCCCAAGACAGAAAATTGTTTATGGTGAAATACTTTCATCTTACAGCCAATAACCAAGCCATCTGACTTTGTTTTGACATGTCCGAAACGAGGGTTTCCTCTGTCTTCCGCCATGCAGGAAACCTATCAAAACTCAATCCGTTGTTAAATGTTCTTCCTTTGCGATCGTGGGTGGCATTGCTGTACCCCCTAACACAGCAACGGTTCACCGTGTTTATATATTTCAGCCGTCCAAGCCAAGAGAGAAACACAGCGAGTTCGTCTCGCGTGTAACAACAGTAGTCATGTCGCCTCCCGTGCGCTCTCAATATACTACCCCGGTAGCGACATCAGCGATGACGCGCTGTGCATGGGACCTATTTTTCAACATAGATAGATAGATAGATTATATAAAGGTGCTGCTTGTATATGGATTTTTCATTTTTATTATTATTTTTTTAATAGAGTGGGTGCGGCTCATATAAGGGTTTGTCTTATAGTCCGGAAAATACGATACTTGAAATATAGATTTACGACGACAAGTGATTCCCACGCACAAAGTATGTCGGCTCTGCACAAAATGAGCAGAGTCAATGGAGACTTCAGAACTCATTCATCAACGAATGTAAGTGCCTTGAGAGCGTCATACTTGGTGGTTAACCACATTGCTAAGGCTAAAATGTCATTCAATATTGGTGGGAAAAAAACCCTGTGAATTCGCCTTGATTATTGTCGCGTTACACTCGTCAAGCCCCCACCCCACGCCCACGAGCCACAAACTGTATGGACTAGTATGAACCGGTCTGCGGCAGAAAAAAGAATGGGGACCACTGTTTTAAAATATTTCAAGACAGTACCAATAAATATAGAGAAGTGGCATAAGTGTGCAATATGGTTATTTGTTGGTTACTTGTGTTAGTGGTCTAAAAACTCACCATCCAATTTGGTTAAATTCAAGCGTTTTACCAAAAGTTTTCAATACAGACCTCTGAGCTCTCTGTCAGGTCCTCTTTGTCCTTCCTCTTTGGAATGTCAATGGCAGAGTTATGCATTGATCCCTGATCCATTAGCTGAGTCTGAGAGAAGTCCTGCATCTCTCTGTCTGTTACCTTGTAAGCACAGATGAAAGCGAACAATAAATTAATTCATGTTTGATGATGCAGTGTGTGTCGAAGTGTGTGTTTTTTACCTCTTTGGGGGGCAGGGGCCATGGTGGTTCATACGCCTCTTTACTATGGTGTGTAAGTTCCATGTTGGTTCCTGCTGAGGTGGCAGTGCCTGTGCTGAGATGGTGCTGGTGCCCATGGCCTGTGTGAACATTTTTACCCACGAGGCTTTGTACTGACTTGACCATGTTCTTCAGGTCTTCGGGGTATGGTGTTGGATAGCGTTTTAGGTTTATCTCCACCTGTTGAAAAAGATCAGGGCGATTTTCAACTTGCAAAATGTTAAATCAACCTTGAGCTTCTTTCATTTGTACTGTTCAGATTATTTAGTAGTATGCCATTGAAAAATTTAAACAAGAAAGTAACACTAAACCACAGTTTGGTTAAAAAAAAAAAAACTGCACTATGGCGTTTGTAGCATTGAAGAATAAAAGCCAATGTAGTCAATACATAATGTAATAATGTGAAAGAAATCATGGCTTTTCACGAGTTAATTCAAGTCAAATGTATTTAATAAGCCCTTAATCACAAAATCGTCTCAAAGGGCTTCACATGCCCACAGTGGAGAAATATTAACGACATCCCCTGATCTTAACCCAGAGGAAGGCAAGGGAAAAACTTAAAAAATAAATAAATAAGGGGAACAATAAGAAGGGGCCTTAAGGGGCCGCAGATAGGTGAATCCCCCTTTCAGGTTGAGCGGGCTGCAATGGATAGAGAATGGGCAACATTTAACACAATATGGTCCTATACAATATGACAATACATGAGAATTTCTCAAGTAGTATTAGCAACACGGTTGTCGACTGGTTATCATGTCCGCCTCACAGTTCAGAGGTCGTGGGTTTGATTTTGGCCTTCCTGTGTGGAGTTTGCATGTTCTCCCCGTGCCTGCATGGGTTTTCTCCAGGTACTCTGGTTTCCTCCCACATTCCAAAAAACATGCATGGTAGGTTAATTGTTCCCTCTAAATTGCCTCAAGGTGTGATTGTGAGTGCGGTTGTTTGTTAGTCTCTGTGCGCCCTGCGATTGGCTGGCATCTAGTTCAGGGTGTCCCCTGCCTACTGCCCGATGACAGCTGGGAAAGGCTCCAGCACGCCTGCGACCCTTTTGAGGATAAGTGGTATTGATAATGGATGGTTGAATGAATGGATGGTAATAGTATTGGGTTGGCAATATTAAAGTGTTCAGGGGAGTTGGAAAAAACAAAAATGGTTCCAACTCTCGCTGGAGTGGTTCAAAGCCAAGTGTGAAGCGATTGTGATGAAAATAGCACCTCCAAATCTGAGACTATGGTTCCCAGTCAGAAAAGGGTAGAGTGCCCTCTCGGGTCGGGGATGAGATCCTACCCCAAGTGGAGGAATTCAAGTATCTTGGGGTTTTGCTTGGGATGGAGCAGGAGATCGACAGGTGGATCGGTGCAGTGTCTGCTGTAATGTGGATTCTGTATCGGTCTGTTGTGGTGAAAAATGTTTACCGGTCAATCTACGTTCCTATCCTCACCTATGGGTCGAGACTGAAAGAACAAGATCCTGTATATAAACTAAGAGAAAGGGTGAGGAGCTTGGTCAGATAAGGTGGCTCACGCCTCTCTGGTGTGGTGTTTCGGGCATGTCCCACCAGCAGGAGGCCCCCGGGGTGACCAAGGACACAATGAAGAGACTATGTCTTAGCAGAAATGTGTAATTTCCCTGAGGGAGTCACCCCGACGGGTCAATAAAGTGAAGTCTAAGTCCCGACTAGCCTGGGGATGCCTTGGGATCCGTGGAGGAGTTGAAAGAAGTGGCTGGGCAGAGGGAAGTCTGGGCTTCTCTCCTGAAGCTGCTACCCCCGTGACCCGACCATGGATAAGCGGAAGAAAATGGATGGGTGGATGGATGGGTTCCAAAGACAAGTTGATGTCAATTCTAAATGAATATCTAAAAGTGTACAATGTTATACTCTTGAAATTGGGAGTGTGCAATACTAACTGAGAGTTTGGTGCATTTGAATGTGGACCTATTTGAAACTGAGAGCTTCTTCTTGGGCACTTATTAATGCAAAGGGCTACTGGTTTGATACATACATCTGAAATAACAATAATAAAATAAAATTTGCTTACATTACCTTTAATAATGTTATTGTTTGTTATTACTGACTAATGATATTCATTTATGTGAAAACACTGATCGTGTTAAGGATTTTGCACAATATTTAGGAAACAGGTACATTTCAATATGCAATACTTGATTTCTATAAATCTTCACCAATTTTTACATTTTCAAATGATCACTTTTACAACAGTCCTAGAAAATCATAATGTCCCATCACTGGTCATCAATTTTTAAAAGTATCCCAAAGGCTACTCTTTCGGTCTTTCTTTCGGGCTACCTGGTGATAGTTTAGCCTAGTTCACGGGTGTGGTGTCACTTCCGGTTCATTTCCGGGTCATTTGGGTCACTTCCGGTTCATTTTCGGATCATTCTGGTCACTTCCGGGTCATTTGGGTCACTTGCGGATAATTTCCGGGTCATTTGGGTCACTTGCGAATAATTTCCGGGTCATTTGGGTCACTTCCGGTCCATTTCCGGGTCATTTGGGTCACTTCCGGTTCATTTCTGGGTCATTTGGGTCACTTCCGGTTTATTTCCGGGTAATTTGGGTCACTTTCGGTTAATTTCCGGGTCATTTAGCTCACTCTGGTCCATTTCCGGGTCATTTGGGTCATTTCCTGTTGATTTTGGGTCCTCCCCCATGATGGCCGCCGCATTGGGGAGACCTCTGGGTGAGTATCCCCAGTCTAGCTAATGTCCCTGACCAAGATGGCCGCCGCACTGGGGAGACAATGGCGTGAGTATCCCCAGTCTAGCTAATGTCCCTGCCCAAGATGGCAGAATGACATGAATTTGTGGAAATTGGGAAGGTGTAAATGTGAAAAGTTAAATGTGTCATCTTCCAAAACCGTTTATCCTATACAGGGTAGTGGGGAGGTGCCGGAGCCTTTCCCAGCCGTCAATGGGCGAAGGAAGACTACACCCCGAACTGGTCGCCAGCCACTCGCAGGGCACACACAGACACCGTCACTGAGCGGGAATCGATCCCATGCTGCCCGCACACAACCCAGGCGTGTGTACCACTACACTATCAGTGACCTGCTGAAAAGGTAAATGTTCCAATGGAAATGAATGGTCATATCATGTCATCTTCCAAACCGCTTATCCTATATAGGGTCGCGGGGAGTTGCTGGAGCCTATCCCAGCCGTCAATGGGCGAAGGCAGACTACACCCCGAACTGGTCGCCAGCCAGTCGCAGGGCACACACAGACACCGTCACTGAGCGGGAATCGATCCCACGCTGCCCGCACACAACTCAGGCGTGTGTACCACTACACTATCAGGGACCCTGAAATGAATGGTGAATACTTGAATTTTTGTGGGTTTTTCTTAAGTATGAATGAATGTGTGGGAAGTAGGAATTTTGAGGGTGTTGAAAAGCTGAATGTGATCTGAATGAGTTGAATGACTTGAATTTGTGGAAGTTGGAATGGTGTGAATGCTAAAAGTTACATCTGCCAATGGAAATGAATGGTGAGTGGTGAAATTGTAAGGCTTTTTTAAGGGTGAATGAGTTGAATGTGTGGGAAATAGGAATTTGGGGTGTGTTGAAAAGCTTGACCAATATGAGTCGAATGAGATGAATGTTGTGAATTTCAAATTGGAATGATGTAAATGTGAATTGTTAAATATGGCAATGGGAATGAATGGTGGAGTTTTGTGGGGTTTTTAAGGGTGAATAAGTTGAATTTTTGGGAAGTAGGAATTATGGGTGTGTTGAAAAGCTTTCCCAATGTGAGTTGAATGAGTTAAATCTTGTGAAATTGAAATTGGAATGGTGGAAATTGGCAAATGTTGAAAAGTGCCATTGGAAATGAATGTTTTTTTGGGGGGCGAAAAATGGGAAATATTGGGGAAACGGTAAATTTGGGGAACGTAAAAAAATACTACCCCGGAAGGCATGAATTTTCTGAATGTTTTTAAACTTGAATGAAGTGAATCGGGTGAAAACTGTCGAAGGAGTCGCACGCCAAAAAAGTGGAGTGGAATACTAATAATAAACTGTAGGAATAACATATGTGTGAAGGCCTTCGCCTTCACACAATGAGAATATAACTAGACAGTATTTCCCATAATATAACCAGTATTTCTACAACTCATTATCAAGCCCCTCTTCATCTTTGTATTTTTCTAAAATACATATTTGGTATATATTTTTTGAACTGGTGTATGTTTGGGCATTGTTGTAGGTCAGTATTCAGTCTGTTATGTTTTATTCCACATAGAGAAATACAAAAACTTTTCATTGTTGTCCGTAAGTACTTTATATTTAAATTATATATTCCCCTTAGATTATAGCCAGCTTCACTTTCTGAAAACATATTTCGAATATTACCCAGCAGTAGATTGTTTTGTTTTATAGATTAGTTGTATAGTTTCATATTCTACAAGAACAAACCATTTTAAACTTTGAGAACGTAGAAACAGTGCATTTTTGTGGTAGAGATAACTGACATTGTAGAATGCGCTCATTGTTCTTTTTTGCAGGACAAACAGAGGCTATAAGGAGTTCTTGTAGGTGTTTCCCCAGACCTCTGAACCAGGCCTTTAAATATGTTAACACAAGTGAGCAGTATAGAATGTGCAAAGATCTCTGGTTGAGAAAATATTTTACTTTAGACAGGATAGAAATACATTTTGAAAGTTTCGATTTTATATATCCAATGTGAGGTTTCCCCACATATGTTTACAGTCAATAATTAACCCAATGAATTTATCTCCCCCAATGTCTCCATGTTTACACCTTCAATTTCTACTTTTGGTTTTTTGCTTTAACTTTTCCAAATACCATTAGTTTCGTCTTATTTAAGTTTATTGATAACTTGTTTTTATCAAAACATATTTTTTAACTCTGAGGTAATCATATCCAAAATATGTTGGATTTTTTTCCACCAGAAACCAACATATTTGTGTCATCAGCAAACAAAACTAATTTCAATAATTGGGAAACTTTACATACATCATTAATATATAATGGAAACAATTTTGGTCCTAACACTCCCTTTGGGCACCAACACTGCAATGCCACAAATTGAAAATAGTATTTTCTAGGACCCCTATCATTTATGGACCCTTAGCTTCTCCCCCTTAATGGCGCACACGCTTATGGCTGTTATTGGAACAGGCTCGTTGGTGTTTATTGACTTGTCTGAAGTATGAAGATGAAGGTGTGCTCTGCTTACATTCTGCCAAATGCTATAAAACTGGTTGGAAGATTTCAGATTAATATTGACCCTAGGGCTGCTCGATTATAAAAAAAAATATTAATCACCATTATTTTAGTAATAATTGAAATCACGATTATCCAAACAATTATTTATTTTTTGCTACAAAACAAGAACAGGTTTTAACATGTAAAAAATATTGAGACAAAATACTTTGAAACTTTGAATGCCTCAAAACAACTCAAAATTAGTATTAATAATCTTTTTTTACGATTATGCCAATTTTGTATTCGTGGAGTGTAATAATCGAAATCGTAATTGAATTTCGATTAATTGCACAGCACTAATTGACCCTAAATACACTGAGTGAAAAAAATAGAATATTTTCAATGGGCAAGTCGGTGACCTAATATCAGCAACAACAGAAAAAATAGTTTTTACTAACACTGAAGACAAAAGTTAAGGCAATAAGGCCCACAAACAAACAACAAGTAAAGGGGGTGGTACAGTGAAGGACTGTCAAAGCATCTTTCAGGGACAAATCTCAGAATGTGATGACCATGCTCTCCAGCCTTCAGGCAATTAATTCAGGTATTAAAAATTATGTTTATACAGTATTTACAATTATTCCAAATATTCAAATGTCTTGAATCTTGAATCCCTAAAATTGCTATATTCTATATAAAATGGCTGTAATTAAGAAAATGCGGTAAATGCAATATTTTTATAAAGCCTCATCACGTATGCAAAGTTTAATTTAAAATCCATTGTGGTAGTAAATCAAGAAAAGCATATAAATCATTCTACTTCTGGACGACCAATTATGGCTTAGCTTCAGAAAACAGGTTAGCCGTGATTGGTCGTTACCTGAGCCCTGAGCAGTTGTGATGTCATTTTCAGTCAATGGAAGTGACAAAATGGCAGCCCCCTGAACCGTGATTGGTCATTACCTGAGCCCTGAGTAGTTGTGATGTCATTTTCAGTCGACGGAAGTGACAAAAGGGCCGTCCCAGAGATGGCTAAAAACGGGTGGATTAACTCTTATTCCACAAACGCAATAGTTATCAGAATGTCTCGTTTCAACTAGTGGGCTTGCATAGAACATATTCTTGAAAAAATTATGTTTGGGTTGACTTCCACTTTAACTTTCGGATGCACATGATTAAAATATGGTCAAGTGACGTAATATTCTACTCTTTTCCAACAAAATATTAAAATTATATGCAGTATGTTAAACACATTTTAATCATGCACAATGTGTGTACATGACTGAATTAAGTAAATCCAGTGGAACTAAAAGATTTCCTTCAGTTTGCATAGACAAATAGGTAAATACTGTACATACAGACATAGAGACAGATAAAGGGCAGACCTTGACCT
This sequence comes from Filicampus tigris, assembly GCF_054856515.1. Taxonomy (NCBI): domain Eukaryota; kingdom Metazoa; phylum Chordata; class Actinopteri; order Syngnathiformes; family Syngnathidae; genus Filicampus; species Filicampus tigris. The sequence continues at coordinate 1,827,231 of NC_141228.1, read as the reverse complement.
TCCCGGCGTTGTCTTCCTCTTCTTTCTTGTCTTCAAAATCAAAGGCCACAGTCATCCTCTGCTGTCTCTGCTCCTCCCACAGAGTAGGATTAAAGCTGTCACTGTCCGACTGATAATCTGTACACCAACCGTAAAATAAAACATGGCGTTATAAAACTGCCAATGAACTCCCAAGAGAATTTCATAGGCAGATATGCTGTGTTTAAAATACTATATTAAGCCATCAGAGATGGTGAGAGGGGGAGTAAATCATTATATTGAAGTTTTCATTTCATTACTATCATTCATTAAAACATCTTCTTTTTAAAAGTAATCCCAGAGATAAAGATTATTTGTATTAATTCAATTTTGCATTACTCCTTGTATGAAATTGGTAAGAAAGTTCCCACACGACACGTGGCTCAGACTCCACATTCCTGCCATCATATTTTCATTCATACACACATGCACATCTGCGCACACACACACCCATGCACACCCGCACCCCCCCCACCCCCCATCACACACACGCACACACCCACACACACACACACAGCTTGTACCCTCATCATGACGAGGTTGTTGAGGAAACATGTAGTTGGTCAAAACCTTCTGTTTGGTGTCGGGGTGAGCTTCTGTCTGCAAGGGTATCAGAGCCTTGGACTGCAATGATAGACATATTCATATCAGCTTTCAAGCAATGGCATGTGTAAATTAAGAAAAAAAATACTTATGCCATCGTCACTTTAGGTCAGAGGTAGGGAACTCCGGTTCCTCGAGAGCCATACCCTGCCTGTTTTGGATCTCTCCCTACTACAACACACCTGATTCAAATGATCAGCTCATCAGCATGCTCGGTAGGAGTCTGAAATGATCCTGATCATTTGAGTCTGGTGTGTTGTAGTAGGGAGAAATCCAAAACAGGCAGGATATGGCTTTCGAGGTACCGGAGTTCCCTACCCCTGCTTTAGGTGCTCATTAACACTCAGCTGCCAGCATTCATGCTGCATTGCCTTTCCATGTGGAGAATTCTTCGAATCATTAATATACTTAAATATACAGACTCAAAATGTACACATTGACTGATAAATAACGGTTAAGTAAATGATTAAATGAACCTATTTTTCCTAACCACACTCATATGTGTATTGAGACTATTACAGATCTTACAGTATATGATAAAGTTAGATATTGTCACGGTCCTGTGAAAAACATTTATGTCCATTTTTTTAAATTTCCTTATTTTTACGTAAATGGTGTTTCTGCGTTACATTGCATTAATGGGAAAATTTTTAAAAAATGCCCAAAATTGGACATAGGTGTTTTTCACAGGACAGTGACAATATGATAAAATACACCAACGCATTCAACCTGTGAACAGAAAAGAAGATTAACATGGTAAATGTTGAAACAGATGTGATTTTATTTTTCAAAGAAAGAAAGTATTTAAAACTTACAAGATATCCATCTATACCGCTTCTCCTCACCAGGGTTGCGGGCGTGCTGGAGCCTATCCCAGCTGTCTTCGGGCAGTGGGCGGGGGACACCCTGAATTGGTTGCCAGCCAATCGCAGGGCACACAGAAACAAACAAACATCCGCACTCACAATCACAACTAGGGGCAATTTAGAGTGTCCAATCAATCTACCAAGCATGTTTTTGGAATGTGGGAGGAAACTGACGCAGGCACGGGGAGAACATGCAAACTCCACACAGGGAGGCCGGAGCCGGGATCAAACCCACGACCTCTGAACTGTGAGGCGGACGTGCTAACCAGTCTCCCACCCTGCCGGCCCACTTACAAGGTATCAACGGCCAAAATGCAAATCTCCCGATCTGACAGAGATGTCAATCCCTGTCCAGAAAATAAACCTTGCCACAGTTTGTCTTGAGCCACAGGTGCTTCTACTCAACCGGCAGGTAAACAAGCTCTTGAGTAGAAGGTCAGAGGATTTGGATTTTGGCTGTATGTATTATTGCTCTCCAGCACTGTAATTCAAACATGGATGCCAAAATAGCATAATAAAACTTATTAAAACACATACTTGAGCCACTGCCCAAACTTTTGCTTGTAGGCCAGACGTTCTAATATTTTTGTCCGTATAGTGGAGAAGTACAGTATTTCGGAAAAGGTTGGCGTATTTCTAGTATTGCAAACTAAAGTCAAAGGCACACTCTGCTGATAGCTGACTAAAGGTTTTGTGCAATTCTTCCGTTCAAAAGGCGTAAGAGGGAAGTTAACCCTGTTAATGTTGCTGCTTAATTCAACAAATGTCTCTTCATGACAATTCAGTTGCATTTCTGGTTTGCGTAGGTTAATATAAAAGGAATGCAGGTCTGAGTGTAATAACGACTGCATCTATTTTTATGATGATGATTGTAATAGCGTCTGACTTCACAGAAGTGTGATTACAATTCTGCAATCAAACTGACCCAACAATTAAGAGGAGGTCAGAATCCCCACTTGTGTACCGTCACCTGGTTAATGGTACTGCATTCATTTACCATCCATCCATCCATTATCTATACCGCCTATCCTCACAAGGGTCGCGGGCATGCTGGAGCCTATCCCAGCTGTCTTCAGGCTACAGTAGGTGGGGGACACCCTGATTTAGTTGCTAGCCAATCGCAGGGCACACAGAGACAAACATCCGCACTCAGAATCACACCTAGGGGAAATTTAGAGTGTCCAATCAATTTACCAGGCGTGTTTTGGGAATTTGGGAGGAAACTGGAATACCCGGAGAAAACGCACGCAGGCATGTGGAGAACATGCAAACTCCACACAGGGAGGCCGGAGCTGGGATCGAACTCACGACCTCTGAACTGTGAGGCGGACGTGCTAACCAGTTAACCACCGTGCTTGCCTTCTACCAGTTAAAGGAAAAATATTTTGCGTGAGACAAGAGAGAGCTACCTGATTATCAGAGAGCCAGAGAGCTGCCAGGTCCTTCAGCTTAGTAAAGGTGAATGGTAAATTCTTTAACCTGACAATGAGAGACAAGGGAGGGGAGCCAGAATAAGACAAAGATGTTTTCTCTGCCCACATACTGTACAGCCCGCAGAGCATGTAGCCATAGCAACACACTTGCCAGTTGGGAACTGTGGGCAGAAAGGGCAACTACAAAATCATTGATGAAGAGTTTTATTTACAGTATAGGTGTGTGTGCGTGTGCGTGTGTACCTATTATCACTAAGGTTTAGGACCCGTAGTTTGGTCATCTGTCCTATCTCATCAGGCAGGAACTCAAGTTTGTTGGAGCGCAGTGACATCACCGTCACATTCTTACAGTTACCGATCTGAACACATTAACATACATTTAAGGGTCAGGCCAGGCATCAAATTGCATGGACGATGTATTTTCTCAGTAGGTCAGGAAGAAAAGTGTAAATGGTGCAATTGGATTGTCACCTCTCGGGGAAGTTCTATGAGGAAGTTCTCATCAGCAGCAAAGGTCCTAAGACTGTGCAGGTAGCCTATGGTTGGAGGCAGTGACTCCAACTCATTACAGCTACAGTCCAATTCCTCCAACAGACAAAGACTGAGTGGAAGACATATTGAGAAACGGGGAGACGAAGAGTAAATAACAAGAAGAAATCATTTAAAAAGAGATATAATATATGATAACTCAAGATGATTAGATATTATATGTTAAATGTTATATGTTAAATGCTGTAACACACCTGATTCAAATGATCAGATCATCAGCAAGCTCATGAGAAGCCTGATAGCGATCCTGATCATTTTAACAGGTGTGTTACAGCAGGGAGTGATTGAAAACCTGCAGGACAGGTGCCGGAGTTGGTGACCCCTGTGCTAGTGCAACGAAACCTTTTGTAAGCTTATTTAAGTAACCAGGCCCATATACAACATCCATCCATCCATTATCTATACCGCTTATCCTCACAAGGGTCGCGGGCATGTTGGAGCCTATTCCAGATGTCTTCGGGCAGTAGACGGGGTACACCCTGAATTGGTTGCCAGCCAATTGCTGGGCACACAGAGACAAACATCCACACTCACAATCACCCCAAGGGGCAATTTTGAGTGTCCAATCAACTTATCATGCATGTTTTTGGAATGTGGGAGGAAACCGGAGTACCCGGAGAAAACCCACGCAGGCACCATATACAACATGAAACTACTAAAATATTGATTTATGTACTGGAACCGACTCTATCCTTAAACTTATTGTTATATGAAGACAATGAGGAGAGTTAATTTGCAAAGACATGGAAAAGCCATTCTTTAGATGTATAACACTGATAATAAACTGCATTTTGAGTCCAAATACAGGATAGTCTCTCGAAAACCTTTTTTTTTCATTCTTTATGCATTTATTTCCAGTATCTGTTTTGGAAAATGAGCTCTTCATTTGCCTTCAGAGCAGCAGCTAGGATCGTCAAGAAAAGTAAAAGATCAGCACATTTAAGAATCAATAAATCATCCCATTAATATACTCATTAACAATCATTACAGAGATCTTCTATGACTTTATTACAATATGGTTCAATTTTGATCCTCCATCATACATTTGAAATGTGTGTGTCAATGTGAAGCTGAACGTGTTCACAGTAATATCCATGGGCCTTAACAAGGCCCTCTGACCTGCATGTCTTTGACCATCACTGGCCTGGCGAACAGCAGACTAATGCTAATGAGCCAACAATTTTACATTCAACTACAGTTATTGTTAACTTTGCAAGAGTCTGCCATTATTATTCCCACCAGCCTGGACCATCTGGGCCACCATACGGCTGGAGGAGAGGAAAGAGGAGAGGGGGGAGGGGGTTTCTTATCCTTTATTTAGATATTTTAGCAGCCTAGAAATCCTCTAAGCAGTGCCAGGTGTCACACTGAAGCAAAGAAGGCCATGCAATGTTTTCCCCTGCTGCAGAATAGTTCTATAGGTGCTACAATAGCTCATTAACAAGAGTCGTGCTTAGTCAATAATGTATATCTCCTCAGGCTAAGAGGAATGAGCATACAGTACATGATGTTCTTTTTGAAAAAACAATACAAAATTAGTCGGGTTAAGTAAATTGGACATTTTTGTTGGAATCAAAGCTGACAAACTCAGCAATTTGTCATACATGTGCATGCAGAATACAATATATTTTGGAGGCACAAGTAGATGGCTCCTTATATCTATGCTGTTAGTCTGTTAATCTATGTAAAGTACTTATTATTTATTAAAGGTGAAGTCAACCCAAACATATTTTTTCAAGAATATGTTTATGCAGACCCAATTGAAACACGGCATTCTGATAAAAAATGCGTTTGTGGAATAAGAGTTAATTCACCCGTTTTTAACCATTGCTACGATGGCAACGATGAGAAAACAGCTCATCTGTTTTCTGAAGCTGAGCCATGATTGGTCGTTATCTGAGCCATGAGCAGCTGTGATGTCATTTTCAGTCAACAGAAGTGACAAAATGGCCGCCCCCTAAAATGGCTTAACTCATATTCCACAAACTCAATATTAATCACAATGCCTTGTTTCAACTAGTGGGCCTGCACAGAACATCCATCCATCCATCCATCCATCCATCCATCCATCCATCCATCCATCCATCCAATCCGCTTATCCTCACAAGGGTCGCGGGCGTGGTGGAGCCTATCCCAGCTATCTTCAGGCAGTAGGTACGGTACACCCTGAACTGGTTGCCAGCCAATCGCAGGGCACACAGAGACAAACACACATACTCACAATCTATAGGGGAAATTTTGAGTGTCCAATCAACCTACCATGCATGTTTTTGGAATGCGGGAGGAATACCCGGAGAAAACCCGTGCAGGCTCGGAGAGAACATGTGGGAGGAATACCCGGAGAAAACCCATGCAGGCACGGAGAGAACATGCAAACTCTACACAGGAAGGCTGGGGCTGGATTCGAACCCACGACGTCTGCACTGAGGCGGACGTGCTAACCTGCTGCCCACTGTGCCGCCCTGCATAGAACATGTACTTGAAAAAAATATATGTTTGGGTTGACTTAGCCTTGAACACAGTTTTCCCAGTTTGGTCAAGCCACTGTCAAGTGGATCTGCTAAAGTTTATGTCCCTGAATTGGAACAATTCAGAATTGAACTGAAATGTTTCAGAAGCAATGCCCTTCTCTGAAGTGGCATGCAATTTCAGAGTGTGAACCAGCATGACATCAGGACAAGACTTATTTCATTTAATTTCGCAAGTGTCAGAGTACAAACTAAATGTCCCTGTTTTGTCTATGTTTTGCTTTTCCTTTGGCTTTGCGTGGTGTGTCTTCAACATTCATTTCCGGTTCCGGCACTGCGCGAGTGGCAGCCCGCTGCAGCAGCTACGGCTCACCGGTGAGCCTTGTCGTGTGCTTTTGTTCCTTACTATTACTCTACCTCATGCCTTTTTCATATAGTTGATAGTCATAAACTTGCGTAGCAATGGACACCCAAACTGCGGTATTCTTACTGCTGCTGGTGGCTATTTTTTGCGCGATCGTGTCCGGCGACTTGTCTCGGAGCTGCGCCCCCATTGTTTACAGCCGGAATTAGCTGTTAGCACTCCGTTCTAACCCTGCGCCGGCTCCCGGGGCGAGACCCGATATCCCCCGTGAGCTGAGGAGGAAGAGACGGGGATCTCGTGCGGGGGTTAAACGCCGGGAAAGGAGGAGACAATACCATCCCGTCCTCCTGTCTGTTATCATGGGGAATGTTAGATCTCTCCCCAACAAGATGGACGAGCTTGCGGCGCTTACCCGGCATAAGAGGGACTTCCGGGAGGCTAGCCTGATGCTATTCACGGAGTCGTGGCTAACAGCGCTAACGCCGAACGCGGTCGTAGAATTGGACGGCTTCCAAATCATATGCGCAGACAGGACGCTGGAGAGTGGAAAGAAGAAAGGAGGAGGGCTGGCTGTGTTTGTGAACAATAAATGGTGTAATCCTGGGCACATCACGATTAAGGAGCAGTTTTGCAGCAGGGATATTGAGCTGCTAGCTGTTGGCATGAGGCCATTCTGCATCCCGCGAGAGTTTAGTCATGTGATCGCGGTGACCGTCTACGTCCCCCCTGCTGCCAGCGGCGACACAGCCTGAGATGTCTTGACTGCAGCAGTGAGCAGGCTACAAACACAGCACCCAAATGCCCTGATACTCATCTCTGGTGACTTCAATCATGCCTCCCCGTCCTCCTCCCTGCCTTCATTCACACAGTATGTCACCTGCCACACCAGAGACAATAAAACACGAGACCTTTTCCATGCCAACACCAAGGAGGCATACACATCACTGCCCCTCCCTCCGCTGGGCAAAGCTGATCACAACCTGGTAGCTCTCCAGTCTGTGTACAAACCTGTGGTCCGCAGGCAGCCAGCTGTGACCCGCACAGTTCAGAGATGGTCTGGAGAGGCCGAGGAGGCCTTAAAGGACTGCCTCAGCACAACTGTGTGGGAAGTATTCAGCGATGCTCACGGGGAAGACATTAGTAGTCTAACGGACACTGTTACAGACTATATAAATTTCTGCATGGAGAACACCATACCCACCAGGACAGTAAGGTGTTTCTCCAACAACAAAGCCTGGATCACACCAGACATAAAAGCACTCCTGAAGGAGAAGAGGAGGGCTTTTGCGTCAGGCAACATAGAGGAGCGGAAGACTGTGCAGCGCCAGCTGAGGAGGAGGATCAGAGAGGGGAAAAGGACCTACAGGAAAAGGATGGAGGAGCAGCTGCTGCAGAATAATGCCAGGGGAGTCTGGAGGGGCCTGAAGACCATCTCAGGCCACGGACAACCCAAGACCCGGACTGGGGGGGACCTGCAGTGGGCAAATGAACTGAATCTCTTTTTCAATAGGTTCGATCAGATGCCTGCCCCCACTCAGTCTCTCGTGCTGCAGCCTCCACCTACGCCTCCTGCTGGGTGTGTCACCCCCTACCCCCTTTTCTTCACAGTCTCCAGCTCCCAGCTACACCAGATAGCCACCACTACCTCCTGCCCAGCCTTGGCCTACACAACATCTCAGGTGAAGAACCAGCTGAAGAAGATGAAGGCAGCGGGTCCAGATGGCATCAGCCCCCAGCTCCTCAAATCCTGCGCAGACCAGCTGTGTGGAATTGTCCAGCACATGTTCAACCTGAGCCTGAAGCTGGGCAGAGTCCCCCAGCTATGGAAAACATCCTGCCTGGTCCCGGTGCCAAAGACCCCCCACCCGGAGCTCAACAGCTTCAGACCAGTGGCGCTGACATCTCACCTGATGAAGACCCTAGAGAGACTGGTCCTTGTCCACCTGCACCCCCTGGTGAGCTCCTCAATGGACCCACTCCAGTTCGCATATCAGCCTGGCAGCAGTGTGGATGATGCCATCATCTACCTCCTCCACACTTCACTCTCCCACCTGGAGAAGGCGGGGAGCACTGTGAGGATCATGTTCTTTGATTTCTCCAGTGCTTTCAACACCATCCAGCCCACCCTATTGGGAGACAAGCTGGAGCGGGCGGGGGTGGCCCACCACCTCACCACATGGATCCAGGACTACCTCATAAACCAGCCACAGTATGTGAGGACACAGGGCTGTGTGTCTGACGTGCTCCTCTGTGGCACGGGGGACCCACAGGGAACTGTCTTGGCTCCCTTCCTGTTCACCCTCTACACCTCGGACTTCAACTACAACACCCCTACCTGTCACCTGCAGAAGTTCTCTGACGATTCTGCGATTGTCGGCCTCATCACAAGTGGAGATGATCGGGAGTACAGAGAACTTACTCAGGGTTTTGTGGACTGGTGCCAGCAGAACCGCCTCCTGATCAATGCGGGGAAATTCAAAGAAATGGTGGTGGATTTCGGTAGGCGCCAGCACTCTTCACCTTCACCAGTGAATATCCGGGGAACAGATGTTGAGAGAGTCTCAACTTACAAGTACCTGGCTGTTCATCTGAACAATAACCTGGACTGGAGCGACAACACAGACGCCCTCTATAGGAAGAGTCAGAGCAGACTCTTCCTACTCAGGAGACTGAGGTCTTTTGGGGTTCAGGGGGCACTCCTCTGGAACTTTTATGACTCTGTGGTTGCATCGGTCATCTTTCAGGGAGTGGTCACCTGGGCAGGCGGCGTCTCAGCCCGGGACAAGAAGCGGCTGGACAAACTGGTCAGGAGGGCCGGGCTCTGTCCTGGGCTGCTCCCTGGACTCTGTGGACTCAGTGGGGGACAGGAGGATGATGGCCAAGCTGTCATCAATGCTGGACAACCCGGGCCACCCCCTCCAGGGCAACCTAACAGCACTCCACAGCTCCTTCAGTGACAGACTGTTACACCCTCACTGTGCAAAGGAGAGATTCCGCCGTTCCTTCTTGCCTGCTGCTGTCAGACTCTTTAACAAGAACATTGTGTAGTCTCTACAAACTGGACATTAGTGCAATTGTGCAGTCCTGCACCTGAGCTCATATCGTGCAATACCCAACATTCCCCACTACTGTAATACCGTGCAATACTCAACATTCCCCACTACTGTTAGTCTACTTTTATTTTTATCCAATGCTGTTCCTTACATTTCACTGCAATACTGCAGCACTGTCACTTGTATTTTTCCTCTGTACTATGTACAGGCGAAAATGAGTGTTCCTCATACTTTTTATGTAGATGTATGTTGGTGTGTATATACATGTGTATATACACATGTTACTGTGTATATTTACATAGGTTTGATCCTGAATGTTTGCCGTTAATGTTATACATTAATGGCTACATTATGCCGCCATCCCCGTGTGACCTATATCTTTGCTGCTGTAACGCTGAAAATTTCCCCACTGTGGGATCAATAAAGTCCTTCTTATCTTATCTAACCTAAATGCCAAAACAGGGAATCACATGCAGGATGTCATGTGAAATATTAACTTTATCAGAAATACCTTAGTTCAGAGAATAACAAAGGATTAACTCTGCACATGTGTGTGTTTTTCTTTGGACTTCTCGGGCTTTTTTGTAATACATCCAAAAGAAGAACCAGCCTCAACAAGTGGTGATGATACACCAGATGCTAATGCAAAACATGGTGCAACTGTGCACATAGGTGAAGTCTCCTTCCTTCTGGTAGTTTTGCAGTTGCACGCAGTTAGAAACAGGCTTTTTGCGCCGTTGTGGACGTGAACACAGATGACTACATTTGTGGCGCTCCTCTCATTCCTTTTAAATGCAGCGCTAGAGAGGTCTACGTGGTGGAAGCAGAAACTGACTCGCCGAAGCTGCCGCCCCCAGACTAGAACACTCTCTGGAACAATGAAATATCCATGCATTCATATATCTGGGTGGTTTAGCGAGCACAAAATGAACTGGATGAGAATTGCGGTAAGGCTGCAAGCTTCGGCTATTTCAATCGCTGTCTTCTGATATTTATACCAGGAGGTCTATGGGATTGGTAGTGAGGAACGAGGGGCACCGGCTTGGGGTAAAGCTTTTTCTTTGTTGGTAAAATGTTATGTCGATTATTACTGGTGCAACAACTGTGTGATAACAAGAAACAGATTCATATCACAACACACACCAACATTGTGATATTTGTGTTGCTTTACAACACTGTTGTCATACTTTTTACAGTATTATGCCAAACGCAAGTGGGAATATTTGTACAAAAATCAGACTAACAGTTTGGTCACTTGCAAAGTATGAAAGCATCAATCTTTCCATTTTCTATAGCAGCCAGGCTGTGATGTCCTGTTTAAAACAAATTGAACAGAAAAAAAAACATGCACATGGCTCCCCTAATTACATTAAACTACATTCAGCATAATGGTGAGTTGTAGTGGCTAAGCTGTTTAGAAAATGGATCAATGGATTTTTCATTTTCGTCAATGCCGGGCTGCTCCGTCAAAATATGTCTTTCCGTGAAATGTGTCTGTTGTACAAAAAAGGTTGGGGGCAGCTTTACTGTGTTGAAAAAGTATCAGTGATGTCAATGATGACATTGATTAATCGACTTTGACTTAACTTCCATCATTATAGTTGACTGCAAAAAATCTTTAGTCATTCAGCCTCTTGCTGACAGTTCGACCTTGGAATGGATTATTTAGAGATTGAATAGAATCCCGTACAACGCTGTGTTCAACCTTAGAGGTTCCACTGTATTTATCTTTGGTTTAAAAGCAAGTATAGATCTTAAAGACAGTTGGTTGGTACTGCTGCTGCCGTAAGGGTGGAGGTAATACACATTCCATGTATTGTACAACAATCATATGATTTTGCCTGTTAGAATATTATAGAGAAATAATTTAAATCTTGTTTCATTTGTTCGATGTTAGATTTTTTATGTTGGGAGCTAGGAAGGAAAGTAAGACAGTCGTTTTCAAGACTAATGTTGCATTCATAAAGGTGGAACTAATATAAAATTTTGATTTTTCATGATCTAAATATGAGTTGATTAATACGAAGAAGTACATAGAGATAGCATGAGCATAATTATGGGGACACACTGATTTCAAGGAAGTCATTACTGATGGAGGGCTATGTTATAGGTATCTAAGGTAGTATCAGAGGGGAAATAATGGTGTACTTATTGAAGTTAATCCCAGGGATGCATTCAGAAAGGCACATTGTTTTCAAAGCATTCAGATACAAAGCACTGTAAAATGTAACAATTAGTATATGGGAACATGTAAATAATCCATTATAACTGATCTCCATCACACTGCGATTAAATCATTGTTACGATGAAAAGTTATCTAACTGCAAAAATTACAGCAATATCAGTGCTGCAATGCACTTTTCTATTCTCTTAGTTGTCTACAGTATTGTGTATCCATCACATGCAAAGAAACTTTATTTTTTGTCAGATTGGATTTAATTTAAAATGTCTCCACATTATTCCTCATAATGAAAACCTCAACTAATCTCACAACTGTAATGTAATATGTGTTGTGTAATAGGAATTTGGTAAATATACTGAATTACTGAAATAGTTCTACATGCCATCTTTGAGGTGGGCTGGCTTCAGGTCATCATCTTCAGTTGGCGTCTGTGAGGACTTTAATACAAATTTCACGTTCTAGGAGGAAGTCATGAGGAACCATTTGTGCACTAAAACCACAATAAAGTTTAGTTTGCATGAAATTTTGAAGCAATCTTGTTTTGCCTCACAGTGTGTTTGTATCTGTGACACAGCTGAACAGCTCTCAATTGTTTCTGAACACACCCCTGGAGCAATAAATTATGTGCTAAAGTTACTCACCCTTGCTTGGGCTTCGCACTTATGCCATGGCAACGCAGCAAGCAACACACAGAATCCCCCCCAATCATCAGCCAGCACAATAAAACCGAGTAGTAAACAACGAAAACACATAACCCTCCAGAGAATAACACCTAGTGATGAACTAGCAGGAAACAAAACAGATCCACATGGCTTTAATTGGCATTTATGACTTGAATGCTCATGGAGGTTTCTTACCTCCCGATGGTTCCCGGGAGTAAGGTCAACTGGTTGTCATCCACTTTTAGTGTTGTCAGCTTCTTTAACATTCCTGTTGGACATGCAAATGCAAAGCTGTTAGTGAATGCAAAGTGATCTTGTTTACTGGATCACTTTACAATATTTTGTGCAGTAATACATTCAACACTACTGAATCTGATTTGATGAAAGTGAGACCTCGATAGTGTTGTACAACAGCATATAAAAAATAAAAAACATTTTGCTTGAATTGCCATAGATGGAGGTCTGTGGTCTGTAAGGGCTCTTGTTATGCAGTATAGTAAAATAATGTGTGCGTTTGAAGACTTACCTATAGAGTCAGGGAGGTGCTGAAGCATGTTGGAGGAAAGCAAAAGATCCTCTAAGGCCTCACAACCTGAAACATCCGTGTCCAAATTCTCAATACGATTCTTAGCTAAGTCTAAGTAGCGCAGCTGGCGAAGTTTTCCTAGTGACTGCAGAGTCAGAGAGATAAGGAAGGCAAATCATAGATAAAGCAGACCTATAAAACGGCAAAAGACCATATTTTGTACTTAGTGTTCTTACCCCTGGTATGGACTGTAGAGAGTTGTTATCCATCCACAGCTCCTTGAGATTGTGGATCTGCTCCAACACCTCCGGCTATTATGCATATAGACCACACGTCAACAAAAGATAAACCACCAAAATATTCATGTTCAGAAACCTACAGAGACAATTTTCAGTACTGCGACAATTTACATTTACTAGACAATTAATTAGGTACACTACATCTGAAATACCTTTAAATACATGTACATCTATCTACACCAGGGGTGTCCAAACCTTTTGCAAAGAGGGCCAGATTTGGTCAGGTGAAAATGCGGGGGGGGGGGCTAACCATTTAGCCTGACATTCATTTTTACATGGAACACCAATAAATCCAAGCACATTTTAGCAGACTGATTGTCTGCCTTTTGTTTGATACATTTCAAGATTCTTAAACATGTCTTTTGGTCCATTTGAAACATGACGTATCACAGGCAAATAAATGTTCACTGAACTTTTAGATTTAAAACAGGGAAATAAGTAAAAGTATTCACCAGTGCAAATTACATTTCAAACATGAATAACAACTGGCAATTAAATGTTCGTGTAACGTTTCAATTCAATCACAGGGAAATATGTAAAAAAAATATATATATAAAATATAGTACAGGCCAGGGTTAATTTGAAACATGGCATATTGATGAAAATAAATGTTCACAAAACTTTTACTTTTAAAAACAGGGAAATAAGTAACAGTCTCCTTGCAAATGAGGCAGACACAGTTTGCGTATTTCAGTGAGAATAGTCTAATTTCCACCTTTCCTTAAATTGTCGGCTCTCGCTGTCTACGTTCACTTTTTTATTCATTGTTGCCATGTTAGAAAACTGTCCGTAAAGGGTCACACAGGGTTATGGAGTTGGACAGAGTGCTGCTGCCCTCTTATGTGTAAATACAAAATTGCATTAGGGTGTATTTTATACAATTGTTTACGGGATTATGGGCCAGACTAGGGCTGTTTGATTTTGCCTAATAAGAAAATCCCAATTATTTTCTCTCAAACCCGATTTTACGATTTCAATTTCTTTAAAATGAAAAATAATGAAAAATGAAGTATTTTGAATGTATTTTATTTAAACTTATTTTTTCTTTCTTTGAACTCAAAATGCCAGTCAATTTAACTTAATACACACAGAACAATCCATTGGGATTAACAGTATTTTACTTACACAATACATTTCAGATCTGTTCTCAATCAAACCAATAATGAAAGAAGAAAGTGCATATACCATCTGAAACGAAATCATCAACATGAGAGAAGGTAGACAGTCAAGTCTGCAAACCAAACAGTCTATCAGCAAGTCATTTTGCCAACCAGCTAGTGACTAGCCTTTCACCTTTCTCCCTGGTCTTACTTAAACATAAAATCAATGATTAGTGCATAACTGTCACTCAATAATACAACGCACTGTCAAGCTTAAGTACGGATGTATAGTCCAGCTAGATCAGAGGTCCGTTGTAGAGGAGAAAAAAAAGGGACGACTTCCAGACATTGAGTTACTTGCTCACGGGTTGTATTGTACATGCGGGGCATACACTACACTACAGATCTATTTTTGCTCGATTTATTAACCAAACGCTCACTTGCCTGAGCAAATAGCAGAATCGCCTGTAGCCATGGATGCTGTGGTTGTTTCGGATTGCGCGCTCGTGGGAGGAAGCGGAAATGCAGAGGAAACTACAGTGGCTTGAATACGTGCCGATTTGAACGTTTTTAACATTGTTTTATCCAGAAAATTCGGTTACGGTTCAAAATCGCATAATCGAGCAGCCCTAGGCCAGACATGATTAATTTTATGACAGAGAGTGCGAGTTGTATAAAAATTGACTGTGGGCTGCATTTGGCCCCCGGGCCGGACTTTGGACATGCCTATCTAAACTATCTAAATCTCAATTTACAGAGATAATAATATTTTTTTTTAAATGACACAATCATAATGAAGAGAATAGATTTGTTATGGTGGAGGGGAACAGGACACATCATAAAGAGAGTTGTGGCCGTTGGGTGTGCTGAACATGAATTAGTGGGCGAGACTTGGCGGGATGCAAACCATGCGGTGAACTTCCTGTGTGACCCAGATGTTAAATCCTGTCAACTCCCATCCAGTCGTCTTTCCCTCAGCCCCCTCATGGCACTGTGTCCCATTTCATGGTCCATCTGAACCCATGCCTCACCCCCTTAATAAAACGATGTCTCTGGAAGATTCATCATATGCTGCAATGGCTTTTGACATGGGAAAGTTGAAGGAGGCTGGCCCTGAAATGGGACTTGCCAACTGTGCTTGTGATTCTCTTTCCCATCCTGTCTATATTATTATTTTTAAAATACAATTTAATTGTCCAAAAAGAACCACTACTTTGATATTCATATTTTGGATAATCACAACCTACTAAATAAAACACCACTCACCACTTCAGAGAATTCATTGCTACCCAGATCCAATCTCTCCAACTGTGTCAGTCGATGAATAGACCTGTAATAAGGGAGGGCAGACACCTAGTATCACAAGAAAGCTTGGCTCTTTTAGTGGAAGTAAATTCTATGTTTCCACCGGTTACAATCAAACAGTCCTCCTTCATACAAGTGTAAAACAAGAATGATACTATTCAGGGTTTAGGGCGTGCCTCCGATTTAGAGCTTAAATAATTGAGTTTTCCACACCAACGCAGGCTAGTACAGTCCTAACCAAATTTTGTTGCATTCACTGATGAAGCCAACTTGGATGAGAGACGAAAGATCTTTTAGAACAATCTGAACAGTCAAGTTGCGTCACCTGAACCAACACACCACCTGTTAGTGTTCACTTGAGAGCTCTGCTCTTCTCTTCTAAACCAAAGCTGATCATGGCTTTGGGTGTCCTGATGCTAAGTGGCATATGGACACTTAACACTTGAAAATGGGGGTTCACTATATAGATCATACCCATGACGGCATAACACAGGTCTCACTCTCATTGCCTACATGAGCAATGAATTCCACAGCAGAATAACAGAGTCACCAGCAAGAGCAATCTCCAAGAGCTCCAAAAAAGAAAAGGACATTCTGAGCTGCTCTTTGGTACATAGGCACAAATAATAGTCAGAACCCATTGTCAGAACCCCCAAGCTAAGGGAGAATAAGTACTGTATGCCTACATCTGCTCTGCACCTCTCACTGGGGACTACTCCAGAGTGGAAGAGTAAGCGACCCATCTCAAGAGGACGGACTCGAGGCATGCCTGAGTATATCGTGTCGGAATCTCTCAACCTCGCACATCAGCTCAGGCTCCTTCCCTGTCATAGAGGGAATGTTCCCCATCCCTCAGACCAGCTTCTGTTACTGGGCATCGGATGGCTCAAGCCCACCTTGGGCTGCCACCCAGCTCACATTACACCCAACTTTTGGCCCTTTCCACCAGCGGTGAGCCCATGGGATTGGGGACCCTAACTGGCTCTTCACATTGTGGGTGCAGACTCAGCCACCAGGTGTTCCCCATTGAGTCCAACCTCCCAGCCTGGTTTCAGACGGGAGTACCACTGACCTAAAAATGTGGCCTAATTGTGTAGGGGGTTCTGAGTGGTGCTTTGGATTGCGTTGGGTGACACAAAGCCCCTAAAAGCTAGCCCTAGGATGAATGGGACATACAAACCCCCATCATGGCAAGGTGACATCTCATGTAGGACTGAGTGAGTCAATACACTTTGGTACTAAGCATTATTTCTTTAAACTAAATCAGAATGGACTAACAGATTGGAACACAAGTTTCAGTACATCCAGGGATTTTTTTCTCCATCAGTGGCCATTGTGATAATATGGCCACAAAGAAGACTTCTGCACAAGTTTATACATGTCCGGCTTTTAAACACGTTACTTTCACACAGTAAATGGCTTCACAAGTATTCAAGAACACCTGGCAGGCATGGAGGTAACTTTATTCCACAGCAAACTCAGCCCTAGTGTGTAACATTAAGTAAATTGGTGTAGACTAAATAATCTAAAGTAAAACAAAACCACTGGCACAAACACACATTGAGTCTTACTTTGGCAGGGTTTTCAGGTGGTTCTCTCTCAGCTCCAGAATCCGAAGTTTGGAGAGTCTATCAAAAACAAACATTAAAGCCAAATCTTGATTCCCTTCACTTTCTTTGTCAGGTAGACCAAACTGGCCACATTTAATTTAGTGCAATGAAAATATAAGACCATTTTCTTCAATTGAACAAATACTATTCATTATATGCCTAGAACTTAGGGTTGTCACGATACCAAATTTCTGTTTCCATACCGATACCAATGTGTATTTCGATATGTTTCGATACTTTTTGCAAACAGATTGAATACTCAAATGTCAATATTTTTTCTTTATTTTGAAACAGCCTTTGGGAACAATAACTTTAATAGCTTTCTCTACTGAATATATTGGCACTTGATCCATACATATAAACTCTGAAACTGCCCTCTTGAGCCTTTTAGCATTTTTGCAGTCCTTTGGGTACTTCATATGCTGTTGAAAGACATCTTGGAAGAGTAGGTTGCTTCCGAGTGGGTGGTGTCACCCTCTCTGAGCCAGTAGCACTACACTTCTGTTGTTGGTGGAGGGAGAAGGTACAGTATTTTAATGAACATGATAATTTTGATTTGAATGTCATTGCTTTATTTTACTTGTTCTTATTATTCAAAGGGTTTGTGTTTTGAAACTATACATTTAATGGACATAACTAGAAAAATACATTGAGGCTCATTATATCATCTAGGATAGGATTAAATATTGTGGGCTAATAAAATGTTTTACAAAAACGTATATCAATATAATATTTAATTTATATAATGTTTAGGCCTTAATTGGTTATTTAAATATTTTAAGAATGTAATTACATTTTTGAAAATATATTTTATGTATTTATTAACCATGGACATGTTCAGGGGTTAAAAGTGTCTTTTTGGCATACCCAATAACTGGCAAGTAGACTAGACAGATTTTTTTAGACATTTCTACTAGACAAACAGATCTTTTACCAGACAATACAGTAATACAAAATTGTCATTTGTTAGAATTACTTTTTCATATGTTGGTGTGCCCTGCGATTGGCTGGAAACCAGTTCAGGGTGTCCACAACCTATTGCACCAAAGACAGCTGGGATAGGCTCTAGCGCGACCGTGACCCTTGTGAGGATTGGATAATGGATGGATGTATATGTTGGTCTGTCTAAATTGATTTTCAATCAAAGCAATCACATTGTGTCTCTTCACAATATTTTATTAAAAGCTTCTACACAAGAAAGATATGATGGACTTTCCTTTTTTTTTCTTTTAAGACCATTGTTCTTCATAAATTACTAAACAAATACAAAAATCACTGACATTTGGCGAAAAAAACAGCTTAATTTCACCCCCTGGACATGTTTTGTATGTCTGTATGTCAGCTACTGAAAGTTTACGAGTGTGCTGGGAGGAGCTTTATATTAATTTCCAGAGCTGTGCACTTTTGACCTGGGTACTCTTCCGGCCACAGAATTAAATTGAATTTAGAAACGAAGGAAGCGTGTTAAAAATAATGATGACGGAATGACGGACTGGACCGGCCTGAAATAAAGACTACTGACATTGACGGACTTTGGTGTCCGCCGCTGGTGAATGACGGAAGTTCAATGACACGTCCATCACTGGCATTTAGTCTAAGAAACATGTTCATTTCAAACCGATGCATCATTCCAATGACACAGAAAAAAGACTTTGGTACTGTAAATACCTTCCAATAAGGCCATCACTCAAGACACACCATGCTGATACCATGCACGGAATTACCTGCCAAAGTTAGCTGGCAAGTACTCCAGGAAGGCATCGTTTAAGAAGAGCTGAGTCAGATTCAGGAGCTGTGTAAAACCATCTGGGAGCCTGGAAGGCAAAACACGAGTGAGTACTAAATATACAGCATACCATACAAAGGAAGGAATAACTGTCATTTTTATTTGAATTCCAACAAATTCTGTAATAGATTTCCTATTATATCCAACACATTTTCAATACAAAGATACAAGGCTGTACATTGTTGTTTACTGCTTTCAAACAAATACAAATATTACAGTACAAACGTTTGTTCCAGATGTCTGATGATGTCTTACTTGGTGATGGGGTTGACACTGGCCTCAACCACTGACAGGCCTTTACAGCATTTAATATTATCTGGAAACTCTTGGATACCTGTTAGAAATGGTAAGAGAGAGGAAATGGAGATGACAAGAGAATGCTGTGGTTATGCATGATTCAGATAGTCCCATGTTTTGTTTTGTAAGAGAGTAAGATAACTATCAACTTTTATCAACAATGTGATTGTTTGTAAAATGACTGTGATGACGAGGCTTAATTGCAATTTTTAATTACTGTAGGAAAAAAATCTAAATGCTGATGTTATTACTCTAGCCCTTCCTTTCCAATTCCTCTGTCTTCCTAATGAGATTGTTATGGCAGTAGAGATGATCAAGATCTTTAAAGCTGAAGCAAAAAATAATTGTCTTTTTTGCTCTTGGGCTGGCGGCATGGTGGGCGACTGGTTAGCACGTCCGCCTCACAGTTCAGAGGTCGTGGGTTCGATCCCGGCCCCGGCCTCCCTGTGTGGAGTTTGCATGTTCTCCCCGTGCCTGCGTGGATTTTCTCCGGGTACTCCGGTTTCCTCCCACATTCCAAAAACATGCATGGTAAGTTGATTGGACACTCTAAATTGCCCCTAGGTGTGATTGTGAGTGCGGATGTTTGTCTCTGTGTGCCCTGCGATTGGCTGGCAACCAATTCAGGGTGTCCCCCGCCTACTGCCCGAAGACAGCTGGGATAGGCTCCAGCACGCCCCGTGACCCTTGTGAGGATAAGCGGTACAGATAATGGATGGATGGATGCTCTTGGGCTGTTCCAACAGTGGAGAAGTGGAATTAGTTTTTAAGCCAGTAGTAAAATAAAATGAATAAAAAGTAAAATGAAATAAAAATAAAAGCTAGTTTCCTCTAATCAGGATAGTTCAGTTCAGTATGGTATGCATTTTTGTGTTTTAAATTCTAAAGGGTTCCAAAACCTAACCAGACTGGCCAATTTATTGGCACCCTTTCATTGGGGGCACTGACTGTAGTCTGGAACTAAAAATACTTATGTTGATCCATTCATCAACAGAGGACTGTCAATAGGGTTGCCAACCGTCCCTTGAAAAACGGAATCGCCCCGTATTTAGAAATATAAGTACGCGTCCCGTATTGAGTTGTAAAGGGACGCACTTTGTCCCGTAATAATGTGAGAGTCAAAAATAGTCTGTAAAATGTCAATGGAATTAATGAGCAGCAGTTGCCTTTATACCATTACTTACGGTAATGGTCTTAGGACCGTCTCTGCTCTATGACCAATGAGGTGACAGCATATTCATGACGGGACCGGATCCGCTTAACTTATTGGTCGAGGTAATGTCGCCAAACTCGATAGCGGAAGACAAACAAATCAGCATGAATCACACGGTGATACACCTTCGAGCAGCACTACTCCTCCGCAGAAATGATTGCAAAAATACAAAGGACTCGAAAGCAGAAATTCATGGGTCGAAAAAATGAGAGAAAATATCTATCAAGTGCACTGCACTGTTTGCCGGCACAATTTTTCCTTAGTCCATGGTGGACTGACTGACCTCAAACAAACATGCTTTCAGTGGTGGAGACATACTTTTGTATGTCAACAAAACTAGGGGAACCCTGGACAAATTTGTTGTCCACCAGGTAACGCCAGAGCTAGACACGTTATGTAAAGATTTTTTTTTTTTTTACCCCTCTGATCAAGGTTAATATGGGAATGTGCAATGAATGTCAATATTGTGTAAACAATCAAACAATCATTTTGGGGTGGAATAAACAAGTACAAATGATTGACAAGTACGTTAAACAGACAGGTACCGGTAATTGATTGATTGATCGACATTGATGAATAATAGCTAAAGAATACACACACAGCCTTACATTAATTACAAGTTCAAACAGATATGCATAATTTTTACTGTACAGGCAGTCGATATACTACACTTAAATTATAAATAGTAGAAATTATAATAGTAGAAAATTATAGTAGAAAAAGAGTTTAAAAAAAAAGTTTATTATTTTTCTCTTTTATGAAGATTGAAGTGGATAAATGTGCGAAAGAAATGTTCTCCCTAACTGATTAAAGGTGTGAGCCTCAACTAAGACATGTCTTGCTCAACGTTCAACTCTGCAGTTGTCAAAGACAACGCTGCCTCACTGCAGCAAGATCTCAGAGGAATAATAAATGGAAAAATAGGCTCCACATAATGTGGCATTGAACTGTTCATAAGTTACAGGATGAATGTTCATAAGCAGGAAAGGTTTCTGTTTGAGAGATATTTATTTTGATAAGTTAATTTTGTTAGTTTGTGTTCAAGTAAATTTCTGTATAATAACTTTCTAATGTGGTCATATCATTAGAAAAATATGCATCTTATTCAACTTGGGTTTGAATAGTTAAAAATTGTTTTATCTTCTATTTTTTCCTAGACTACATCATAAATGTGTTTATCTATTTATATGCAAATTCTACCCTCCATTCGTTTTCAAGAAAATGATCCAGCCGACAGTATTATTTGACACCATGTGCAGCTGAAGCTGGTTGAGTTTAGTTGAATTTAGCGTAGTTTGGTTGAGTTTAGTTCAGTTTATTTGTGTATGCGTTATTTCAGACAATTCATTTACATACAATATTCAGTACATAGTAAAACGAGCCCAAAAGGAGTAAGGTGAAGCAGAAGCTTATAGAGGCCTACCCCACCACACATTTTGCAGTACAGCAGGGATGTGCAAACTTTTTCGATCAAAAAACGCATATTAGCACAAAAAACAAAAATATCACATGCAGTAGAAATAAAAATAAAAATAAGACTTCATCATCCCTACAGTACAGCTGTCAGCTGCACAATCTAACAAGCCATAACACAAATTACTAAGACCCCTGGAGCTATATATTATGTTTCTTTAGGTACTGTATTTACAAAATATTCTTATTTTACATAGTTTTTTAAAAATTGGTGTATATCAGCAGCACTTTTTTAAGTCACCATCTAGTCTGCTAGCAGGTGGAGCTACGGTACAAGGCTACTGTGTGACTGGCTGTGAGTGTGCATGATCGTGACAGGGGAGAATATGAAGGACTGCACATGATTCATATAGGGCAGGATTGTTAACTATGTGCCAAATTTACAAGACATTTATTTTTTAAGGACATTCATACAAACCAGTGTGTCTTCACCATGATTATGAAGCTGTTATTTGGTAAATGGTAAAGGGTTTAAATAAAATTGTTAATTTACAAATTGTCACTTGAGTGTCATCATACATTCCAGTGGTTTTAGAGTTGTTGTTTTTTTTAATAATGTTTTGTTTAGTTTTTTACCATTTTTACTGATGTCAAGCTCTTTGAGGTTAACCAGGCTGGCAATTGTGGTTGGAAGGTTGGAGAGGTCGTTATCAGGCATGCTCAGCTTCTTTAACGCCTGGCAGCTGAAGAGTTGCTAGAGAAACAGGGAGAATAACAAGGAAAATTATGACATTTACTAAAACATACCAAGATGGGTTTTTACTAAAAAGATACCCCCCCAAAAAACAAAACAATTAAAAATAAACATTTCGGCATACACTTCCTGATGTTATTGAATATCACTGCCATTATACATTTTATGTTTTCTCTGGATTAAGTGGAAACTATTGCAATGTGTACATGAATGAACAACATTTAGAAATATGAAGCATGAATAGGACAATGCTAATTAGCCCCTTAAGATGAGTGCAACTTTTGCCAAAAACGCCTAAAAAAGGTGCACCCAAAGTAAATTTATTTATTCTTGAACCATTTGGAGTATCAGCATAGTTTTGGTCTCTTTTTGAAGATAACATTTTGAATTTTTCTCCCAAACAGTCAGAATCTGTGTAAGTGCTCCTGTCACTGAACTATGGATGTTTGAAAACAAAACAAAAAGGCGAATCTTATATTCGTCTAATTTCTTTTCACAAAATCTGCCTTGAAAATGAATTTAGAATGTTGATTAGGACTTGAAAACACTACAAGATCAAAGCTTGAGGTCTCCCCAAGATCAGTTCAAATTTGACAATAATTCGACAAAAAATTAGCATTTTACACATGTTTTCCTAAAGAAAAGGTGCAGGCGAAGCCCAAATGTTACATTTGGGTAACCTGTGTGAATACTGTGGAAAATAGGCTGCTATTCTGGAATGCTTCAACATACAATAATGATCCTGGGCTCTAATGAAAGCTTAGACTTGGGGCTACCTCTTCTGGGCTGTTTGCCCAGTGAGGGGACTGATGGTGCCCAGTCAGCATCAAAGTTAGATGCGTCAGATCAAAGTTAGATGCGTCGGAGCCTTCCACCTCTGACGAAACAACATCAGAGTCGTCGCTTGCACGACACAAACACAGTTCCCTGGCATCTTCTACGGTGTAGTTCTTTTTTTACTGTTGGTTTGCCATGTTTGCACGCCAAAAAAAACCCAACAACAACAGCAAAGGAGGATTTGCGATGGCAGAGTCTTTTTACGCACGTTCTGCAGGAGAACGAAGCACGGAAAAAAGGCGTTTACGCAGCGAGTTTTTTTTTTTTCCAAGAGGATTTGTATGACACACCCCATATCGTTGTCTGGGTAATTTTATTGGCTATCCAATGCATCAGTCACCATTCAGTTCCGCTGTGCTTAGCCAAAGCTACGTAAGTATATATAATGGGAGTGACTTTTTTACACACTGCCGTTCATTGGCTTCTGTAGGTTCTGCAGATGGGCTGGTGTCAGTCAAAGGCCAAGGATTATGCCTTTCGCTTGATATTTGTACGTTGCTAATCCGGTTATGCTAAGTGAAGCTACGATCGCAAATGCATAAAAAAATAGTGATATGTGATGGAAATTGGTAACGTTTGCAGTTGCAGATAACGTGGCTTTATGGATGTAAAGCCTGGCATGGACTCATTATTTTACCGGAATACTTTGACTGGACCCTTGTCGACGTAATGGGACCATGTTTGGACATGTTCGTTTGTATTTATGACGCAGAGGCGGACCCTGCCTATAGTACATAGTACTGTATATTTATTTACCTCAGGAAAAAAAGGCGAATGACGGACAAGGGAAGGGTACCCACACTGCAGACGGGTGACGAATAACGAATGCTCAATTTGTAGTAAAATGCCCACCTCTGTGTATGTATGTACATATACATATACATATACATACATACATATATTAGGGGTGTAACGGTACACTCGGGTGTATTAATACGTTTCGGTGTGGCATGTTCGGTTCGGTCCAGTCCACTTATTAGCGCGAGCTTATGCACGGACGCTGACTGTTGCGTGCGGGAGACGAGAGTGGCGGCACAACAATGAGAGCCAGTAAAGAGCCAGAGCTCAAAGGTCCCCGCGTACACTGCGGTCTCCTGTTTGGGAACATTCTGGCTTTCCTGTTACCCATCACCGATGAGGAAAGGTGCGTGGATAAGTCAGAAAGTTGTGTGCCGACATTGCTACATGAGATGGGCGGCTATGTTGCGGCTAGCACGTCTAACATGCACGGCATCATCCGACTGTGAATGTTTCTCAAACGAGGGAGCAAAAACGCCAAACTTTAATAGTGAGATTTATCATATTGTAGCTTCTTCCAGGAACACGCCGTCAGACGTAGTTTAATTATCACGTTTTTATTAATCCAAGTACAACTGCTCACGCTCTTCTTTCTCCGCTGCTCAACTCGTTTGCCGTACGATGCATTCATGAACCTCGGTAACATCACAACTCAGCAACACACAAATCCGACCACAACACAGATAACCCAATTTGTTATGCTCTTGAACATTCAAAGATTTCAATGCCTAAAACGTGTATACAATTCCAGAAAGACTTTTAAAATTTTTTTCATCATAAAAAGAGTTTTAATATAGTTAGCAATAATTTCAACTGTTATTGTATGTATTTTTTTTTTTATCACAAAAAGTGTATAGAGTACATGTACTGTAATGACAACTTGTCTTTAACTTGAATACTTAGATGTGTCATAGGCTTTTGCTGCTGAGTGTTTAAAGATTTCATTGTCTTAATAATTTACTAAATTAATCTATTATCAGTTTATTTTTTATTCTGGTGTAATTTCTTAGAATATCACCCGAATGGTTCGCTTTTATTTATTTTTTCTAAAAAATGTACCATTTATTTGTCATCTACATGTACCATTTATTTGTCCTATATATATATATATATATATATATATATATATATATATATATATATTTTTTTTTTTTTTATTTATTAATTACAGTCACAGTTATAAAAAGCGTTATTTTTTCAATTACACAATAATCTAATTGTAATCTATAACTTTATTGTTTCTATACAGTGATGTGATCGATTTTGATGAGTGGGGCTTGTGCTTGAGTTGTTGGGGTCGTAAAAAACAATGGTTAGTGTCTTTGTCACACCCTGAAGTGGTGGACACTGATTGGCTTTCATTGTGTTTTGCATAACCTGATAGGCTCCTATTGTAGGACGGAGGGCAAGTTCAGGAGCAGAGAGAAGAAGTGAAAGTGGAGGAGCATGTTGTTGGTTCGATGAATGGTAAATTTTTAAAAACGCCTTGACGGCACTATTGATAAAGGCAGAGTGATATGCCTTCTTTGTAAGAAGGCCTTTTCTTGACAAAGAAGCAGTACAAGCCAAATACCATAAATGCAAGCCAATCACATAAATGCAAATCAACTAGTCGCGACTAAAGCTACAGCAAATGATAGCAAATGACTGAGTAATTGAAAAAAAAAGATAGATATAATAAAATATAAATAAAAATATCCACCATAAATACAGCAACAGTACATGCAGACAATGGGGGGCTTTGGGGGTTTTCTCAACAATTTTTAAATGAGATTAAAAATAGATTAATCAGATCAATTATTACAAGTCATAATTAATTAATCTCAAATTGTTTAATCTCTCTTTCTCTCTCCCTCTATATATATATATATATATATATGTATATATATACATATATATATATGTGTGTATATACATATATATATATATATATATATATATATATATATATATAAATATATATATTTTGTTGTTGTTGTTTTAAAGGGGAAGTCAAGTAAAAAAAAATATTTACAATATGTTCTATGCACCCGCACTAGTTTAAACGCGGCATTCTAATTAATATTGTTTTTGTGGAATATGAACTATGCAGAAAAATCCACCCGTTTTTAACAAACACCAGAATATCAAAATACTGTGTTAGACTAGTGGGGCTGCATAGAACGTATTGTAAAGAAAATGTTTTCAAACATGTTTTAATATATTTACGATCCAGAATTAAGAGTTTCACACCTTCATTGTACTACCACGAGGGTTGCACTGTTTATCCTTACTATAAAAGTACCACAATGCCTTGCCATCAAAAAGGAAATTATCATCGATACTTTCCCACCTGCCCCCAAACACATTTTATAAAGGGCATATTGATTGTTATATTCAAATGTTATAGTAAAGGCTACCTGTTTCACCTGCACATATGCCCATCAAATATAATCACACTTAGTAAGCCTACAAGGCTAATACATTAAGGTGCCATGTGTACTACTGAACATTAACGTGTGTTTCATGGAGCAAAAGA
Source organism: Filicampus tigris (assembly GCF_054856515.1). Lineage (NCBI taxonomy): Eukaryota > Metazoa > Chordata > Actinopteri > Syngnathiformes > Syngnathidae > Filicampus > Filicampus tigris. Next base: position 1,800,577 of record NC_141228.1, on the reverse strand, counting down.
TATGATGACTACATTGTAGTTCAGAACTGTAATGGTGCAAAAAGTCCAACTTTTGGACATGTTATCACTAACCTTTATTGGTAATGTGCACCCAAACTTGGGATATGTTATGGCCGCAGAAGATTACACAACTGGCCAAAAGTAATTACCGTATTTTCCGGACTATAGGTTTTTTTCATAGTTTGGCGGGGGTGCGACTTATACTCTGGAGCGACTTATGTGTGAAATTATTAACACAGTATTACTGTCATGGATTGTTAGTACTGACTTGTATTTATGTTTTGCCTCCCTCTGCAGGCGCTTTACCACTCAAGCGCCTGCAGAGGGAGACAAAACATCATAAATACAAGTCAGCACTAACAAGCCATGACAATTACTTCTATTTCACATGTTATTGTAACCCACATAAAGAAACATAAGATACACCCTAAAAGCTATTAAAATGCATGAATAATTTAAACGGTTAAAGTCTAATGTTTTGTTCAACCAACAGGCCTTAGTAGTCAGGGAAGCCAGCTTATCCAACAGCTAAACATTCACAAACAAACTCCACAGACTCTAGGTGTGCAGCGAAGTTGCCTGTTTATATTGTGAAACTGCACAAGAAACAGAAAATACTATCGATCTATGCATTACATACACATGTACTTTTATAGACATGAACAAGATGAGCCTATGCTAACGATTAGCAATCACGATTAGCATTAGCGATAGCGATTAGTATGTTCAGTCAACAACCTACAATTATGCACAATTCAGCTCGTATATAAATGTAACTTACACACAACTGTCTAAGTTAGTTTCATACGATGGTTGAACAAAAATTAACCACAAACAGGCAGACATGCTAACGATTAGCGATGGCGATTAGCGAGCGCGATTAGCGATCGCGATTAGCATTGACGATAGCAATTAGTATTTTCAGTCAACAACATGCACACAATCATCCACAATTCAGATCGTATATAAATGTTGCATGCTCATTACACACAATTGTCTAAGTTACTTACAGACGATAGCTGACAAGAATGAACCATAGGCAGTTGCCTGCCTCTGGCTGGGGTATTGCATCATGCAGCCACACACGTAAGAAGCCGACCACAGAGGAGACGAAGACATAATTACGACCCAATACATAAATACGTTTGGAGACTTGGAAACATTCTATATGGTCGGGGATAAATAAAATACTTATTTAATCGATCTACAACTGTTTCGGTGAGTTTAAAGTTATCTTAAAGTAATTTTCTTGTATGCTACATGTGTGAATGTTAGCTAAATGTTACCATCGTAGCTCAGTGGAAATCATGTGTACTAAGTGCACAATTTCCTCCCAAAATGCGACTTATACTCCAGTGCGACTTATATATGCTTTCTGCTTTATTATGCATTTTATGGCTAGTGCGACTTGTACTCCGGAGCGACTTATAGTCCGGAAAATACGTTAGTATTACTTACAAATATTGGATCTACAAATAATATGACTTCAGATAAGTATAATATCTATACTGTAAATTCAATTTGACGAAAGTCAAATTTTCAAATATCACACACACAGCCCACCAAACAAGCTTGCAACATTGAATCACAGCCTGTTGCTTGCCAGCACACCGTGGCATTTCTCATGTACTATTAGCTAGCGCTGGTACATTACTAGGTATAGCAATAAATTAAACTCACATTAAAACATTTGTCTGAAGTCAAATTAAGTATCACAACCTCGACACCATTTGATAAATAACTTTCAGAATACCTCAATATGCTTTTTCAGGTTTGACGGCAAGTTTTTGAAAACTATTAGCCGGTGGCACTTTGGTTCGGTTCACAATGTTTGCATCGCATTCAAATGAGTTTTACAAAAAACTCCTCCAAGTACGACCAGGGATGTGCGATGGGCGACTGTCTTTTCTGGCTATGAACCTCCTTGCTGCTGCTATTCGGTTGGGAACTTACCGGCAAAGCTATACACCTGTACACTAGTTTCAGTGTGGCGAGTTGTTATTGATTTGATGATTTGTGTCACGTGCCGGTGCAATGCATCAAGTACAAACCATTGTTTGTATCTGAATGTTATAAGTTGATATTCAGGGGGTTCTGAATGTTATATGTGTATACATCTTATCCGACCAAAATCAAAATCACTCGATTTATCATTGCATGATTTGTCCAGATTGGTGTTTTGAACAATGATAAATTGTAATGAACACAATCCAAAATTAAATAGTAGCAAGGCTTTTTTGTGTGTTAGGAGTAGAAAGTACAAATTCTTGTTTTTCTTTTCCTACACTATTTCCCACTAAACTACGGGGTCGGCAGCCTTTGTCTTTACTCTACAAGAACGGTTTTGAGCATCCTCTACCTTCACTTTGAATGGAGTAAGACCTCATGTGCATTATCTTTCCCATTTCTTCTTTGGCCTTACTCTTGGTCTTCTTCCTTCTAACTACAGACTAACAGCCTCCCTAACAGGGTAATCTTCCTCCATTCTCATCACATGTCCGTACCACCTCATTCTAATCTCCTTTACCTTCTTATTGGTATTGCTTATCCTTAACTCCCTCCTGATGTGCTCACTTCCCTCCTTATCCTTCAATGTCACTCCCTTAATTCTTCTCAGCAACCTAATTTCTGTTGCCTCTAAAACATTTTCCTCCTTTTCCCCCATTTTCCTCACCTCAGCTCCATACAACAATAACGGTCATATGACTGTTACTGTACACCGTAATTTGACTTTTTCTCTTCTCTGCATTTTCCTGACTCGCATATCACTTGACAGTTCTGTCCATTTTGCCCATGCTGCGGTCACTCTTGCTCTTATCGCTGTTTCAGAGCCTCCTTTTCATTAATCCCAGGTACACAAACACCTCCACCTGTTTTAGACTGGAGTTACTGTTATCCTTGTTATTAATCATCTTTTCATTTCTACTACTGACCATTATGTCTGCCTTGGATGTGTTGACATTAAGTCCCTTTGACTATACCGTTTTGCCAGGACAGACACTTTTGTTGGAGCTCTTCCTCACAACCAGACATCAGTACCAAATCACCTGCATACAACTGTTCCCATGGTGCCCCATCCCTGTAATTGTTACTGATAATATCCAGTACAACGGTGAATAGAAAAGGACTCAGACCTGACTGACGCCTGGTGTAAAGCCATCATTGATGCAGAACTGTCTGTCTTCCCATGTTTGGTCCTTACTGTTCTAACCCCATGGTATGACACTTTGACCAATCAGATGAATTTTTCTGTGACATTTTTCTTTCTTAGGGTACCATCATAAGCTTTTTCTTCAAGGTTTACAAATGTGAAAAATAAGGCTTTATTTACCTGTAGGTGTTTCTCCTGTAGCTGCTTGATAATTAACACAGCATTTGTCACATCTCATCTCTTTTGCCATACCCATTTCCTCCATGCACCTGATGAAATCTGTGTTTTCCTCTACCGACATGTCCATTTAAGTCTGCTCCCACTAAAATGTTCTCAATCTGGTCTATGTTGAGAATTAACTCTTCAAAGCTTTCCAAGTAACTTTCTTTAACCTTATCAGAAACTCCAATCTGCAGGGCATAGAATGAAATCCCCATTCACATAGTCTCTTACACACATGATCTCTATGTTTTGTTTTCTTACCTTTTTACATGCCTCCACTAACACTGATGTTTCTTTCCCTGTCATGGAGCCTATGTTCCAACAACCAAACTTAATTTCCACTGATATCCTTAGCCTCGGCCGTGCTGACTTCCAAGGTAACCTTTGCTCACTTTTCGCACCAGCCAGTGGTTGCTAACACATGTTGCTTACAGGAAACGCCCTAGCAGATCTCTTCAAGCTATTGGACTTGGCCCTCGTAATTTAAAATTGTAGCTTGAGTTTTCTGGTCAGATACCCTTCCTGACAGCAACCACAGTTTCAGCGGTGGGCCTAGCCTTTAACACTAGAACACCCAGGGCTTTTTTGAAAACTTTTTTATAACAACTATTGAACTACAAATCTGGGTTAGCCTATATTTGACAAACAACTCTGCTGGCTACAATTAGCCAACTTGTCATCTTCCAAACCGCTTATCCTGTGCAGGGTCGCGGGGAGGTGCTGGAGCCTATCCCAGCTGACAATGGGCGAAAGGCAGACTACACCCTGAACTGGTCGCCAGCCAGTCGCAGGGCACACACACACAGACACCGTCACTGAGCAGGAACCAATCCCACGCTGCCCGCACACAACTCACGCGTGTGTACCACTACACCATCAGTGACCCACAATTAGCCAACTTTCACTTGTAAATTGGCCATTACCTGCCAAAGCAGCAGGGAGTATGGCGATGTGACATGGTCAAATGTAAAGCAGAAAAGTCAAATGACAGTCTTCTGGGCATTATCATCCAAGGCCTACTCACAAGGCAGCAAGTTTGTTGCCAACACCTGTATAACCTAGGAACATGCTCAGTTTTATGGCAATGACCACCCGCTAATCACAAAATGGGTAATAAGGGTCTTTTGTGTGCATTTTGTTAGAAGTTAGTTGGGACTTACTAACTTCACATGTGACCTCCCCACTCTGCCCGGATGCAGTTTATTGTCAAATCCAGGACATTAGAAAGTGTTGATACTGTATTTGTGTAAAATGCAAGGAGTAGAAGTACAAAGTAGGCTGAAAAAAATCATAAAAAATACTCCACTAAAGTATATAGATAGATTTTTAGACATATATACGACCATATACAGTGCCATGTATCATGGTAGCCCACCTTCCAAGATGACACGTTTTTTGGTACTATTTTGGTACCTTTTTTTTTTATTTTAGAGTGGCTGTATGCAGTTTGACAAATCGCGAACAATTTTCAAAATAAGAGGCAATATGTGCTTGCTGTAAACTACTTTTGTTGATGTACCAGTAGTTGTAGTTTACTGTAAAACTGACAGGTAGAACAAAGAATTAAATGACAAAGTTTACTACCTTCATATTCACATACAGTAATACAAAAAGCCATGGCTATATTAATAGGAATCAGCACCGATGTTACGGTAATTATAACCCTTCAAATAACACAAACAGAGCAGCTCAGAGTGTTATGTACAGTACTTATGATAACTACTTCGTATTATTGAGGAAACAACTGTATGCCTGCATGGCATGTAATGCTCCTCAGCATGCAACAAATTCATATCGCAACAGACTACGTGTTGGGTTGCTTGCTGAGGGGTGGGGGTTGGGTAGGCTCTGGCTACTTTCAAGGGACAAACCAAGCTGTACACATGTACTATACTTACGACAACAAAAGTGTGCTTGAAAATAAATGATTTTAACTTGAAGTTTGGCAGGAAGTACTATTAACCTGCTCCAATACTACAGTGCATTTTAAAACAGATAGACTTCACACAAATGACAAAATAATATAAGTTTAGGTGCTGTGCTCTACTGAGCATAGTTTCCTTTCTACTGAAGCTGTTATATATTTTCCAAATAATAAATCATCCATCCATCTATTCCAGCGCAGATGCAGACGGCATCTGGGTTGGCAAGAATTCAGAAATTCCTACAGTGTTTGACACAACGTAGGGAGATGAGGTACAGTGTGAAGCACTTTGAGTACCAAAGGCAGAAAAGCGCTATACAAGTGACAGCCCATTACGATTACTATTCTCGTAGCCTACCCACATTGCAGGGTGTTGTTTTGAAGCGTGGCTAGCGGTGCAAACAGGAGTACAGTAGTGGCAAGATCCTGGGGAAAAAACATGTCCGTTTCAACTTTGAAACGTAAAATTGACAATGAAAACAGACGATTTAACTGTGCCTGGACTGACAAATACTTGTTTATTTTACCATCAAGTTCAAACGCCAAACCCATGTGTTTAATGTGCCACGATTGCATGGCAGTACTAAAAGATGTCAGAGGCACCATATCAAGAAACATCCGACTTTACGGACAAACTTCCCAGAGGGATCTCAGGCGAGAATGGAAAAAGTGCAGTTTGATTGCCACTTACAACCAGAGCTGTACCACAATGGCGAGGACATGCACAGCTCAAGAGAAAGCTACAGCTGCTTCCCTCCGTGGATTTTGGCCAAGAAGAAAAGGCCATTTACTGACTCTGAAACTGTCAAAGATTGTATGCTTGGCCATCGTGTAAATATATTATTACTATATTATCAGAATTTTATTTTATTTTTTTATTCAATTTATTTTATTTGTCATGTCATGTCATGTCATGTCATCTTCCAAACCGCTTATCCTATATAGGGTCGCGGGGAGTTGCTGGAGCCTATCCCAGCCGTCAATGGGCGAAGGCAGACTACACCCCGAACTGGTCGCCAGCCAGTCGCGGGGCACACATAGACACTGTCACTGAGCGGGAATCGATCCCACGCTGCCCGCACACAACTCAGGCGTGTGTACCACTACACTATCAGCGGACTATTTTATTTTTAAGTGGAAAAAAAAATCTAGTACCTGTTCAATAACAGCTCCGTTATTGTGTTTTTATGCACTTTTTGATTTGCCTTTGTCATATTTCCAAATCTAAAAGGGAGACTAATGAGTGCATATTTTTTCATCTGTATTGGTTTGAAATTGGTCGTTATCAGCTGTTTAGTGGGCGCCTAATGTGTCCGGCCCGGCTACATTTCTTGATTTGAAAATTTGGCCCGACTAATTTGTAATTGAATAGCAATGGTCTAATCATTCTTTGGACCAACTATTCTCACTGGGGTCATGGGTGCACTGGAGCCTATCTCAGCTGACTTTGTGTCAGATGCGGATACATTCTGAGTTGGTTGCCAACCAATCGCGGAACAATAAATAAGAGAGGGAGATAAATGTGTGCTGATTTTCACACACGTGTTTTATGGTTTCCTGTATTTTTCATATTGCAATATAGACAGCAGGCTGGAAAAAAATGTGCAATGTGATCTGATATTGAAACAACAGTGTGGCAAAAACCTAAAACATCAGTAAAAGCAATGGAATGATAGATGAAAAACCTAAAGCTGCAAAGATAGTATTGGTTGATTTATTCATTCATTTTAAATTCTCAATTAAGTCTCAGATTCTTACAGATAACTTGGGAGTTATAATTTATAGTGGATTCGCCTACTGTCTTCCATAGCTGCTTCAGGTGGTCGCCCTCTTCTCTTGCTGTCCTATCGGTGTCTGGAGGCCGCAGAGACTGAATAAAATGTGCTAGTGTACCGCATTGCACTCGTCTGGATTTTGTACTTTCCACATAATATACTGAACATATTTTACAGGAGTAACTAATTAACAGCTTGAACCAAGTACACTTGGTTTCTTTTTTTTTTCGTTTTTTTTTGTTTGCTATTTGCTGAACGTCACAAAAATACCATAGCTGGGCATCGCCTATTTCTATTTCTCAACGACGTTGAGAACAGACTTAACTTGTACCACATCACAATGCAGGCGCCGCACTCCTGACACGCGGCCGTGTCAAGATATCACTTGGTTGAAGCAAGTCAAACCATAAAATCTTGCTCAGTAAAACATATGTTGGAGTAATAATAAAATAGTTTTTTCACTGATCCTACTGTAATATATGTATATATATATTAGGCGTGTAACGGTACACTCGGGTGTATTAATACATTTTGGTGTGGCATGTTCGGTTCAGTCCACTTATTAGCGCGAGCTTATGCACGGACGCTGACTGTTGCGTGCGGGAGACGAGAGTGGCGGCACAACAGTGAGAGCCAGTAAAAAGCCAGAGCTTGAAGGTCCCCGCGTACACTGCGGTCTCCTGTTTGGGAACATTCTGGCTTTCTTGTTCCCCATCGCCGATATGGAAAGGTGCATGGATAAGTCAGAAAGTTGTGTGCCGACATTGCTACATGAGATAGGTGGCTATGTTGCGGCTAGCACGTCTAGCATGCACGGCATCATCCGACTATGAATGTTTCTCAATTGAAGGAGCAAAAACGCCAAACTTAAATAGCGAGATTTATCATATTATAGCTTCTTCCAGTAACACGCCGTCAGACGTAGTTTAATTATCACGTTTTTATGAATCCAAGTATAACTGCTCGCGCTCTTCCTTCTCCGCTGCTCAGCTCGCTTGCCGTATGATGCATTCATGAATCTCGGAAACGTCACAACTCAGCAACACACAAATCCGACCACAACACAGATAACCCAATTCATTATGCTGTTGAACATTCAAATATTTCAATGCCTAAAAAGTGTATACAATTCCATAAAGACTTTTTAATTTTTTTTCAAGTCCGCTGATAGTGTAGTGGTACACACGCCTGAGTTGTGTGCGGGCAGCGTGGGATCGATTCCCGCTCAGTGACAGTGTCTATGTGTGCCCTGCTACTGGCTGGCGACCAGTTCGGGGTGTAGTCTGCCTTCGCCCATTGACGGCTGGGATAGGCTCCAGCAACTCCCCGCGACCCTATATAGGATAAGCGGTTTGGAAGATGACATGACATGACAATTTTTTTTCATTATAAAAAGAGTTTTAATATGGTTAGCAATAATTGTAACTGTTATTGTATGGGGTTTTTTATCACAAAAAGTGGATGCAGTAGATGTACTGTAATGACAACTTGTCTTTAACTTGAATACTTTGGTGTGTCATAGACTTTTGCTGCTGAGTCTTTAAAGATTTCATAGTCTTAATCATTTACTAAATTAAGAGATCTTTATTGTTAGTGTATTTTTTATTCTGGTGTAATTTCTTAGAATATCACCCGAATGGTTCGTTTTTATTTATTTTTTCTAAAAAATGTACCATTTACTTGTGATCTTTTCAAAAAAACCTAACATTTTTTTTTTTAAATCTGTTTTTTTGTATCGAAAATATACCGAACCGAAGTTTCCAAAAGACCGAACCGTGATTCAGCAAACCATTACACCCTTTTTAATATATATATATATATATATATATATATATATATATATATATATATATATATATATAAATAAATGTAGCCACAAGAGGACACAAGCCAGTGTCTTATTGTGCCGGTCCCAAGCCTAAATACAGAGGGTTGCGTCAGGGAGGGCATCCGGTGTAAAACCTTTGCCAAACAAAGATGCGAATCAAACATATGACTTCCATACCGGGTCGGTCGAGGCCCGGTTTAACAACGACCGCCATCGGCGCTGTTGACCTACAAGGTGCCGGTGGACATTGGACTACTGTTGGTCGAAGAAGGAGAGGAGGAAAGTGTGTTTGTGGGAAGAGAGAGAAGAGGAGCGCTAAGAGTATAGGACTGAGAGTAGCAACATTAAATGTTGGAACTATGACAGGAAAAGGTAGAGAATTGGTGGATGATGCAGAGGAGGAAGGTAGACATACTGTGTGTCCAGGAGACCAGGTGGAAAGGGAGCAAGGCTACAAGTTTAGGAGCAGGGTTCAAGTTGTTCTATCATGGTGTAGATGGGAAGAGAAATGGAGTAGGAGTTATCTTGAAGGAGGAGTTTGTTAGGAATGTCCTGGAGGTAAAAAGAGTGTCAGATAGAGTGATGAGTCTGAAGCTAGAAATCGAAGGTGTGATGTTCAATGTTGTTAGTGGATATGCTCCCCAGGTAGGATGTGAGCTGGAGGAGAAGGAGAAATTCTGGCTGGACTTTGATGAATGATGCAGAGCATACCTAGAAGAGAGAGAGTTGTCATTGGTGCGGACTTCAATGAACATGTTGGTGCAGGAAACAGAGGGGATGAGGAGGTGATGGGCAGGTTTGATATCCAGGAGAGGAACACAGAAGGTAGTTGACTTTGCAAAAGGGATGGAAATGGCTATAGTGAATACTTTCTACCAGAAGAGGCAGGAACATAGGGTGACCTATAAGAGTGGTGGTAGGAGCACACAGGTAGACTACATCTTGTGTAGACGGTGTAAGCTGAAGGAGATCAGTGACTACAAAGTAGTGGTAGGCGAGAGAGTAGCCAAACAGCATAGGATGGTGGGGTGTAGGGTGAGTCTGGTAGTGAGGAAGATGAAGAGGGCAAAGGCAGAGGAGAAGACGAAAGGGTGGAAGCTGAAAAAGGTAGAGTGTTGCATGACTTTTAGAAAGGAATTAAAACAGGCTCTGGGTGGACAGGAGGTGCTTCCAGATGACTGGAAAACTACAGCTAAAGTGATCAGGGAGACAGGTAGGACAGTACTTGGTGTCTCATCTGGAAGGAAAGTCGATAAGGAGACTTGGTGATGAAATGAGGAGGTACAGGAGTGTATACAGAGAATGAAGTTAGCTAAGAAGAAGTGGGACACTGAGAGGAATGAGGAGAGTAGACAGGAGTACATGGAGCGTAAGGTAAAGGTAGAGTTAGCAAAGGCCAAAGAGTACTTTGAAGAGCTGATGAACGTGGAAAATGAGAGAGAACAAAGACTAGAAGAGGTGACTGCTGTGGACCAGGAACAAGCAAAGATTAGTCAGGATGAAGTGAGGAGGGCACTGAAGAGGATGTGGAAAGTGGAAAGGCAGTCGGTCCTGATGATATACCTGTTGAGGTTTGGAAGTGTCTAGGAGAGGTGGCAGTAGTTTCTGACTGGGTTATTCAACAAGATCTTAGATAGTGAGAAGATGCCTGAGGAGTGGAGGACAAATGTGCTGGTTCTCACTTTTAAGAACAAGGGAGACGTACAGAGTTGTGGCAACTACAGAGGAATAAAGCTGATGAGCCATACAATGAAGTTATGGGAAAGGGTAGTGGAAGCTAGACTAAGGGCAGAAGTGAGCATTTGTGAGCAGCAGTATGGTTTCATGCCCAAAAAAAAAAGAGTACTACAGATGCAGTATTTGCGTTGAGGATGTTGATAGAGAAGTACAGAGAAGGCCAAACGGAGTTGCATTGTGTTTTTGTAGATCTGGAGAAAGCATATGACAGGGTGCCCAGAGAGGAACTGTGGTATTGTATGAAGAGGTCTGGAGAGAAGTATGTGAGAGCAGTGCAGGACATGTGTGAGGACTGTAAGACAGTGGTGAGGTGTGCTGTAGGTGTGACAGAGATGTTCAAGGTGGAGGTGGGACTGCATCAGGGACCAGCTCTGAGCCCCTTCTTGTTTGCTATGGTGATGGACAGGCTGATAGACAAGGTAAGACAGGAATCTCCATGGACTATGATGTTTGCAGATGACATTATGATCTGCAGGTCCGCTGATAGTGTAGTGGTACACACGCCTGAGTTGTGTGCGGGCAGCGTGGGATCGATTCCCGCTCAGTGACAGTGTCTATGTGTGCCCTGCGACTGGCTGGCGACCAGTTCGGGGTGTAGTCTGCCTTCGCCCATTGACGGCTGGGATAGGCTCCAGCAACTCCCCGCGACCCTATATAGGATAAGCGGTTTGGAAAATGACATGACATGACATGACATTGTGATCTGCAGTGAGAGCAGGGAACAGGTAGAGGAAAAGCTAGAGAGGTGGAGGTTTGTCCTGGAAAGGAGAGGAATGAAGGTTAGCCGCAGTAAGACAGAATACATGTGTGTGAATGAGAGGGACCCAAGTGGAAGAGTGAGGTTACAGGGAGGAGAGATCAAGAAGGTGGAGGATTTTAAGTACTTAGGGTCAACAGTCCAGAGCAATAGAGAGTGTGGAAAAAGAGGTGAAGCGTGTACAGGCAGGTTTGTAACGGGTGGAGAAAAGTGTCAGGTGTGATGTGTGATAGAAGAGTTTCAGCTAAAATGAAAGGAAAGGTGTACAAAACTGTGGTGAGACCAGTGATGTTGTTTGGTCTTGAGACAGTGTCACTGAGGAAAAGACAGGAGGCAGAGCTGGAGGTGGCAGAGATGAAGATGCTGAGGTTCTCTCTGGGAGTGACCAGGAAGGGTAGGATCAGGAATAAGATAAGATAAGATAAGAATGCCTTTATTGATCCCACAGTGGGGAAATTTTCATTGTTACAGCAGAAAAGATATAGGTCACACAGGGGCGGCGGCATAATGTGGCCATTAATGTATAACATTGACGGCAAACATTTAGGATCAAACCTATGTAAATATACGCAGTAACATGTGTATATGCACATGTAAATACACACCAACCTACATAAAAAATATGAGGAACACTCATTTCGGCCTGTACATAGTACAGAGGAAAAAATACTCTAAGTAAGTGACAGTGCTGCAGTGCTGTAGTGAAATGTAAGGAAAAGCTTTGGATAAAAATAAAACTAGACTAACAGTAGTGGGGAATGTTGAGTATTGCACGGTATTACAGTAGTGGGGAATATTGGGTATTGCACGATATGAGCTCAGGTGCAGGACTGCACAATTGCACTAATGTCCGCCAGTTTGTAGAGACTACACAATGTTCTTGTTAAAGAGTCTGACAGCAGCAGGCAAGAAGGAACGGCGGAATCTCTCCTTTGCACAGTGAGGGTGTAACAGTCTGTCACTGAAGGTGCTGTGGAGTGCTGTTAGGGTGCCCTGGAGGGGGTGGTCCGGGTTGCCCAGCATTGATGACAGCTTGGCCAACATCCTCCTGTCCCCCACCGAGTCCACAGAGTCCAGGGAGCAGCCCAGGACAGAGCCGGCCCTCCTGACCAGTTTGTCCAGCCGCTTCTTGTCCCGGGCCGAGACGCCACCTGCCCAGGTGACAACTCCCTGGAAGATGACCGATGCAACCACCGAGTCATAAAAGTTCCTGAGGAGTGTCCCCTGAACCCCAAAAGACCTCAGTCTCCTGAGTAGGAAGAGTCTGCTCTGACTCTTCCTATAGAGGGCGTCTGTGTTGTCGCACCAGTCCAGTTTATTGTTCAGATGAACACCCAGGTACTTGTAAGTTGAGACTCTCTCAACATCTGTTCCCCGGATATTCACGGGTGCAGGTGAAGAGTGCTGGCGCCTACCGAAATCCACCACCATTTCTTTGGATTTCCCCGCATTGATCAGGAGGCGGTTCTGCTGGCACCAGTCCACAAAACCCTGAGTAAGTTCTCTGTACTCCCGATCATCTCCGCCTGTGATGAGGCCGACAATCGCAGAGTCGTCAGAGAACTTCTGCAGGTGACAGGTAGGGGTGTTGTAGTTGAAGTCCGAGGTGTTAAGGGTGAACAAGAAGGGAGCCAAGAGAGTTCCCTGTGGGGCCCCCGTGCTGCAGAGGAGCACGTCAGACACACAGTCCTGTGTCCTCACATACTGTGGCCGGTTTGTAAGGTAGTCCTGGATCCATGTGGTGAGGTGGTGGGCCACCCCCGCCCGCTCCAGCTTGTCTCCCAGTAGGGTGGGCTGGATGGTGTTGAAAGCACTGGAGAAATCAAAGAACATGATCCTCACAGTGCTCCCCGCCTTCTCCAGGTGGGAGAGTGAAGTGTGGAGGAGGTAGATGATGGCATCATCCACACTGATGCCAGGCTGATATGCGAACTGGAGTCGGTCTATTGAGGAGCTCACCAGGGGGCGCAGGTGGACAAGGACAAGTCTCTCCAGGGTCTTCATCAGGTGAGACGTCAGCACTACTGGTCTGAAGCTGTTGAGCTCCTTCGGGTGGGGGGTCTTTGGCACCGGGACCAGGCAGGATGTTTTCCATAGCTGGGGGACCCTGCCCAGCTTCAGGCTCAGGTTGAACATGTGCTGGACAATTCCACACAGCTGGTCTGCGCAGGATTTGAGGAGCTTGGGGCTGATGCCATCTGGACCCGCTGCCTTCCTTGCCTTCATCTTCTTCAGCTGGTTCCTCACCTGAGATGTTGTGAAGGCCAAGGCTGGGCAGGAGGGAGTGGTGGCTATCTGGTGAAGCTGGGAGCTGGAGGCTGTGGAGAAAAGGGGGGAGGGGGTGACACGCCCAGCAGGAGGAGTAGGTGGAGGCTGCAGCAGGAGAGACTGAGTGGAGGCAGGCATCTGATCGAACCTATTGAAAAAGAGATTCAGCTCATTTGCCCACTGCAGGTCCCCCCCAGTCCGGGTCTTGGGTTGTCCGTGGCCTGAGATGGTCTTCAGGCCCCTCCAGACTCCCCTGGCGTTATTCTGCAGCAGCTGCTCCTCCATCCTCTTCCTGTAGGACCTTTTCCCCTCTCTGATCCTCCTCCTCAGCTGGCGCTGCACAGTCCTCCACACCTCTATCTTCCCTGACGCAAAAGCCCTCCTCTTCTCCTTCAGGAGAGCTTTTATGTCTGTTGTGATCCAGGGTTTGTTGCTGGAGAAATACCTTACTGTCCTGGTGGGTATGGTGTTCTCCATGCAAAAATTTATATAGTCTGTAACAGTGTCCGTTAGACTACTAATGTCTTCCCCGTGAGCATCGCTGAATACTTCCCACACAGTTGTGCTGAAGCAGTCCTTTAAGGCCTCCTCGGCCTCTCCAGACCATCTCTGCACCGTGCGGGTCACAGCTGGCTGCCTGCAGACCAGAGGTTTGTACACAGACTGGAGAGCCACCAGGTTGTGATCAGCTTTGCCCAGCGGGGGGAGGGGCAGTGATGTGTATGCCTCCTTGGTGTTGGCATAGAAAAGATCCAGTGTTTTATTGTCTCTGGTGTGGCAGGTGACATACTGTGTGAATGAAGGCAGAGAGGAGGAAGGGGAGGCATGATTGAAGTCACCAGAGATGAGTACCAGGGCATTTGGGTGCTGTGTTTGTAGCCTGCTCACTGCTGCAGTCAAGACATCACAGGCTGTGTCACTGCTGGCAGCTGGTGGGACGTAGAGGGTCACCGCGATCACATGACTAAACTCTCACGGGATGTAGAATGGCCTCATGCCAACAGCTAGCAGCTCAATATCCCTGCCGCAAAGCTGCTCCATAATCGTGATGTGCCCAGGATTACACCATCTATCGTTCACAAACACAGCCAGCCCTCCTCCTTTCCTCTTTCCACTCTCCATCGTCCTGTCCGCGCGTATGATTTGGAAGCCGTCCAATTCTACGACCGCGTTCGGCGTTAGCACTGTTAGCCACGACTCCGTGAATAGCATCAGGCTAGCCTCCCGGAAGTCCCTCTCGTGCCGGGTAAGCGCCGCTAGCTCGTCCATCTTGTTGGGAAGCGATCAAACATTCCCCATGATAACAGACAGGAGGACGGGATGGTATCGTTTCTGGATGTAATGAGGGAGGACATGAAGGTAGTTGGTGTGAGAGAAAAGGATGCAGAGGACAGGGTTAGATGGAGGCAATTGATTCGCTGTGGCGACCCCTGAAGGGAAAAGCCGAAAGGAAAAAAAGAAGATATGTATGTGAACCATTCTACCGAATTGGTTGAAATGGCTGTCCCACAATGAAAATCAAATTTTAAAAAACAATTAAGTGTTCAGACTTTGCATGTATAGTAATATCTTTTTATGATCTATTTTACCACAAGGCATTAATTGAGATACTATTAAATTGAATGTATAAAAAGTCAACTTTTATATGTCACTTCCTATTGGGAGGTGGCTGTCCCAATCTCTAACTCCTAAATTTCAATTCACTAACGAAATGGTCACTACCGAAACGTTTCGGTAGTGACATAATGGTTTCGGTGGTGACAATATGATGTTTATTTTTGAATAAAGTAAGTTTTAAATAATATAATACATAGATACATATCTCATACCAAGATCTCTCCGGTTTTAACAATATTCTATTTCATATTTTATCTTAATTTGAAGGGGAAAACACCAAAATGCCAAAAAGCCTAGCAGAGACAAGAGTACAGGCGAAGGGTTAATGACCCAGTGAAATCCAAAGAATATTTACCGTATTTTCATGACCAAAAGGTGCTCCGTATTAAAAGGCACAGTTACAGTTAGTTCTGTATTTAACACACACATAAGGCGCACTGAATTATTGGGCGCAGGCATGGTAAAACATACAATAGCTTAAAACACACGGTAGCATGCATGCAAGCTAAATCATATGCTAACAAGCATGCTAATGTATGTTTTTAAGAAAGCAGCGGGAGCAAAACTGAGTTCGGTTGTTTTTTATTGAAACATTTAACAATGTACTCACGTAATTTTCAGTTATTAACTATCATCCACAAATCCATCAAAGTCCTCATCTTCGGTGTCCGAAACGAACAGCTGGGCAAGCTCTCCATTAAATGGTAAATGGGCTGTCACTTATACAGCGCTTTTCTACCTTGGGTACTCAAAGCACTTTACACAGTACCTCATCTACCTACTGATGACGCAGCATCGGGAGCAACTGGGGGTTCGGTATCTTACTCAAGGATACTTTGACATGGTCACAATGGCCGGGGATCGATCCGACAACCTCAGGGTTGGGAAACGACCACTCTACCACTGAGCCATGCCGCCCCTGCCGCCATTAAACACGCCAGGTTCGCTTTCGTCATTGTCCGAGTCAGTCTCGTTGCCGTGCGGCTCCTCAGAAATGATGCTGGCTTTTGCGAAAGCTCGCACAACAGTGCAAGCATCCACAATCCATTCACAAATTGTGGCTTAACTTGCCCGGTGCTGCCTTTCAGTCTTTGTGAAGCTGTGTTCCCTGTTCACCATCCATCGCTCCCACGCCGCTCGCAATTTAACTTTGAACGCCCTATTTACACCTATGTCCAGTGGTTGGAGTTCCTTTGTTAAGCCTCCGGGAATAATGGCAAGCTCGGAGTTCATTTGCTTCACTTGGTTTTTCACAGCGGCCGTGAGATTGGCGCGCATGCAGTCACAGATTAACAGCAACGGTGACGTGTGGCAAAAAACATCCGGTCTCTTTGGCTAGGTTCACACCACCGTTCATATTACATTTTAAATGCGACCTCGGTCTTGCGAAAGACCGGAAAGTGACCTGCATGCGAGACGACGTCACTCCCGTGTTTGCGGAAGTAAATGTGGTGCAGCGTGTCGGGGCATTTATACAGTGAAGCGATTAGGTATGAGGTAGAAATAAATACAGTATTTGGGGAAAATCACCCGCAGTCAGCCACTCCTCGTCCACCCAGCCCTTTTGATTGGCCTTGATGATGACTCCGGCCGTAAACTTTTCTTTATGCAGCGTCTTCCGCTTAAAAATCACCATAGGTGGCAGTCTCTGTCCATTACCATGGCAACCAAGCACAACAGTCAAAGCCGACTTCCCGTGCCCCGTTGTGGTATCGTTACCGTGCTGGTCCCCTTCTTCTCCACAGTGTGGTTCAACGTGACATCGTAAGTGAGCGGCACCTCATCCATGTTGATGATGTGGTTGGCCATGGCTTTTTGCTACAGTAGCAGCGGAAGATGGCCAGCTTTTCTTTGTAATCTGACGAAAAATGCTGCACCACGGTGGTCCTTGTCGGGATGTGTAACAATGTGATATGTTGTTGTTATCAGTTATACCAATGTGGGGCAATCACACACTGTTGAGAGTGGAAGCCAAATGTGTAACAGGTTGTTGACGCTGATAAGATGCATGTTCAAATAAATGCCAACCGAGTTGGGCCAAAGCAATGTTCAATTTTCATTTCTTCTGCAAGCGCTTTTGCTCTCACTCTCTCTCTCTAGCCTATAGCTTGCAGTTTGAACTGTGCTTTGTAGGCGTGTCTCTTCGTGGGTGCCATTTTCAATGTATTTGTGCACAATGAATGCGTATACCGGCACTTGATACCTACTGGGGCGTGCTTTAGCGTCCTCTGTCACGCCCACCCTTCTCCCTATAACGTCCACATGGTGTCCTCATTCATGTCCACCTTTTCTCTATGTAACCAGCGTGTTGGCAGCAAATGCTCCCAGTCAAACGCAGCGCTCAACAAAGTCACATAACAATCACAGATATTGGAACTCGGTGCACACATAAGCCGCACTGAATTATAAGGCGCACCGTCCATTTTGGAGAAAAATTTTGACTTTTAAATGCGCCTTATACTCGTGAAAATACTAGGAATAAAGAAAAGAGAAAAAAATAAGAGATGGAAGGAAGAAGGGAAGCTGAAGTTTACCAATGAATAATCCAGCAGAGAGCAAAGGAAAGTCAAAAGAGCATGGAGGAAAAGACAAGACCACCGGATGTCTCTCAAAAAACAGCGCGAGAGGGAACATACATACAGAGAAATGTATGCTACAAAAATGTTTGGCATTCCAATGCTACAAAAATTTTTGGCATTCCAATTAAATTATTCTGTAGCAGCTGCTCCTCCATCCTCTTCCTGTAGGACCTTTTCCCCTCTTTGATCCTCCTCCCCAGCTGGCGCTGCACAATCTTCCGTTCCTCTTTGTTGCCTGACGTAAAAGCCCTCTTCTTCTCCTTCAGGAGAAACACCTTACTGTCCTGGTGAGTATGGTGTTCTCCGTGCAGAAATGTATATAGTCTGTAACAGTGTCCGTTATACTACTGATGTCTTCCCCGTGAGATCCCCATCTCTTCCTCTTCAGCACACGGGGGATATTGGGTCCCGCCGCGGGAGCCGCCGCGGGGTTAGCACGGAGTGCTAACAGCTGATTCCGGCAGAAAACAATGGGGGCGCGGCTCCGAGCCAAGTTGCCGGACACGATCGCGCAAAAAATAGCCACTAGCAGCAGCAAGAATACCGCAGTTTGGGTGTCCATTGCTACGCAAGTTTACGACTATCAACTATGTGAAAAAGGTATGAGGTAGCGTAATAGTAAGGTCCAAAAACACACGAAAAGGCTCACCGGTGAGCCGGAGCTGCTGTAGCGGGCTGCCACTCGCGCGGCGCCGGAAACGAGGGAACATATATACAGGGAAATGTATGTTACAAAAATGTTTGTCATCCCAATTAAATTTTCATATGGAAGGTTAAACCACAGTTTTTCAATGATGAAGAGCCCTGTGATGGACAGGTGACCGGTCCAGCGTCATCATCATCATCTTCCAAACCGCTTATCCGATACAGGGTCGCGGGGAGTTGCTGGAGCCTATCCCAGCCGTCAATGGGCGAAGGCAGACTACACCCTGAACTGGTCGCCAGCCAGTCGCAGGGCACACATAGACACTGTCACTGAGCGGGAATCGATCCCACGCTGCCCGCACACAACTCAGGCGTGTGTACCACTACACTATCAGGGACTCCGGTCCAGCGTGTACCCTGCTTATGCCCTAAGTCAGCTGCGATCAACTCCAATCCCCTGCGACACAGAGTACAGCACAAAGCAGTAGAAAATGGAAAAAATAATGTTTCATTAGTTATAATACATGTTAAAAGTTAAAATATAGCAGTGATTACAATGCTACCCTCACACAAAGTATTACTGCAACAGCAGCAAAAATATGGTCATTACTGAAATGTTGCAGTCACGACCAAAAAAACTGATGTTTTAACAAAACTAAAAAGTATTGAATTATCAACCAACAATTTTTGATAATGATTGTTTAAGGATATGTTTGTTTTAATTAATGATGACTTTTGAAGTCAATATGATCAACTTTCTACATTTTACAATGAAAAATAGCACAGAAATTTTGATTTATTTAGGAAAAAGTCATATTAAATTCTGTTAAAAATTCATTTTGATTGGTTTTGATGTCAAAACCATAGATATTGATTTATAAAAATACTCTGTAGAGGGGGAATGGAAAAAAATAGAATCAGCTAGTAGAATTATTTTTATTCTTCCGTAATTGTGTGTTTCGGTAGTGACACACTTTAGGGACAGGCAAGATATTAGGGAAAAGCTAGAAAATACTATTTGAAAATTGACTGTACTTTTACTATATTTGTGCCCCTCAGATATGGTGCAGCATGAATACAATAAAAGTTTTTCATATATACATACACATGTGTATATATATATATACACATGTGTATATATATATATATATATATATATATATATATATATATATATATATATATATATATATATATATATATATATGTACATACATACACATACATATATATACATACATACATACATATATAGACACATATATACATATATATTTATATATTATCTATATATTTATATATATATATATATATAAATATATATATACACATACATATATATATATATATACACACATATACGTATCTACACACAAATATACATATATACACACACATATACACGTATATATATATATATATATATATATATACACACACATATACGTATATATATACACATTTACATATATATACACATATACATACATACATATATACACACATACATACATATATATACACGCATACATACATATATAGACACATATATACATAAATATATATATATATATATATATATATATACATTAGGGGTATACATAAATATACATACACACATACATACATACATATATTAGGGGTCTAACGGTACATTCCGGTGTATTAATACTTTTCAGTATGGCATGTTCGGTTCGGTCCACTTGCGTTCGGTTCAGTCCACTTATTAGCGCGACCTTACGCACGGACGCTGACTGTTGTGTGCGGGAGACGAGAGTGGCGGCACAAAAGAGATAGCCAGAAAAGAGCCAGAGCTTGAAGGTCCCCGCTTACACTGTGGTCTCCTGTTTGGCAACATTCTGGCTTTTCTGTTAAAATCGGCGATGGGGAAAGGTATGTGAAGGAGTCCCAAAGTTGAGTGCCGACATTGCTACATGAGATGGGCGGCAGGTAGCACGTCTAACATGCTCTCATGGAATCAGAGTTAAGCAGCAAAATCCAACGACAGAAGTGGCAAAATGGCTGCCCCCAGAGATGGCTAAAAACAAGTGGATTAACTCTTATTCCACAAACGCAAAATTTATCAGAATGCCTTGTTTCAACTAGTGGGCTAGCAAAGAACATATTCTTGAAAAAAATATGTTTGGGTTGACTTCCCTTTAAAGTCAAGTAAAAAATTTGGGGTAGTTAATTTAACAAGTTCTAAATCGAAAAAAGCTAAACAAAAAGTGATATTGTTGGAGGCAAAAATTAAAACATTGCAGGACACATTTCAACAATCCATGCCCCAAGGTTCATCAGAATCTGCTACTTTTGAGAGCACGATACATTGAAATCACAGCATCGAAAGCAGCTGCTAATTTTTTGAGGCTCAAGCAAAGTATTTTTGATCAAAGGGAAAAGCCGGGGAAAATTCTGGCGTGGAGAATAAAACAACTAGAAACTGAGAGATCTATCACCAGACTTAAAATTAATAATGGGGATTCCATTATCGATCCTTAATTGATAAATGATGAATTTAGAATCTTCTCCAAAAAACTATACACGTCTGAAATAGAACCATTGGCAATCGCGATAAGAGATCATGACATGATTACAGGTATTAGGATAGGACAAACTGACCATCGGATAGCTCTTTATGCAGATGATATTTTATTTCTTAGGAAATTGTACAAATCTATTCCCTCCCGTTTGAATTTAATCAAGTCATTCGGAAAAGTTTCAGGCTATAAAATTAATAATTCGAAGTCATCACTAATGTTCCTCAATTCAGAACAGGGGATTAATCCACCGAGTCCGGCTCGGCACTTTGCAATAGTGGATTCCTTTACTTACTTAGGTATTCAAGTTACCTCTAAATTAGATAACATTGTGAATGTTAATTACAACCCAGCATTTACACAAATTTCCAAGACTCTTGAAAGGTGGTCAAGCCTCCATATCTCTCTAATAGGTAGAATCAACATACTTAAAATGAACATACTTCCTAAGGTCCTATACTTCAAAATATCCCCTTGCCACCTCCCAAAGCCTTTTTCCCCCAAATTGAAAAGTTATTCAATGATTTTATATGGAACAATAAAAGACCCAGGCTTTGTCTATCCCTTTTATACTTGCCCTATGACAGAGGTAGTTTGCAGTGCCCCAATGTTCTATGGTATTACTGGTCTGTACAGCTGAGGACACTCATGTTTTATTTTACTGCAGAGGGATCCCTGCCATGGAGGGACATTGAGTCAAATTCCTTGAAGCTTCCCCTCTGTGCTTATTTGTACTCAGATAAGCCTGAAAAAGTGAAAAGATCTTGCTCCAATCCTATTGTACAGAACATGAATAATGTCTGGCAGGTAGTCAGGAGGTACCTTAAAGATGGCTCTTTCTTTTCGTACCTCAGCCCAATCTGGGGAAATAATTTTTTTAGCCCAGGGAAAACGGATGCAGGGTTTAAAGTATGGGCAGATAAGGAGCAAAACAAGTAAAGGGCATATATAGCCGCGATGGGACTATTTTGACATTCGAGGAGGATGGATGGATGGGTGCTAATGAGATTGTGAGTGTGTGAATGGTTGTTGTTTGTCTATGTGTGCCCTGTACAGTCAACCATAAACGGTAATATAAATAATATAAGCATGAGCCTGTTGGCTCAGTAGCAGCTGTTTACGGCATGTCAGATTACTATCGTAAAGTCCAGTGCATATAGTCCTTATGTGACATCTCCCCCTTTTTTTCGGTTTTGTTTCTTACACATATCACAACAAACATTTATTTTCTCAGTGTTAAAAAAAAATACTTGTCATTAACAAAAATTCTGAATACATGAACAGCTATATAAATCAGCGCAAGTGATCACCTTCACTTCAACTTTTTTTTTCACAATTGTTTTTTTGGTTCTTATAAACAACATATTTAAATTGATTCTATTTCGGGCAGCGTTCTTCGTAAACCCTTACAGATCTACTGGCCTGCTCAGCCTACCGGACCGCGTGAATAGCTGTCCATCTTATGCTCGAGGTAAACACGTCTGGGTAAACACCAACAGAGTGTCTGGTGGGGTTTCAGCCTGTTGAACTGGAGCTTCTGGCTGAGGATGTTGAAGCGGTGGGGCTGGAGTATTTGCAGAAGAAACATGCATGCACAGCAGGTGACGACTGCTGCTGCAGATTGCGTCTCAGAGTCGCCCCCTTGTGCGTCTCGATGACATAGGATCTTGGGGTAGTGCTGTCAACAGTAACGGCAGCGGGCCCCAAACATTCTGATGAACAGAATCTCCAGTTTTCAAGAGAGGGAAAGGTATTGTGCCGTGACATTGATTGAAGTAGAAGGCTTGTTTTTGTTTCTCCCTTGCATCCTTACTCCTTACGGCATGCAGATCTGGCCATTGGGGTAGGAGGTTCGACTCAAGCGTTGGGAGTGCTGTTTTGATCCTTCTCCTCATAAGCAGTTCTGATGGGCTTACACCTGTAGTGACGCATGGGGTGGCACGGTAGCACATGAGAGCGAATTAGGGTCTTTCTGTTTCAGAATCCTCTTTGCAATTCGTACTCCCCTTTCAGCATGCCTGTTGGCTTGTGGACAATGCGGGCTCAAGGTAATGTGTTGGAAGTCAAACTCACAAGAAAACTCCAGGATCTCCTCGCATGCGAACTGTCCGAAACAACCTGGTCTGGGCAGCCATAGCAAGCAAAGAGTGATTTCAGCTTCAGCACGACCTGTGAGGCAGTAGTTGTTGGCATGTGGAGTATCTCAATGAACGTGGAGAAGTAATCTGACACTACCAGGTAGGTGTCCTTATTATAATTGCAAAGGTTGATTGCAAGTCTTTGCTAAGGTCTGTCAGGCAGAGGAGTTGAGATGAGGGGCTCCTCACGGCAGGTTTGACAGGACTCCACTTTCAGTTCGATGTCAGTGGAGATTCCGGCCCACCACACTGATGCATTGGCCCGCTCTCTGCATTTAGTTAAGGCCTAGATACACTAATCCGACGTCGGAGGTCATGAAGCGTCGTGGCGTCTGACTGCGCCATCTGCTTGGTGTAGTGACCCGCCAGGAAGCGTCTGGTGGGCATTTCAACATGTTGAATCGGCGTTGTGAGTCCTGACATTTGGTCACTCTGATTGGCTGTTAGCTAGCAAATCAGCGCTCGGAGCACCAACAGGAAGTGACAAATGTGGATAAACAGTGAGCACGCCTTTGCTGCCTTAATCTTCTTACAAGTACAAAAGCAAGAGCAAGAGCAACAATTTAAGTATTTCACGATAACTTGTCAAGAACGTGAGGGTTTACTTCGCGTGGGAGTTCATTGTGAGCAAAGAATATAGCTGAATGCATTGTTTACATTTTTATAATCCGCCCCCGGCCAATAGCTTTCCGGTTGGGATTTTTCTAACCATGAGAAATAATACCGCCGCCGACGGTATGGAAGGGTATTACATCTAATGCATGCGCAGAAGGTACTTTAATGGGCAGCGCTGTCTGTCGTTGTCGTGTATTTTTCCAAAGTGACATGCTTGACAGCCGGCCCGACACAGTTGGCCAACGTCGGATTGGTCTATCTAGACCTTTAGGACCTGATATCCATCATTGATCCAATCCAAGATGTCGCCTCTCAACGGGGCTTGAATTAGTATACGACACCCTCTTGCGTCAATCCCTTTGTATTCTGACAGTTCATTTTTAATTGGGTAGTAGTCTCTGATGGCAATAGGGACATTTCCTACATAAGCCAACCTGGCTTGATATATTACAGTAGCATGTTCAAGTTACTGTAAGCTGCAGTGGCTCGCTTTATGGCCTCAAGATTTTGTGGTGTGACTGGTATGCTGGTGATGAGGGCTGCAATGTAACGCTCTACATTTGAATGAGTGTCACTTACCTCTGTTGTGCACTGTAATGGGCTACGAGAGAGTGCATCAGCTACACTTAGAGTCTTTCCTGGTGCATATTTAGCTGTAGGCCTAAACCTCATAAGTCTCATCAAGGGTCTTCGGCAACATATAGGAACATCCTCCAGATCCTTTTTGGTTATCAGCGGGACCAGAGGTTTATGGTGACCAACTTGAAGTTCTCCAGGTACTTCTCAAACCTTTCGTACTCCCAAACACTCGCCAGACATTCTTTTTCTATTTGGGCATATCTGGTTCTGGCATCTCACAAGCGGCGATAACAGTAAGCAACCGGTTTCCAGTCTCTATCATGTTGGTTTAGCAACACGCCTCCAATGCCATAGCTACTTGCATCCGCTGATACAGCAGTAGGTCGGTTCACGTTATAGAACTTGAGTACAGGAGATGTAGACAGAATGTCTTTGATATGCTCGAATGCCTCCTTCAGCGGGTGGCCCTACATCCATGTGGTCTTGGATCTCAACAGTTCGTGTAAGGGCTGGCCAACTGTTGACAAATGAGGAATATACTTCCAAGTATTTGAACATACCTAGGACGCGTTTCAGATCGTGGACATTCTGCGGCTATTTGATGGCTTTCACTTTGTCGGGGTCAGGTTTTACTCCAGACCTGTCAATCACCTGACCCAGGAAGTGGAGTTGTTTTTTTCTGAACACGCACTTGTCTCTGTTCAACTTCATGCCTGTCGACTTGATTCTCTCCATTACTTTGCATAGGAGCTCATCATGCTGCTCTGGTGTGTCGCCGTACACAAGTACGTCATCCATGTAGATGGCCACTCCGTCAAGATCACTCAGAGTCTCTGTCATTTTCCTCTGGAAGATTTCCGGAGCGCTAATGATGCCGAAAGGCAGACACTTGAATGCGTCTCTACCGAAAGGCGTAATGAATGTGGTTAATTTGCTGATTTGTGGATGGAGAGGTATCTGCCATAAACATGAGGCCGCATCCAGTGACGTACACATGGTGGCGCCACACAGTTTTGCAGTGATTTCCTCAGCGGTTGGGAGGACATACCTCTCTCTCTTCACAGCCTCATTTAACTTTTTCTAATCTGTACAGATGCACATTTGGCCGGTTCGTCTCAGGACAGGCACCATAGGTGCACACCAGTCTGTTGGTTAAGTTACATTTTCAATGACCCCATTTTTCTCCATGTGCTGATATTCCTCTTTTACTTTCTCCAAAAGAGGCAGGGGAATTCGTCGAGCCATATGTACTGCATACGGTTCTGCGTTATCGTTAAGTTTTATTTTGACTGGCTCTGTCTTTCGAGTTCCATGATCGCCAAATGCATTGTTCGCTTCTTCAATGCGTTTCACCAGCCCCATTGCACATGCTGTCTCTTTGCCTAGCAGGTTATTAGACGTCTGGCTGTGGATCACATACACAGGAAATGAGTATTCCTTTTCCTTGTACTTTGCATTTACTTGGAATTTTCCAACACAGTTTAACTGACCACCAGGGCTGTTCATTGGCGGAATATTGTACTGCACAAGTTTCTGCTCAGGGACTAACATGTTGAATGTCTCTTTCTCCATGACGTTTAAATCTGCCCCAGTATCAATTTTAAATGTAACTTGTGCCAATGACAATTTCTACAGTCTATTGATCACTCTCTCTGCTAGTGTCTGTGACAGCCCCAAGGAAGGATGGTGTCTTTGTAACAGTCTCTGCATCTGTCACTTCTCTGATGGATTTACTGTGGTATATTATTTCCCAGTGACCCACCTTTTTGCACTTGTTGCATGTAGATTCCATATCTCGACATTTACTTTGGTCCCTGTGCTTTATTTTGCCACATCTTCCACATTTTGGCTCCATGTGATCCACACTTGCTTGCTTTTTATTTTTCCACTGCTGTTCTCCTTTGTATGTGGATTTAGCGTGTGAGACCTCCTGCACCGCTGTGCACGCTTCTCCCTGCTGGTGCACTGGTTTTATCACCTTCTCGGACTGGCGTACAGCCTGAATAGTTTGGGTGAGTGTGAGCTGTGTCTCTACCTGCAGTTTGTCACTGATTCCCACCACTAAGCGATCTCTGATGTGTTCCTCTGTGTGTCACAATGTCACAATGTTCTGATAGTTCATATAGAGCTCTAATAAACATTTTGACTTTCTCACTGGGTCGATGTACTCTCTGTTGGAAACACACTCGCTCGTGGATAACATTCCTATTCGCGCATTTGTCGTATTTTCCAAACACGACGTCGAATTTCATCTTCTCCGCCTCGTCTGCAAAAGTAAATGCTTTGAAAATATTTTCTGCCTCCAGGTTCATGACGTATATCAGAGAGCTTACTTGTACCTCGCTGTCCTCTTTATTCAGTTTCGTAGCCACTCAAAAACGCTGGAACCGTTTCTTCCAGTCAGCCCAATCCGTCGGGCGGTCGAAGGCAAAGTTTCCTGGGGGGTTAAACTTTGCCATTTTCGCGAAGCTGCACATCTGTTGCCAACTTCTGACACCATGTAAAGTAATCCAATGTCCGCAAAAGTATTTAAAGCTGTCAACAAAGCTTTACTTGTCTCTCGGGAAACACAGTACAGTCAAGCATATAGCGTAACATCAATAATATGAGCCATGAGCTTGTTCGTGGGTGTGACACAGTAACCTATTAGCAGCTGTTTACGGCACGTCGGATTACTGTTGTAAAGTCCAGTGCATATAGACCTTATATGACATGCCCTATGATTGTCTGGCAACCAGTTCAGGGTGTTACCCGCCTACTGCCCGAAGACAGCTGGGTAGGCTCATGCTTATACAGTATTATTGATGTTGTGAGGATAAACAGTTTTCATAATGGATGGATGGATAAAAAGATGGAGTTGATACTTCAACTTCTACTGAAGTCTTTTTAAATATCTACTCTATATATCTATATCCAATATCTATACTTCGACTTGGGTAATGAACTTGAATATTTTTTACATTTCTTGTAGTCACATCTATGTCGTCTCAATCAATTGGGCATTAGATCGGAATGAAGTCGGTTTACTTTCTTACCATAATTATTATGTAGCACTGTACAAACAAAACACCAGACTAAACAAACCACACCAATGGAAAAATATATATGTATGGTTTGCCAACAGACTAAAGGGTGCTAGAGTGAAATGCCCCGAAGAGTTGAAGAGCTGAACACGAGGTTAAGTAACTATTATAGCATAGACATACATACATATAACAGTGTAAGCAGAAAACAGATGTTGTCTGCAAATTAAAATGTAGAGCTGAAAATCAAATTTGAAGGTCAGAAATCTGATGTATCATACATTTTCACATTCAGATTTACCTTGGGTAGTTCCTCAATCTGGTTGGCATCAAGGTAGAGCTCTTCCAGAGTTCTTTCAAAGCTAAAGATTTCTTTGGGGACCTGCTGCAGGCTGCAGTGAGAGTAGTCCAACACTGAGATCACTTCCTCTTCCCCACGAAAACAACGGCATGGCACCAGCCGGCCAATCAGCTTCCTTTTTGTTGTCATTTCCAGACACTGTACTATAGAGACAAAAAGAGAAAAAAAAGAGTATTGAGTGAATTTCATTATTTTATACCACATATACTGTTCAGCATCATAGAGCCTAGACAATCATACTTGGGAAACAAGTGGAGCTCACCCTGGACTGATCCCTTAACAACAGACTGAGTTTATGGCTTCAGATCAAATGATTTCTGGAATGAATCCTTATTAGAAAACAAAACTCATGCTTGAAATATAAATGGACCATGATACAGTATACAGTATCTTTGTACATGGACACCAGTCTCATTATTATGACATTCTCAATTTTATCCTAAATTACTATAACTGATCAGCATGGAACTTTAAAGTGAAACATCCCGAAATGCCAAGTTAAGAGTACCATAATTTTTGTCCATGCAGGCTAGTTTAGTTAATTTGATTTTCAAGAACAATTTGATTGGACCACACAAATAAAGCAATTTAAAAGTAATTTCATTCCATATTTTTCAGGGAGTCCTGAAAACAGAATTTGTTTTTAAAATTTCACACAATTTTTGTGGTTTGGCCTATTATTAATACACATCATCTGTACAACCCTGTTAGAATCTTGCCTCCATCATATTCAAATTTAATAGCCTGTCGTCTCGTCTGCTTTCCACTCTTGCATTTATTACAAACTCCATCAGAAAGGCCACACAATACCTTCCTGTTGCAACTTGACCTTCTCCACAACACAAACAACTCCATGGTTAATGCATGCAATAAAACATATTTTAGAACTTGACTGAAAAATGAAGGAGCTGAATGGTATTTTAATTTAAACGTACTTTTTGTGAATTTCAGACGAAAAATGGCAATCGGAGGCTAATCATGTATCCTACAGTCATCAAATGAAAGTGTAAGACCAGCCTTTTTTATAGAAAGAAGAAAGAACTATGACCACTGCGACCTCTTTCTTGTTTAATGTAAAACTGTGCATGATGAGGGTCGAAGAGAGGAGATGAGTTCATAGCATTGGGAATAAAAAAATAGACACCAAAGAGGAGCTGAATCGAAGAGGGAATGAAGTGTGAGACGAGCATTCAGAGACCCGCAGCTTAATCTTTTTATTTAACACACTCATTTCCAATTACAAATGAGTTAGCATGATAGACAGATGAACTTGAACAGTGTGAGGATGGTTATTTGTCATAGGCCTGGCTACATTAAATCAAATAAAAAAGACCAGATCCAGCAAGACTGTTTATCTTAAAAGGATGGACCATTAATAATGATCCTCTTCCACAGGCATGCTCAAAGCTCATAATTAGATGAACAATAATTTACACTGTCCACAAATGTCTGTATAAAAAAAAAGAAACTGTTGGTTTAGTAATTCTCACACTATGCATGTCTGTGGTCTTTTTCACTTATTTGGTTTTAGTAGTGCAATAAAAGTGTATGAAAAAAATGGGGGCTTAACAAACCATTCTTGTCTTCCAACATTTTTAACTTTTGCAAACACAATTATTGCTAGGTAGTATTCATTGTGGCACAGTCATGTGGCTGCTGCCTTGTGAACATTTTTTGTCCGTTTGTTTGTTCTTTCTACTATGCGATATAATTCAAATGTGATAGTAGTCCTAGTTTCACAAAGCAGCTTCAACAAACTCTGAGTCTAATTCTGAAGTCTGAGTTGATCTACTCTGACATAGGAAACTCTGAGTTTCCGGTTCCAGAACAGCTGATTCCTCAGAGAGTTCCTCAACTCTGAGTATCTTCACCTGGAGTTAAGCGCATGCACCACAACTATGAAAAGACAGCATCAATGGAGCCCCGATTGGACAAGTCACCAAGGTAACAGGGAAGAAGCGTGGAAGAACCTTGCTGCTCGGGTCAATGCGTACACTGACAAAAATTTAATGTTGAATTTACTCAATGACTAAATAAAATTGAGTAAATTCAACATTCGATTTTTCCATTCCAAGTTTCAATGTATCCTTTGCAATCACAATAATATAACAGGGGAAAACTGCTTGAATGGAAGGCTATTCATTTATTTCATTTTGGTGTAATCTCGCGGAGAAGAAGTGCACTTGGCAACAACTGAAGGTGAAATATAAAAACATTGTTCAAACAGTTGAGACCTCGGCATAATCATGTAAGGGTACAATGAAAAAAATTATGGTTGAATTTAATTAATTACCGTACATTGCGTCAGGCGGTTGCACAAAATAAAACAATCTGGATCCAGATACATTTTTGAAGTAGTTGTATCGTCTACTTCAACAATGTATCTGGATTCAGATGATTATATTTCGTGCAACCACCTGATGAAATAAAATTCAGCTCAAACTTTTTTCAATGTATGTAGATGATGGACTGTAACATTGAACGGTACCGATCAAAAACATCTACCAACGAATATCAAATTCTCTGCATAGTAATTCAGCACCTTCATCCACGGGATCATTATCAAAAGGACATGCCACGTTTGTCTCCACTTACACTGAAAAAAACGGTGTGTTGAATTTATTCACTTTTACTGCGTCAAGTGGTTGCATAAAATAAAA
Organism: Filicampus tigris; assembly: GCF_054856515.1. Classification (NCBI taxonomy): domain Eukaryota; kingdom Metazoa; phylum Chordata; class Actinopteri; order Syngnathiformes; family Syngnathidae; genus Filicampus; species Filicampus tigris. The sequence continues at coordinate 1,770,158 of NC_141228.1, read as the reverse complement.
TCATCTGGATCCAGACATTTATTTAGTCGATGTATAGTCTACTTAAAAAATGTATCCGGATCCAGATGATTACATCTTGTGCAACCCTTGAAGAAATAAAATTGAGTAACTTCGACAGAACCTTTTTTCAGTGATACTGTGCCCAATGGACTCTCAAATGCTGACTCCGATTTTTTAAAATGACGCCAAAACTCGACTGCGAACTGAATGAATGAGGAAATGAAAAGGAGTGTGTGGCTCTGAAAGACGGCGGAGACAGAGAGAAACTCGAAGTTCATTGAGATAAACCTGGTCCCGACCAGGTTAGGTCCAGAGAGTCTGTTACTGCGGTGACTGACCGGGAGTTAAGTTACCTCTCTCTCTGAAACCGGCTAGAGTTAAACCCTCTTTCTCTGGTTTGAGTTACCCCCTTTTTGAAAAGGGAAACTCAGAGTTTCCCATTTCAGGGTTAGCAGACCGAGTTTTCACTAAACCTGCTTTGTGAAACGGACCCCTGGTCCACAAGATTAACTCAAGGTTCTTTCTGTTGCAGTTTTCCTCAGGTTATGACAGTCACACCTGCTGCAACCATCATCAGCAGGAAATTTAGGACACACAGGTGGAACATGGCAAGTTATTGTTAGTTGCTTGCTTTTTGCCAGTGCTTATGCAGTTTGTATACACTCGTGCTTGGTCCCATATTTGTCTTGTTCTGCCAGTGCATAGTAGTTTCTTTGCCTTGTGTAGGTATTTTTTGTTCTACGTTTTGGTCTGATTCTTCCTGCCATGGCACTCAGTCCACTGTCCTTGGTTGTTAGTGTTTTTGTTTTGACCTTTTTTCACAGCGCTTTTTGTTGTATTGTCTTTATTCACTATATTGTGCTCCTTCTTTTTGATAAATTCTGTAAAACTTGCTCTAATTGTTTGGGTCTGCTTTTTGATTCCACAATCGGTGCTTTGCACACACCACAGATAGCAAAATATGGATGAATCAATGTTGAAATACAGTTCGGCTTAAGTGTTGAATCTATAATATAAAAATACAGAAAGCGCAAGGTTGATAAAATGTTGTGTCAATGTATTCTTTTCCACCATATATCACACAACATCAGTGTTAATTCAACCATCATCTAAACCAGAACCTACATGCACTTTTTGTTGATTTTTGGAAACAACATTAATTCAGCCATCATCTAAATTGGAATTAAATGTTACAATAAAGCTTAAAAAAAGACAAACAAAAATTTTGGGTTAGTCCACTACAAAATGTTAGCTTTTTCATTACTTACCCAAATGTATGAAAAACCTATGACAGAAAACATGTTTAATATTGAAAAAAATGTATTAGAAGAGATCAAAATACTTTCAGTAAACCCCAGCCTCTCTATTTGGCCATACATTAAATTATAGTCAGTGTTTCAAATATCATTTATTTTAAGTCATATTTTAGTAATCTGAAATGTTTGTCAACCACGTACTATAAGATTTAAATCGACTAAATCTAAAGTGATTGACTGTAAGAACAACAGTTCATATTGCTGTAAAGAAAATTTTTTTTGAACATAACACATAACAATCCATCCAAAAAAGAACAATACCACAGTAAACTAAGCTTGACTTGGGTCCGAGGCAGTAGCATGTGTTGGGATGCCCCCTTTATGCTCATGAGCGAAATGAAGCCAATGCTTCCCAGCTGTACAAAACTCTTCCTGGGTCAGCGCGCAGTCAAACTGTTGAGCAGCAACTGAAAGACAAGATTAAAATAAATAAATAAACAGCAGTCAGCAAGTTAAAACACTTGACTGGAAAGTGCAAACGACAAGCCTGGCTCCATCCAAGCACCTCTAAAAATACTTATATCTTATAGGTTGCAATTTTACCATCACCTGATTCTAGTCTCATCTTTTTGGTAAGATTTGCAAGATTTGAAATATGCATTCAACTCATCCCCCGAGAAACGCCTCCTACTCCATCCAGTGATTCGACTAATCCCACACGCCCACAAACATGAATGTGCTTGCCTGTCACACGTCACAGCGCAGAAAACGAGACCGGCTCATTAACTTCTGAAGTACCGTACTCACCCGAATATAAGACGGCCATGATAAGACGACCCCCTCTTTTTCAAGACTCAAGCTTGAAAAACATTTTTTTGAACACCAAATTAATTTTTATACAGAAAATAATTACAGTACATCTGAGACAAATGATTATAACAATATATTTGAGAGAAAAAGCATGTTATTTTGCCTCATTCAAATCTTAATATCTGAACATGTAAATATGTAAACTAAAGTGCAATCACATTTGTAAATGAATGGCTTCTGGTTTTTGAAATGTAAATAAACTAATCTATTGTGATCAAACAACAAAATTGCAATAACTGCATTAACCATCAAAGTGAAGTCTAACTGTAACTGTAGTCTTGAAACAAATCTGAAGGAAAAACATTGCAATAAAATAATGCAAACTGGTTTAACTTGAGAGTAGCTGAGATCTGTCAGAACATTACTCCTCACATACATACTCTGCCTCACTGTGCTCAGTGTCACTGTCCTCAATCCCATCCACTGGCTCCGCTGGTTCTTCCCATAGCACGTCATTCTCCCTGCCGTCCAGGGCATATACAACAGATATACAACATTTTTTTAAACCTGTGGATGATGCTCTATGGGGAAAACTGCATCCCATGCGTGGAGGATCCAACCACAGAGCAAATGTACCGAAGGCTTCTGAATCCTTCCTGTCGGTGTGACTGCGTGATCACCAGACAGGCGCCACTCTGTGTATTTCTTTCGCAGATTGTCTTTGAATGGTTTGTTGACCACAACATCCAACACCTGCAGCTGACTTGTCATTCCCCCCGGAATGATCACTAAGTCGCCGTTCATCACCTTTACTTGTTTTTTGACTGGATCAGACAAGTGTCCACGAAATGCATCCAAAATCAGCATGTTCCTTTTTTTTCGGAGTCCCCCACGCCATCTGCCCCACACAACCTTGAGCCAGTCCACTACAAGCTCGGTCTCCATCCAGCCCTTTTCCTTGGCACGTACAATAATGCCAGCTGGCATCGCCTCCTTAGGTACTGTCTTACGTTTTAAAACCACATACGGAGGGAGTTTGGTTCCGTCTGTGAGGCAGGCTAACATGACGATAACGCTTCTCTTTTCCAGTGGATTTTATAATAACTGATTCCTCACCTTTCTTGTGCACAGTGACAGGTGTTGGCATGTCAAAAAACACAGGTGTCTGATCTCTGATCAGCATTGCCAATCTGATCCAGTGGGTAGGAGTGCTTTTTCCTTAAGTTGATTACATAGCGCTGAAAAGACAACAGCTTCTCTCCGAAGTCAGAGGGCAGGCGCTGGGCTAGATTTGTTCGTCGTCGCAGCGTTAGTCTGTTACGCCGCATCATTCTTTTACACCAGCCGAGGCTTGCTTTGAAGTCAGCGACGGGGATGTTTAGCTCTTTGGCTATATTCACGGTCTTGAGCTAAATGACAGCTCTGCTGATGGGCATCCCGTCTTTTCGTTTCTCGTCCACGTACGCACTCACCCTTCTGTCAAGCTCTTGGAAGCGGCCGCTCTGAGGACCACGGAAAGCTGTTCTCTGACTGTGAGCATTTTTTAGGTGACCTTTTTGAGCTCTCCATCGCCGTACATTACACTCTGTGACAGCATATTTCACAGCCGCTTTGCAATTGTTTGAAGACTCTGCATCGTTTCTCACCATCATCTTGACGTTTACATCATAACTTCTCATCTGCCGGTTAACCTGGCCGATCTTCGACCCACTGCTCTCCAGATTGTCGCTACGTTTCTTCATTTTCTGTTATCTCTTCTATCATTTCCTTCTCTTTTCTTTCTTACCGCTATTTTTTATTTTTCTTCTTTGTAACAGGGGTTCGCTTTGGCCTGGGGAGTCAAGTTCAGCATTAGTTTCAATGATATCTGGCTCCATCAAGCGTCGTGAATGGGTATAATGTCTAGGCCCCAGAATATAAAACGACCCCCACTTTTTCAGTCTTATTTCAATGCCAAAAACACCGTCTTATATTCGGGCCAATACGGTATATTTATATATTGAGGTAATAAAAAATAAAAAAAATTGGTGAATGTGAACACTTCATTTTAATATATTGTAAATCCCACAAACACTGGCCATCGCCTCATGCTTTTGCATCGGTGGCCGTGGAGATTTTTAAGATAAATGGACTGCCGGGAGGCACGAGGAGGAATCATTTTACGCCACAAAATAAACTACTTCAGAGCATTGTGCTTAAAAACAACTGTGTTGTCATATTAAGTAGTTTGCTTGTGAGATAACTCACCAAACATACAGTGTTGAATCTTTGTCTCTTTGAACGCCTTCTTGCCGCTGCAACGATGCTGTCTCTTTCGGATCAAACTTTTGGTAGTTTCCTTTAGGGATGGGAATTTTGACTAATTTGCCCGCCGACTGGTCTCAAATTTTATTTGCGACTAGTTGACTAGTCTATAAGCAAGAAAACTTGAAATTTAATACATATTGAATTCAAAGTTTAAAATGCAAATGTTTTTTGTATTTACAGCCGGGGCTATTTTAGCCCAAACATTCAGGACAGTTTGTTAATTTAAATTCTATTGATGTAACAACAACTGACTGAACAATGAAGAGAAATACATTTCTGATACATTTGCCAATGCAATGCAAGGCATTTATTATGAATAATGTAATGAGTAATGGTACCGACTCCCAGTCCAGCAGGGTCTCATTCGCCATGTTAGGTGCATTATCATGCACACAGGCGACGGCTTTATTTTCTAGTGCCCACGAACCCATCACACTCCCAGGAGAGCAGCCAAGTTTTCAGTTGTGTGTCTTTCCTCCAAGGCGCATGAAGCACACAGCTGCGGAGATGTCCTTCGTCCACATACGTTATACACGTTATAGTCATGTAAGATTCGGTGGCTTTGGACGTTCATCCGTCTTTAGTTAAGGCATTGGCCACATAGCTGACCCGCTCAAACGCTCGTAGTATCTACTCTTTCATTTGGTTATAGCTACTCTCGAGTTTGGGCGTTATTGTTTTGCGACTTGGCACCACGTAGCCTACTCAGGCTCGATACACAGCATTAATTTTTTTGAACCGTTTGCCCTCAACAAAAGAAAGCAGCAGCATATCGCGTCATTTTACAAATTAGTTGGGTAATCTTTGCTGTGCGGTGAGCATCGCAGCACCTAGCTGGAACAAACGCTCTCATGCTCGTGTGACTGGCCCCGCCACCATCGACCTGCAGGTTCACATTGAGATTTACTTTGGATGTGGTTTCTCATCGCTCAGAGAGAGTGGTTGTGAGCGAGTTTATGCTTACAAAGCCTACAGACGACCTTGTTGTCATCTGCTGCATCAAAATACTGCCAAATGGTGCCGTTGTTTTTCGTGGTGGCGTCAACAGAATTTACTTTTCTTCTTACTTAGTGTCACCGCCCCCTACTATGTGTGCGTGTGGGCTGGGTGGAGGGGAGCAATTCTCTCTCGGTGCTCAGCTTGTTCACAGAGGCCGAGGCGTGAGGAACAAGATTGATTGTTGATTGAGTGATTCTTGATGCAGCGTTTAACCGATTAGTAAAATACTAAACGTTTAATAAATCGTAGACGGTTAAACGACTAGTCGCGCACATCACTGGTTTCCGTCTAGAGAGAAAAACAAAGGCTGTAACATTTATAAAAATGGCAACTAGTGCGATTTAAATTTGTCTAGAAAGACATTTCATTGTCGAAGCAAATTAGAGAAATACATGACATACCATTTGGTGTATGTTGTGGGGCACCATATGGGTTGTAATACTGCATGGCACCGTATTCCGATATCCCTATGGAAACAAAATCCTCAAAAGTTGGGGAGTAGCAACACATTCTGATATTGTTGTCGTGTATCTCGGGATCCTGAAAACAAAATCTGGATTGTAAGCCATACTGTGCCAAAAAATACTACTCCTGTGTCCCTGTCACCAACTTTATGTAGTGAAAGAGTACAAGAAGACTATGGTATAATACCAGGGAATACAATTGCTCGTTGTTGGGTCTCTCACTGCGGATTATACAAATTTTCACTTTCAAAATGGCAAAGATAACGTGACAAAACACACATACAGTAATACAACAAAGATGTATAAACATGCTAGAATATTATGTTCTGTGACTGCTGCCTGACTGACTCACCGACTTTCTTGGATGGAGAGTGCCGGTAGGCACCAGAAACCAGAACTACAAAGGGGCAACTGGAAAACAAGTTGTGACTCAAACATGATACAGACTGCTCCATCTAAAAGCATGACACACTCATGTTTAATATACCATTCCTTCCATGATGTGGAGTTTTGGGAGTTTTCCAGTGTGGTGTTATACCTGAAATTCATGCACACATAATTTAGACAATGTGTCTTCTGCAGTATGCATGATGCCATCTACCTCCTCAGAACAAACATCTGAATTTGGTTCACTTACCATTATTTTGATCAGTTTTCAATTCTGCTAGGCTTGATACTGGTATGAGATCCTGAAAGAAAGGTGGAAAAAAAGTCAAAATGAGTGTGCTGCAATATATCTCTTCAAATTAGTTTCGCAATAAAAAAAAATTATATCAAACCACAACTTGTATAGTGTTAAAATTGATAGGTTAAGTGTCAGGTATTTACTATTTAGGGGTACAATATCCTTGAAATCGGTACAGTCTATCACAATGGTTAAACAGAAAATATAAAGGCTTGGAAGATTACAAGTTTGTACAATCCAGATTTGTTTCCACTTTATGCGATCATGTTATAATGTTATCAAAGCTAGCACCTTCACGCAAGTCTTGCACTGTGTGACAGTCCATGGCGAAGTGATTAGAATGGTCTTATTTATTTATGCATGCATGCATGCTATGATCCATTGACTACGCCTTGGTTTCTCTTTTGGTAGCCTGTACAATGTTCACCCCTTGTTTTGCCTCTTGTTGTGGCACCCTGGTGCACAACAGCTGTCTACCATGATTGTAAAAATGTTTACTACGATTAGCGGACGCGTTTTCTATCATGCCAAAATGGCTGTGTGATTTTTTATTTTATTTTTATTTATTTATTCATGGCTGTGTGAACGTTTGGCGCATTATATTGCATGCGTAACTTCATCGTCTGGGACTCTATTGGTAAGAGCGTTCTGATTGGCTGAGTATCAGCACGTCATTCAGTTACAATGCATTCAATTGGTCAATTCGTTTCATATTACGAACATAACACCGACGGTTAAAAAACAAAAAACATTTTAAACACATCGTGATATTAAATCAAGTCTCTTCAAACTCGGTCCTCAAGGGCCAGTGTCCTGCCCGTTTCTATCACAGCTGTAACACACATTATTCAAAAGTTATCAAGCTTCTTCAGAGCTTGCTAATGAGCTGATCATTTGAAACAGGTGTGTTGAAGCAGGCACAGATGGAAAACAGGCAGAAATGTGGCCATTGAGGACGGGAGCTCGACATGTCTGTATTAAATAATACATTGGTCATACTATAACCGTTAGAGGTTTGGGAACAGACCCATACTCAAAACAAACGAACAGAATCTTTACACATACTTAGCTCAATGTAGGTAAAGTTAAATCAAACACAAGCACAGCACCCAAGACAGATAATTTCCTCAAACTTACTGAAAAAGCAGGCAGCGAGATACTCGGAGCTGGTTTTCTGTACGGAAAAGGGCGCGATGAAGTCAAGTGCAAATCAGTGCGCAATTGTGCATGCGCTGCTGGGTCTTCTTCTTCTTCTGTTGCATTTCCGACAGAGGAGACGGTTACTGTCCCCCGCAGGTTGCTGGTGTTACTTCATGTCACACCGGTCAATACGTCACACAATCTAGTTTTATGCGGGAAGTCCAACACACCTCTAAAGGCTCATTTATGCTCAACCTTAAATACGGATCTGGTTACGTACAGTAAGAGCCTTCCAAATGACAATCTGAAAGTAGAGGATTTCGCATTGAAGTGTCGCGCAGAAATTATACAAATATTCACATGTTTATCTTGGTGAGCCTTACATCTTTTACTAAATGATGGTCATTTTTGGTGGGATGGACCATTTTTGAGTTAGAGCCCGGCCGGGAATGGCTAAGAAATGAAAATGTTTTCATGAAACAGGACCAACACCAATGTGCTCAGGGCAACAAAAAAAATCTGTTAGAAAAATGTGGTTAAAAAAATAAAATGTATATATAGTGGGTGAGTGAGTGAGTGAGTGAGTGAGTGAGTGAGTGAAGTGTGACACTTTTTGTGAAAAAGGCCTGTGCCCCTCAGAATATGCCTTCCCACCTCCCTCCGATGAAGTAGAAAAATTGAGAAGGTAAAACATGGATATGTTTTAATTCAACCAAAATACAATGTTGATTCAACTGCATCTTTTCATCACAAACTTCAATGCTGAACCATGTTGAACCAACGTTTTTACCATCAGTCTTCAACTAAAACCCAAATCAACGCAAAAATCAACCATTTTAACCCTGATTCAACATTTATTTAACATATTTTGCTATCTGGAACCTGACACCATTCCTACTTGTGATATACACAAAAAAGTTTTTAAAAAATCCCAATTTAATTTAATGAAATTTGTATCTGTCTAAACACTTTTTTATTAGCTACTGATCTGAAGCTGTTTGATTACAAACCTTTTTCACACACTAAATTGATGCAATAGCTTTGCTGTGAAAGCGCAGTGTTGATTAAAAATAACAGCCTCTTTCAAAGCAAAGAGAATTACAATTCTGCTACTATGCCAGCGTCAGGCACAATGATAAACATTGGGTGAGAATGGCAGAGACAACACTGAGGAGGACTGGGAATAGTCACCTTCACAGCACGAACGCATCCAGAAAATAATACATGTATGCCAGGAAAAATCCAAAGCACAGTCAAATTGGAAGGAATTATTAAAAAAGGTGTAATATAACCACTCTTCAATATTGTATTTAAAGATCGCTGGTGTCAGGCGGAATCCTCATACCTCCAAAATCACTTTTCAGGAGACCCCAAAACGGCATGTTTGTTCAACCATTTACTGTACATAGCATCGTAAAAGAGAGAAAGCCATCTTTAGGTTGGTCAATAATTTGTAGAAATGAGACCCACATGTGCGGACCGACACATGGTATCGATTTGTGAAAAATTATTAAATTTGCCAAATTGTGACAGGAGGTTCCGGCTTGACACCCAGTGACATATTATATGTCAAGACAAATACTGTACTTCCTATTTCAATATAGAGTGAACTGATGAGTCCTGCCTAGCACAATAATGACAAAAAATCTGAAGAGATTGAGAACAAGTTAGCAGCAATAGGGTGAAACCTGCAACTGGCAAGCGTGTGGTTGGCTGTGTTGCCTCTTGCTGCTGCTATGGCAACAGGATGACTGAGCAGACACTGACACTGCAGAAGCAGTATTATATGTGGCTGTGCAAACACATCTTGTTCATTTCAAAGCAATGACTAAAACACAAATGTACTGAGACGTTTATCAAGAATGGATAGCATGCATGCATGCAAACATAAACCCTGCCCACGCACACTCGCTACACACGCATAGCCAACAAAGCCAAATACCCACACAAGCAAACCAACATCACGTCATCACTCCTCTGGATTTCACCTCAAGTAGTCTTTTGCAGCTGTTCTGTGGTTGAATGTGCATGTGTGCTATCTTGAGCAGCACGAGAGGGTGAAACCCTCAGGGTCCCATGACAGCCATCACTTCACGTGCAGCCTTGCTATCTCCATGGTAACCGCTGCCATAGTGACGGTCTCCCAGGAGCTGGGTGTATTTTTACTCATCCTCTCTGTCATAAAACAGAACATGCTGCTCTCAGTGGGTGATTGCTCCACATTTGGTGACGCTTTACATAAACATATCAGACACTTTTAAAATACAACTGCAGGTCATAATTCTGCCGGTCCTGTCTTTTGTTTTTGGCCAAGGAATTTGTGGCACAACCACTTCTGCTCTTACGTTTCAACCGAAGTCACAAATTTGACTACGCTTGCACATCCCCAATTTTCAATGAAGTTGGCAAATTGTGCAAAATATAAATACAGAACATACTGAGTTCCAAATCCTGTTCAACCTATGTTTAATGAAAGCGCTACAAAGACAACTCGCTCTATATTTGTTGACTGCGCATTGTATCCTGACTTTTATGCCAACACGAGCTTTGATGCGTTTGTATAGAGATATCTCCAAACAGACTTTCGCCTGAGAAGGGGCTCATTTGGAGTGTTGCTGAACTAGGAACGATGTCATGGATGGGCAGCAGAGATCGACATCCGGTGGCCTCAATTAGCAAAGACTGCGTAGAACAGGTCCTAAATTCATTCGTATGACTGAAATTTAGAGTGTTCGTAAGTACCAAAAAATTCATATTCATCAATGCTTCTGTTAACATCATGGATGACCCGGATGTTCACTACAGCGCATGTGCGGGAGAAGCGGGAGATGAGGCTATTTCACGAGAAAATCAAAGCACCAATTAAATAAATATATAAATAAACGATTAATCGTCTATTAAATTAATTGACGATTGTTTTGATCATCGACGTCATCGTGACTGATCGACTAACCGTGGCAGCCCTAATAACTATTTATCAAAAAAAGCCCGTCATGGCGTACTGGGTACTCCTTCAAACCACAAATTGAATTTTGAGCCACAGCAAAATACAAAGAATAACAAAATTGAGAATGACAGATTTTTAAGTTTTTCCGATAAGTGAACGCGGAGAACGCCGGAGACTGCCCCAAAAAGTTTTGCTGAGCTTCATATGGCACCTGCAGCCGGGTAGTCAGGCAGTTGAGGCGAGACGCCGCAGCAACTGCCTGCTAAACATTCTGCTGTTTCGCTACTAAGTCAGTAATCACAGCCTTAATGGCGGTGAATAAGCTTCAATTCTCACAAGAATCGTTCTCAGGAAGGGATTAAAAAGAATAGTTAACAGAGGGAAAGACAGAGAAGCCATGCTAATTGCTAAGCTAACCTAATGTTATCGTGAAAGACCGGAATTAAGTGCTTGGGTGACTGAGTACACTTCACAGAGGTCTTTCAGGAACCATGCTTACCCATTTAGGCCAGGAGTGCATAGCCACGTTTATATCACTTAGAGCCAGGAGCACTGTTGCGTCTTTCTACCTTTACAGCGCGGGTTAGCGTATATGTAATCTTTTTTTTAACCAATTCTCAATCTCTCAGCCAATGAAATGCATCAGAATACACACGTGACGATGTCGTGAGTCCTCGGAGGATGTCCCGGCATTTTTGGGAGCCGTAATGGCGGACGTAGATGATTGCAGAAGCTCTGAAATAAGTGACATAGCGATGCAGATGACACGCTTATGGATTTTGAACCAGTAGAACCAGTCGAACGTGTAGATATATATTTGCAGACAATTACAATATTGTCTAGCATGTCCGCCTCACAGTTCACAGGTCGTGGGTTCGATCCCGGCTCCGGCCTCCCTGTGTGGAGTTTGCATGTTCTCCCCGTGCCTGCGTGGGTTTTCTCCGGGTACTCCGGTTTCCTCCCACATTCGAAAAACATGCATGGTAAGTTGATTGGACAATGTAAATTGCCCCTAGGTGTGATTGTGAGTGTGGATGTTTGTTTGTCTGTGTGCCCTGCGATTGGCTGGCAACCAATTCAGGGTGTCCCCCGCCTACTGCCCGAAGACAGCTGGGATAGGCTCCATCACGCCTGCAACCCTTGTGTGGATAAGCGGTATGGATAATGGATGGATGGATGGAAAATATTGACGGCTTTGTAAGAGAATAGAGGATGGTAATTACCACTCGATTTTTTTAAGATAAAAAAATAGTGCTTCTCTTTCACTGACACTTTTTTTTTACATCTTATTTTGCATCTTCGATTGTACAGTAAAGATTAATAAACTCTGGGCTGTGTGAAAGCCACATGTCTAAGTGCTCAAATTCTTTTGGATTGATGTTCCTATCTGCTACAGGTGCTGAGATATCAATTATTTTGTAGGTCTTGAATTTTCAGGAAAATTTCAGGGTGATTCTCAAGTCGTCCTTAGCTTTTGAGAGATGTTTCGCCAGGCGCTTTAGGCCTCAATGTGTTAAAGCGGAGCTTATCCAAATTTGAACAGAAACATATCAGGCAATTTAATAAATGTCTGGAGAGAAAATTATACAAAATAATACTACACACACACAGCTAAATAGGAAATGTTACAGCATCCCATACGTCAGCCGGGAGGAGTGACGTTAACGATTAAAATTATATTAATATTGAGGCGCGCGATCCAGAAAATAGATTCATATAGTATATGGAATGCACATATTACTGAGTACTGATTTTGACTTTTGAGATCTGCAAAATAAATGTTCTCAAAATTACATTGCAATAGAGCTCAACTTTTTTATTTAATTTTTTAAAATCAATTTCTGTCAGAAACCTTAATTTTATGCTTCTAATTTATATTGATATTTACATTAGTAAAAAAATGTGTAGTCTACTTTGCTTCTGTTTACATTTGATGATTTGATATAGCAGCACTACTGGATGCATTTTCTCATGTGACACAAATCTGTTTACTGTTGTTAACATTTGTCAACTGGTGGTATGTGAAGACCGTTGAGACCTTTATAGGATAAAGGGCTATATAAATAAAGTTTATTTCAATATAAAGTGAGTCACAGTGTGTTGTATATTTTGTTGTAGAAAATAGTGAATTTCGTAGTTGAAAATATATTGTTGTATATCGTTCTTGTGATACTGTATAAAATGACCTATATTGCGATAGAAGATTTTTCCATATTGCCCAGCACTATGTGTGTGTGCTTCCAGTATTGCTGCAGATTGAAGGAGTGGGAAGGTTCAGCCAGTCAATACTTAAGAACCAGAGCTGGACAGTCTGTCCCTGGGCCGAACCGGTCAGACCCTCCGGCCCGGCCGGATGCCCATTTTTGGGGCGGAGGGGTGGGGGTGACAAATAAAAAAAAAATGGCTGGACTAAGCATGGCCGGAAGTGGATTTTAGTCCGGCCCACTAATCGGCCCTCATGCGTGACGTGCTCGCCAGGCGGCCAAATTTCATCTCAGCCCACTCGGTGAAAGGCTTCTTTTTAGGCTTCTTTCAAATAAAATTGTGTCCGGGAGGAAAATCAAGCCGCGCGCAGCACTCAAGTATGACACTGGCACATCATGCACTTCCCTACTTCCGGAAATATGCCGTAGCAAACCTGCTGTGTAGTGGTTTGCTGGCATGCTTTTATTTTGAAGACAGGGAAGTGTGAGTGTGGAAAATAGGTAACTTGTTGATTGTAGACTTGTCATCTGTTGGACCCAAATAATTATACAATACGACAAAACCAACCCCATGGCTCGCTATGGAAGTAAGTACACACAGCTGGGTTGTCGTGTCTTTCACAACTTAATAACTTGGAGAAGTCTCGGAGCTCAGCTTCTTTTTATTGCGTAAACGGCATTCATTCACAGACAAGTTGAATCACTGATAACACTTGAAATTATATGACTCCACGCACGTCGCGGAGCACTGAGGAAATCACAGGGCGAATAACTACGCCTGGAAAAGTACGTCCATACACTACATGGGTAAGTACGTGAGTAAGTGGCGCGTTTGAAGCGTGTCCGCAGCGGGTTTGAATAGTAAATTAGCCAGCTAATTGTCTTTAAAATAAACCTCTTCCGTTAGCACCCCTCCCGCGGGGGCATCAAGCACTTTTTTTTTTTTTTGTGGAGGTCGGAATTGGGCGGAGGCCGACAATGTTTACGAATATGGCCAGGGGGTCGCGGCCAGAAGGGTACCTAGGTCAAGGGTGGAGGGTCGCGGCTGGACGGGCAAAAAAGGGTCAAGTGCCCAGCTCTACTTAAGACCCTACAACACATACTGAATTAAACCTGTTGGCATCGCTGACGCCCCTAAAGGAAGCCTATTCTAAAGATGATTCACAAGAAAGTCTGGCAACAGTTAGGTGAAGACAAGTAGACTAAGGGCATGGATTACTCACATAATTTATTGTTGTCTGATAAGACAAAAATAAACTTATTTGGATCGCATGTTATGTTCTGGGACTGCGTTCACCTTTTCAGCAGTGATACTTTTCCAATCCACATTCATTTCATAAAATCAAAACAAAACTGAAATGTTTTCAAAGTGACTACATACAGGAAGTGTGTCTTATTAACTTACAGGGGGAAATGCCATGAGAAAATACAGTTTCTCCACAAACACAGACCCCACTGAAAAAATACATATGTATAGTCAAGAAAGTCTGAAACCATAACACTCTGCAGGGGCTCCTTTACACAATACGACTTCAAGTGCTACTTAATTTTACACTTGCCATCACCGATAAAAATGTTCCTTCTGGGTAATTTTCATTGTCAGATGAGACAAAGACTGTTCTTCCACAGCAAATAATAAGAGCTGTTGTACAGGTTGGTGGTTTCATCATTCTCTGTGTACCAGTGCTTTGCAAATCATGAACATGAATAAAATGGCAACCTCTCCCATTCATTTTCTATACCACTTACTAACACTCACAGTGAGCCGTAACCTATCCCAGCTGATTTTGTGCAAAAGGCAGACTACACACTGTACATATCACAGGGAACATCGAGGGAGACAACCAGTCACACTCACATTCACACCATCACTGCAGTAGAACTGAACCCATGCTCCCTGCACCAATGTCAAGCGAGTGTACTACATCACAAGCAGACCCAATGGTATAAGTGGGCACATGGACCTGACTGTCTAAGAATTTAAGATGATCTACTGCAATATGTCACCTGGACAGAAAAAAACAACTGAGGGTCAGTGACAGTAAGTACTGTAGTTGATATGTTCAAAGCAAAGCAGACAAACAGTCAACAATTTTGCAAACATTTACAGATTGAAATATTTGTTTTTTGGATAGGGTTTGAGTCAGCCAACTGTCTCTCTGTTTCCATGTGGCTCACAATAAAATTACTTTATTTGAGCCTCTCCTTCTGTCGTATCTCACTTTCTTGCTCAATCCTGTTTCCAAGCCAGTCATGTATTTTTTTCCCTGTCTGTTTTTTTCCGGGGTTGTGCTCAGTGGCCCAGTTCTGCCTGAGACGCCCCAGCGCATCACTATTTCCTATCTTCTACACTGGCGGTCTGCCTCCCTTTAACTCACCTTTTTTGTTTTTGTGTCATGTCATGTCATGTCATCTTCCAAACCGCTTATCCTATATAGGGTCGCGGGGAGTTGCTGGAGCCTATCCCAGCCGTCAATGGGCGAAGGCAGACTACACCCCGAACTGGTCGCCAGCCAGTCGCAGGGCACATTTTTTGTTTTTGTTTTCAGTTTTACTCTTCCTCTGTCCCATAGACCATCTACAAGAAGCCATTTGAAATCAACCACAAAATATTCAACTCATTTGTTGTGCATTCAGGAGCAAACTACAAACACTTTCATATCATATAACATTTACATATCAACACTACCTGATTAAACACATCTAATATACTGTATACTAGTGGTGCAACAGATCACACAAGTCACGGTTCGGATCGGTCCAGATTTTGGGTCACGGAGCAGATAAAAAAAAAAAGCTAAGTGGCACTTTGTCTTCATTTATTTTATAAACAGCTTTTGCCCACAAAAAAAAAAAAAAAAAGAAAATGCAACTCCTAATGTCTAATATGGCCATTTAGGATCCAAGAACACAACTTAATGCAATATAAGGCAGGACACATTCTTATTTTATACGTGGTACAGAGTTTGAAATAACAAGGTATCCTGCCAGACATTTTGAGCTCAATGTTTTCTTAAAATGTTTTAATGAGCAAACGTGTTTTATAAAAATAAATGAAGACAGTTTTATTGAGCTTTTTTTTTTATTTTTATTTGAATGTATAGTGAAAAAGACCTCAAAGTGCAATTCAAAGCAATTTTAAATGGGCGTCCGTCGGCAATTCCGACTGTGTGTGTGTGTGTGTGTATGTGTACATATATATATATATATATATATATATATATATATATATATATATATATATATATATATATATATATGAGCCATTCTACTGAATTGGTTGAAATTGCTGTCCCACAATGAAAATCAAATTCTACAAAACAATAGAGTGTTCAGACCTTGCATATTTAGTCATATCTTATGATCTATTTTACCACAAGGCATTAATTGAGATACTATTAAACTGAATGTATGAAAAGTCATCTTTTGTCACTTCCTATTGGGAGGTGGCTGTCCCAATCTCAAACTCCTAAATTTCAATTCATGAAAAAAAATGTAGCCTCATGTTCATCGCTGGGCACATGGCGAGTAATTAGTTTACAGCATTATTAACTATATGCCCTCCAAAGTCTGAAAATCAGCATGTGGTTTTAAGGACCGTCACTACCGAACATCTCATTTCTGCAAATGAGCACATTTGATTTTAATGCTAAATGTTGCGTTTTCTATCTCTGTACACATGCTCAAAACTGTGTGTAGTAGCCACATTGTGCAGATTAATGTATAACATTAACGGCAAACAAATGGTCCGCTGATAGTGTAGTGGTACACACGCCCGAGTTGTGTGCGGGCAGCGTGGGATCGATTCCCGCTCAGTGACGGTGTCTGTGTGTGCCCTGCGACTGGCTGGCGACCAGTTCGGGGTGTAGTCTGCCTTCACCCGTTGACGGCTGGGATAGGCTCCAGCAACTCCCCGCGACCCTGTATAGGATAAGCGGTTTGGAAGATGACATGACATGACATTAACGGCAAACATCCAGGATCAAACCTATGTAAATATACGCAGTAACTATGTGTATATACACATGTGTATACACACCAACATACATCTACATAAAAAGTATGAGGAACACTCATTTTAGCCTGTACATAGTACAGAGGAAAAATACTCTAAGTAAGTGACAGTGCTGCAGTATTGCAGTGAAATGTAAGGAACAGCATTGGATAAAAATAAAACTATAGACTAACAGTAGTGGGGAATGTTGAGTATTGCACGGTATTACAGTAGTGGGGAATGTTGGGTATTGCACCATATAACCGTAGTGGGGAATGTTGGGTATTTCACGATAAAAAACTCAGGTGCAGGACTGCACCATTGCACTAATGTCCGCTGGTTTGTAGAGACTACACAATGTTCTTGTTAAAGAGTCTGACAGCAGCAGGCAAGAAGGAGCGGCGGAATCTCTCCTTTGCACAGCGAGGGTGTAACAGTCTGTCACTGAAGGAGCTGTGGAGTGCTGTTAGGGTGCCCTGGAGGGGTTGGGCCGGGTTGTCCAGCATTGATGACAGCTTGGCCATCATCTTCCTGTCCCCCACTGAGTCCACAGAGTCCAGGGAGCAGCCCAGGACAGAGCCGGCCCTCCTGACCAGTTTGTCCAGCCCTTTTTTGTCTCGGGCCAAGACGCCGCCTGCCCAGGTGACCACTCCCTGGAAAATTACCGATGCAACCACAGAGTCATAAAGTTCCAGAGGAGTGTCCCCTGAACTCCAAAAGTCTGCTCTGACTCTTCCTATAGAGGGCGTCTGTGTTGTCGCTCCAGTCCAATTTATTGTTCAGATGAACACCCAGGTACTTGTAAGTTAAGAGTCTCTCAACATCTGTTCCCCGGATATTCACTGGTGCAGGTGCAGAGTGATGGCGCCTACCGAAATCCACCACCATTTCTTTGGATTTCCCCGCATTGATCAGGAGGCGGTTCTGCTGGCACCAGTCCACAAAATCCTGAGTAAATTCTCTGTACTCCCGATCATCTCCGCCTGTGATGAGGCCGACAATCGCAGAGTCGTCAGAGAACTTCTGCAGGTGACAGGTAGGGGTGCTGTAGTTGAAGTTCGAGGTGAAGAGGGTGAACAGGAAGGGAGCCAAGACAGTTCCCTACGGGGCCCCCGTGCTACAGAGGAGCACGTCAGACACACAGTCCTGTGTCCTCACATACTGTGGCCGGTTTGTGAGGTAGTCCTGCATCCATGTGGTGAGGTGGTGGGCCACTCCCGCCCGCTCCAGCTTGTCTCCCAATAGGGTGGGCTGAATGGTGTTGAAAGCACTGGAGAAATCAAAGAACATGATCCTCACAGTGCTCCCCACCTTCTCCAGGTGGAAGAGTGAAGTGTGGAGGAGGTAGATGGCATCATCCACACTGATGCCAGGCTGGTATGGGAACTGGAGTGGGTCCATTGAGGAGATCACCAGGGGGCGCAGGTGGACGAGAACTAGTCTCTCCAGGGTCTTCATCAGGTGAGACGTCAGCGCCACTGGTCTGAAGCTGTAAAGCTCCTTCGGGTGGGGGGTCTTTGGCACCGGGACCAGGCACGATGTTTTCCACAGCTGGGGGACTCTGCCCAGTTTCAGGCTCAGGTTGAACATGTGCTGGACAATTCCACACAGCTGGTCTGCACAGGATTTGTGGAGCTGGGGGCTGATGCCATCTGGACCCGCTGCCTTCCTCGCCTTCATCTTCTTCAGCTGGTTCTTCACCTGAGATGTTGTGAAGGCCAAGGCTGGGCAGAAGGGAGTGGTGGCTGTTTGGTGTAGCTAGAAGCTGGAGACTTTGGAGTAAAGAGGGGAGGGGGTGACACACCCAGCAGGAGAAGTAGGTGGAGGCTGCAGCAGGAGAGACTGAGTGGGGGCAGGCATCTGATCGAACCTATTGAAAAAGAGGTTCAGCTCATTTGCCCAGTGCAGTTCCCCCCCCCAGTCCGGGTCTTGTGTTGTCCGTGGCCTGAGATGGTCTTCAGGCCCCTCCAGACTCCCCTGGCATTATTCTGCTGCAGCTACTCCTCCATCCTCTTCCTGTAGGACCTTTTCCCCTCTCTGATCCTCCTCCTCAGCTGGCGCTGCACAATCTTCCGCTGCTCTTTGTTGCCTAACGCAAAAGTCCTCTTCTCCTCCTTCAGGAGAGCTTTTATGTCTGGTGTGATCCATGGTTTGTTGTTGGAGAAACACCTTACTGTCCTAGTGGGTATGGTGTTCTCCATGCAGAAATTTATATAGTCTGTAACAGTGTCCGTTAGACTACTAATGTCTTCCCCGTGAGCATTGCTGAATACTTCCCACACAGTTGTACTGAAGCAGTACTTTAAGGCCTCCTCGGCCTCTCCAGACCATCTCTGAACCGTGCGGGTCACAGCTGGCTGCCTGCGGACCAGAGGTTGGTACACAGGCTGGAGAGCCACCAGGTTGTGATCAGCTTTGCCCAATGGGGTAAGGGGCAGTGATGTGTATGCCTCCTTGGTGTTCGCATAGAAAAGGTCCAGCGTTTTATTATCTGGTGTCGCAGGTCACATACTGTGTGAATGAAGGCAGGGAGGAGGACGGGGAGGCATGATTGAAGTCACCAGAGATGAGTATCAGGGCATTTGGGTGCTGTTTTTGTAGCCTGCTCACAGCTGCAGTCAAGACATCACAGGCTGTGTAGTTGTTGGCATCGGGGGGGGGACGTAGACGGTCAGCGTGATCACATGACTAAACTCTCGGGGGATGTAGAATGGCCTCATGCCAACAGTTAGCAGCTCAATATCTCTGCTGCAAAGATGCTCCTTACTTGTGATGTGCCCAGGATTACACCATCTATCGTTCACAAACACAGCCAGACCTCCTCCTTTCCTCTTACCGCTCTCCAGCGTCCTGTCCGCGCGTATGATTTGGAAGCCGTCCAATTCTATGACCGCGTTCGGCGTTAGCGCTGCTAGCCACGACTCCGTGAAGAGCATCAGGCTAGCCTCCCGGAAGTCCCTCTCATGCCGGGTAAGCGCCGCTAGCTTGTCCATCTTGTTGGGGAGGGATCTAACATTCCCTGTGATAACAGACGGGAGGACGGGATGGTATCGTCTCCTCCTTTCTCGGCGTTTAAACCCCGCACGAGATCCCCGTCTCTTCCTCCTCAGCTCACGGGGGCTATTGGGTCTCGCCGCGGGAGCCAGCGCGGGATTAGCACGGAGTGCTAACAGCTGATTCCGGCAGTAAACAATGGGGGCGCGGCTCCGAGCCAAGTTGCCGAACACGATCGCGCAAAAAATAGCCACCAGCAGCAGCAAGAATACCGCAGTTTGGGTGTCCATTGCTACGCAAGTTTACGACTATCAACTATGTGAAAAAGGTATGAGATAGCGTAATAGTAAGGTACAAAAACATACGAAAAGGCTCACCGGTGAGCCGGAGCTGCTGGAGCGGGCTGCCACTCGCGCGGCGCCGGAACCGGAAACGAGGGAACATATATACAGGGAAATGTATGTTACAAAAATGTTTGTCATCCCAATTAAATTTTCATTTGGAAGGTGAAACCACAGTTTTTCAATGATAAAGAGCCCTGTGGTGGACAGGTGACTGGTCCAGCGTGTACCCTGCTTTTGTGATCAAGCTGCGATCAAATCCAACCCCCCTGACCCTGAGTACAGCACAAAGCACTAGAAAATGGAAAAAATAATGTTTCATTAGTTATAATACACATTAAAAGTTACAATATAGCAAAACTAGTTAAGTGATTACAATGCTACCCTCACACAAAGTATTACTGCAACAGCAGCAACAATATGGTCACTACCAAAATTTTGCAGTCACTACCAAAAAAACTGATGTTTTAACAAAAATAAAAAGTATTGATTTATCAACCAACAATTTTTGATAATGATTGTTTAAGGGTATGTTTGTTTTCATTAATGATGACTTTTGAAATCAATATGATCAACTTTCTACATTTTACAATGAAAAATAGCATATCAATTTTGATTTATTTCGGAAAAACTAATATTAAATTCTGTTAAAAATTCATTTAGATTGATTTTGACGTTAAAACCATGTATATTAATTTATAAAAATACTCTGTAGAGGGGGGAATGGAAAAAAATATGAATCGGCTAGTAGAATTATTTTTATTCTTCTGTAATTGTGTTTTTTGGTAGTGACACATTAGGTAGGGACAGGCAAGATATTAGGGAAAAGCTAGAAAATACAATTTGAAAATTGACTGTACTTTTACTGTATATGTGCCCCTTAGATATGGTGCAACATGAATACAATAAAGATTTTTCTGAAATAAAATACAAATTTCACACATTTTCCAACTCTGAATTTGAACCAATTCAGTAGAATGGCCCATATTTTGGGTCCCGACCCACCAGTTGAGAATCGCTGCTCAATGTGACAGTAAAAGTGTCCTTCAGCAATGAGGAAATAACCGTCTTGACACTTTGCCATGCTGGTGTCCCGGCAGCTTGTCCACTGCTCGGAGCCAGATGGAGCTGAGACACACGTGCACACGCACACACACACTGCTAATACTTTAGTATCAGGTCTTACAGTTTCATGCTGTTGACCTAGAAATGTTGAACTATTCATAGACCACACTAGGAACAGGACAGTACAAAGGTAATGGTTAATTTAGAATCACATTCATCTTGAGCTTGGCCAAGTATGTAAAAACACACAAGGAATTTGTCTCCAGTAGTTAGTTAATCGTTTTTAAATCCCTATCTTTGAAGAATGAAATGAACTGCACCATTATGTCAAAAATCTGGTCTGAATAACAATTGTGAGAATTAACAAGTCAAAAATAAGTAATCATTTGCTAAATACTAGGTACGCTAACGGTACGCTAAATCATGTTTCGTTTTTTTGGAAACTCCGATTCGGTATATTTTCGGAACAAAAAAACCCTGTTTTTTAAAAAAAAAAATGTTTATATTGAAAAGATGACAAGTAAACTGTCCTTTTTTTTCGAAAAAATAAAGGAAAGCGAACCATCCCGGTTATTCTAAAAGTAATTACACTAGAATAAAAAATACATTAACAATAAAGTTCTCTTAATTTTGTAAAATTATTAAGACACTGAAATCTTTAAACACTCAGCAGCAACAGCCTATGACACATCTAAGTATTCAAGTTGAAGCCAAGTTGTCATTACAGTACATATATACACTTTTTGTGATATATACAAATAAAAATACATACAATAACAGTTAAAATTATTGCTAACTATATTAAAACTATTTTTACCAGAAAAAAATACAGTAACTTTAAAAAGTCTTTATGAAATTGGATACACTTTTTAGGCATTGAAATCTTTGAATGTTAGCGTTACAGCATATTGCAACGAAATGGGTTATCTGTGTTGTGGTTCGGATTTGTGTGTTGCTGAGTTGTGATGTTTCCGAGGTTCATGAATGCATCGTATACGGCAAGCGAATGGAGCAGAGGAGAAAGAAGAGCGCGCGCAGTTGTACTTGGATTAATAAAAACGTGGTAATTAAACTACGTCTGACGGTGTGTTCCTGGAAGACGCTACAATATGAGAAATCTCGCTATTTAAGTTTGACGTTTTTGCTCCCTCGTCTCAGAAACATTCACAGTCGGATGATGCCCTGCATGTTTGACGTGATACCTGCCGCTCATCTCATGTAGCAATGTCGGACTTAACCACGTACCTTTCCCCATCTGTGATTTTAACAGGACAGCCAAGAATGTTCCCAAACATGAGACCGCAGTGTACGGGGGGGACCTTCGAGCTCTGGCTCTTTTCTGGCTCTCACTTTTGTGCCACCACTCTTGTCTCAAGCATGCAACAGTCAATAGCGCCCGTGCGTAAGCTCGCGCTAATAAGTGGACCGAACCAAACATGCCATACCGAAACGTATTAATACACCCACGTGTACCGTTACACCCCTACTAAATACAGTACATTATTGCCAGTTGACTAATCAGATATCCTAGCAAATGGTATTATCTTTCTACAATCTTTAAAGACAGTTACCGGTACCTAAATCATAATCGCAACCACCGTATAAGATGGAACTCAGTACAGGAGTCATGCTTTTGATTACTCCAAGGTTTACTCTGACAAAATTGTAGACCATAAGTGATGAGCTTAAATTCCTGAAAACCTACATTACTAGTTTAGCTTCCCTACAATGTGACGAATAACAACTACAGAGCGTCATGTTTGTCAGAGAAAAGCTCACCTTCACTCCCTCTGTCACACTGTGAAACCTGCTGCAATCTGGAACAAATATTCCAACTTTCTGTCATCCCACTCTATTTCTTTCTCTGGGCCTCGCTCTGGCTGGGAGTCAATCTCTCTTTTTTACTGTCAGCTGATAGTGGTGCATGAGTGTCAGGATCTCCATTCATGCGTTCACTTCATCTATCACCTGCTTCTGCTACCTCCGTCATTGCACCTCTTCGTCTTTCCTTGCCTCTTATATTTCAGAGTAAACTGATATATGTACTTATGAAATATGTACAAAATGTACTTATGCATTAAAACTTTACGCCATCGCTGACTCCATAATTTCACCCATCTGGTGGAAGCAGGACCAAGTCAGGATCTCACTACTTTCAATACAATGCTAGCTCACATCGGCTGTTGCAGGAGATCAACCCGAACTTAACAGCATGTGTTTACATGTTTTTCCTTAAACTGCATGGCAGTAGCATTTGCATGAACCACTTTTGGTAAGTTTTATCCCTAAAGCTTTATTTAACAGGCCATTGGAAATGAAAAGAGAGTGGTTCCCATAGTAACAGAAACTAAATTTCCCCAAATTACCATAAACACTAATTAAAAAGCTGTCTGAAAATACCATTTGACAAGCACTGTATACACGATACTGTTTAAGCAGTCCCTCGAGTAAGGAAAATTGATTGGCAATGGACATTATTTCTACACTCACCAAACAATGTGGATTGAATGCATTGTTAGTGGAGGTCAGCACTACGCTGAATATGAATTATCCATGTGTAATTACTAAAACAGTTTGACAAGTACTGTGGTGGCAGAATGAGTCATTCATGTACAGTAAGTGCAACTATTATTTATTGTTCTTTACATTAAAAATAATGGATTTTTGCACATAGAGGTGTAAAACAATTGTACTTTTTTTTCTGCGAGAGATGCAGATGTAAGACAATGGAAAGAAAAGCAATTGCGTTGTAGCAATGAGACCAAGGTGTCATCTTTAAACACTAAGGACCCTGTTTGTGTGTGTGTGTGTGTGTGTGTGTGGGGGGGGGGGGGGGGGGGGGCTTGTGTTGTGCCGTATTATGCAAGACCAGGGGTCGGCAACCTGCAGCTCTTTCCTCCTTATGTTGTGGCTGTGTGGCTTGAGAAAATAAATTATAAGTGTCCGATTGAAGTGTATGTTATTTATCTCAAAAACGTGTATCATGTCTTCTTATTAAGTCAAAGTTTTTGGCCACTTTCATATGTGGTCCGAGATCGGATACCGTATTTCCCGGACTATAAGGCGCACCCTTATATAAGCCGCACCTATCTATGCTGAAAAATAGGGCCCATGCACAGCGTGTTATCGCCCTCATCGCTACCGGGATAGTATATTGGAGTGCAATGGAGGCAACATGACTATTGTTGTTACACGCAAGACGAACTCGCTGTGTTTCTTGTTTGATTTAGAAATATATAACCATGGTGAACTGTTGATGTGTTAGGGAGTGCAGCAATGCCACCTACGATCGCAAAGGAAGAGAATTTAACAACGGACTGCGTTTTTATAGATTTCTTACTTGGCGCAAGACCACGGGAACCCTCGCTTCGAACATGTCAAAACAAAGTCGTATGGCTTAGTTTTCGGCTGTAAGACGAAAACATTTCACCATAAACAACCTTCCGTCTTGGGCGAGAGTATGTTCCATACATTTTCATAGCAGTAAGTTGAAAGTTTAGAATCCTCTTGCTTTCTGCCTTTAAGTCACACACGTGCCTGCACTTAGTGAGTGAGGTAAAAGGAAGGAAGGAATGATCAACGATCAGATAAACTATTAAAAAGGATATTAGTGCGTTCGTTTGTGTTGCTTAAGTGGACAGTTCACAAGCAAACACACAGCATGTACCTTAGTCCGAATGACGGTGTTATTGTTCGCCGCTTTCATCATCTGCCGGTCCTGCACCTCCCCGTTTGTAAATTGCACATAAGAGGCTAAAGATTTATAATGTTTAATTTGCTGCAAAGTGTAGGCACTCACACTACACACAAGGTACACGAAAATATCCGGTGCACACAAAGGAGGAAGTCCAGCTCATAGCTCCACTCAGTATTGGGAATTCTGTAGAGATTCAAACCATTTATAATGTTTATTTTTGCATGATATCGGTCTCTGGCTTCACTGTGTAATTTATCCTTGTAAAGCCCCGCCAATTCCTTGCATTTTAACATGATTTTGAATCGACAAATACACAGCCTTTAACGTGCTGCTGCCATTCTAGTTTGTTACGTAATTGTGTTATTCTACACCATTAAACTTTATTATTATTATTCTATTTTATTCCTCCCACTTTTTTGGCGTTCTTCTACTTCCAGATTTTTCAACCGATTCTCGCCATTACAACTTCAATATATTACAAAAATTCACGCCAGCATGGATTCCTTTTTTTTCGCCGATAAAATTAACATGATTCTAGCCAGACCTCTGTGAAAAGTCTACTGTACACGTAAGCACTTATGTCGGTCTTTCCCGACTCTGCAATTAGAATGCTTAGCGACTCCTCGTTCGCCTCCTTGGTGAAAGCACACATTTTTAGTAGGGTAGTTTATTTGTCACCACGGAGGAAAGGATCAGCATCACACAGCTCCTTGCAGCTGCTGCGCACGGACTTACATAACATATAAAGTCCGCACTACTGCGGAGCAAACAAGGTAGCTTAGTGGCTAGCACTGCCATGCAGCCGCAAAAGACATGACTTTCGGGAGTATGGGTGACAGCGGGAGCATGATGTGGACGCAACACTTTTTTTCTTTTTACGCCAGCGCCACTCCGGTGCCGAGTAGTGCGGCCGGTCCACAGTAGCATGCCGCTGATTGATGAGCGTGAGGGATAACAGCTCTTTGGAAAAATACGCAGGTTTGACAATCGCGTTGTCTGTGATCACAATTTCGGTCCCAAAAGGATAAATCGTCCAACCATACTCTGCAATATCCGAAGCCGGTCGGCCACTGCCCAAAGCCACCATCTCCGAGGCGGGAGCCACAACCGTCGGGCTGGGCAAGTAGCAATGCTGGATGGCTGGAGACCTCTCAAGTGAATCGGACCCAGTGTGTGAAAGGAACCACTTCTCTCCAACTCCGGTACAAAACTGAATGTCACTGGTGGCTGTTCTGAGAAAGAGGGTGTTTGTTAAGTCTGCAAGTGTGGTACGGGGGTGGCTTCTCACTTTGTGATGTAGAAAAGAAAGGACCCGTTGTTTTCTTTGGATTGGGCGGAGTTGTTTCAGAGAGGAAAAATAAGCAGGAATGCCCAGAATTGCGTGAGTAGAGGAAAACATTACTTTGGGGGTGTTTTTGGTGACGAATTAGCATTTTAACATGGCGAAAAGCTATTATAAAAAGTTCATTTCGCATGATATGGCCCCTTTAAATAAACAACAAATCTTTTAGAGCCCTAAGACTTTTGTCCAGTACTGAACATACTGTATATAAAATTAGTATTGGTAATTAAAAATGTTAAATGCTTTGTGTTCAATTGTTTTAAAAAGTGTTCAAAATGTAGTTTTTATTTTATGAAATGTAATCTAATCCATCCATCCATTGTCTGAACCACTCTATCTTACGAGGGTCGCGCCGTGCTGGAGCCTATCCCAGCTGTCCTTGGGCAATAGGCGGGGTACATCCTGAACTGGTTCCCAGCCAATTGCAGGTGTAATCTAATCAGTATCCTTAAAGTAAGGTAAAAAAAAATAATTAAATTGTTTAGCTGTCAGCTATTATACCGATGCAACTGCTTTTCAGAACCATCTCAGAGGTGGTTCAAAAGCACCGGCTGGCAGGGGTATAGTTTTGGGCACAACACCTGCTGTCTGGGGCAGAGCGGGGCCATGTTGTCACTGTCATCTGATTGGCCGACAGCGATGCAGCATGGAAGTTCGCCGCACAAGCCCATTTCCTGGTTTTAGACGAGCCACTCGCCAGCCCTTGCAAAGTCATAAAAATACAGTAAATACAGTAGTGTTTGACAACAACGCTGAACCATATTTACAATTTCAGATGTATATGTGCATATTGATGTATTTTTGATGATCAATGGTAAAAATGCTCGCAATGGAGCACAGACAGCTTACTCACTGGGTCTCATTCACTTGAATGAGAGGCCTACAGGAGCAGAGGAGAGGCTCGTTGTTCTGCCGGCCTGACTGATCGTGGCCGCCGCATCGAGGTTAGCAGATTTGGGAGGCCGCGAAACAAATTAGAGTGACCACTCCACTCAGAATGAATGAGCGCTGGCGGCTAGCTTTCCATGCGAAATCACAATCACACTATATCCATGGACCATGCTACATATGAAATTGTAAATATGGTTCAATATTGTTATAGGACACAAAATACACTGTCTTTTTCACTTGACGGTGGATTGTTAAACCCGGAAATAGTTGTGCTTCGCCACATCATGCAACAGGCTATTCATATTTCAAATTGCCCCAAAAACAGTGTCTGAGGCTTGCCAATTGTAAAATGTTATGACACGCTGTGAATGGGAATAGTGCAGCGTAAGCTTGCACAGTACATTTGATCCCATCTCCATCCTGCTGCACACTGTGGTGTATTAGCCTGGAAATCCAGACTCAATCGCTGGTGGGTAGTCGTATGAAGTGCATTTCTGAGGCCAAGCAATCCTGACCATACAGAAAGCAAAATTAACCAATCAGCGAAGAGCGGACGTGATGTTGGAAAAAAAAAGTCTAATTTTAATCACTCTGGTCATTTAAAAGTGAGTTTAATGCTGAATGAAACAAACTATCATCTCTTCCGCGCCCCATTTTGATTGTTTTGAAGATGGACTACCACCGCCGAAGAGTGACGTTGCTCACAAAGGATACATCATTTGATTGGACGGTTCAAAGCCACAGTGAAGGGCTTGGTCTCCAGTCCCACTTTCCTAGTGGATGTGGCTTGCCAGACTAGTGGTGTGGGGGAAAAGCTGTGTAACTTACCTTATCAAAGCATTTTAAAGCATCAATGTAAACAAACCCTTTTGATGAAGTGCATCATATAGCTGAACATTATTGAACATTCACCTTTGTGCAACAAAAAAATATACATTATCCATCTTTTATATATTCACATTAAATGAACCCACTTCTGTAATAGTTCTGTATAAAGTACAACTGTATGTAACAGTAAATAATTTTGCCAAAGGCCAGCAAGTCAGCTCATCAGGAAGCTCTACGGAAGCCCGTTAACTATCCTGATCATCTGAATCAGGTGTGTTGGAGGAGGGAAAAATCTAAAACATGCAGGACAGTGGCCCTCAAGGGCCAGAGTTGCATTAGACATTTACGACTCAATTAATGCCATGCGGAGCTGGCTGGATGTGATTGCCATCATATAGTAGCACATATGGGGATGGACAGACACGGGAGGACTGTAGTCGCAGTGAGGAGGAAGCTCAGTGTGAACACACTGCTGTGAAGCCCACTAGTCACGACACAATGCTGCTTAGGAAAATATTTCAACACGATGCCATCGCCACAACAACGTGGGCACCACAAAGCAAAAAACAAGACACTCAGTCAAGGGTTAGACACTTCACTCCCACAAACTTGGGCACCGTCAAACTTCATCATCACGATACAGACAGCTTACATGTCGAATTTGTATAAATATCTATGTAGAGCATTCTGAGATGAGCTAAGAATACATTGACGGCAACTTTTCCCTCGACTTTGAATTTTTACACTTGCAAATTACAAATTCTTGCACTTGCCGAAAACAGGAATTATATTTCACTTCCAATAAAAATGTACCATCGTACTTCCGACAGGCTTTACTTGTTATTTTTTGCACCCCTGACTTCCACAGCACCTCTGACTCACTCTGGAGGACACAGGCCAGGTCTAAATGAGATGATTAAAGATGCAATGCAACAGACCATCTGACACCAACATCCAGTCCATGCACAAATATTATTAGTCTGAATTACCCCGGTTCTGTTTTTATTTTATTTTATTTTTTATTTTTTTTAGGATGTTCAAAATCTTATAAGGTCATATACCAATTTGCTTCCCATTCCCATTTAAATATTTTTTATTTAAATAAATTTGCATTACCAGTGCAACAGTCACCAAATAAACAGAACATTAAATGGTAAATGGCTGTCACTTTTCCACCTATCAAGGCCCTCAAAGCGCTTCACACTGAGTTCACATTCACCGACTGATGACGCAGCATCAGAAGCAACCGGGGGTTCAGTATCTTGCTCAAGGATACTTCGACATGGTCACAATGGCCGAGGATCGATCCCACAACCTCTGGGTTGAGAAACGGCTAGGATTGCCAACTTTCTCACTCCTAAATAAGGGACAGGTGCACGGTGCCACGGTGGTGTGAGCATGATGTATGAATTTTGAATTTTTTTTCTAATTTTCACGTTAATGCTGAAACCACATTCACGCAAAAATAAGAAAAAATGGACAGTCTTTTTCACAGGACAGTGACAATATGTCATCTAATATGAAACCTCATATATGAAACAATTTGTCTCTTTTCATCAAAAAACGGGGGTAAAATATCTGAAATTGAAATTGAATTTTTCCATGGATATTTCTGGCTGCTTTTGACTGAGTCAGTCTTCTGTCATTTTGCGCAGCCAGAGAGAAGTCCTTACATGACAGGTGGAGTGATTGCCTTGTTCTGAGATTGACGCTTTATCTGATCTAGGATCTGTCATGTGTAGTACCGAGAGTCTCCATTACGAGCGCTGTATCACTGTTTAAGAACCAGCAATGCATGTTCGAGCAAGTATACAAGTAAAAGACATTGAGCTGCCAACCCGTCTGTGTCCGTCGTTTTTGACAGTCGATCGCCATCCAAAGCTTTACTAAAAGCATCTTATATTACAGGATCGGTAGATTGCAGTTTTCTGTAATTGCAAGCGTTGATAGTCAACATACGGGACATTTAAGGTCAAGTATGGGACAAACCAAATCAGCCCAAAATACGGGATGTCCCGGCTAATACGGGAAAGTTGGCAACCCTAGAAATGGCCACTCTACCAATGAGCCATGTCGCCCCCATTAAGACCCTTAACAACATCAATTATATGTAAATATTTTCATAAATGTCACGTGAGGAACATAATTTGTACCCAGAAGCTGACAGGACACAGTAGTGAAAAGACAGAAAGTCTTTATATACAAAAACACAAGCAGAGAACAGGGCTGGATGCAGAAGGCATGGAGGAAATTCTTGACGTGCTCACATGTCCCTGAGAAATCCAAGCTTATCTGAGTGACATCAGGCCATGCCCAATCCTATATGACAAAATAAAGCACCACACAACACTCAACTTTTCATATTCTTAAGTTCCAGTCCGTTGACGCCATTGCAAGCACAATATTTCAAACTGGAATTTTAAAAAGTTTAACTTGGCTTCATAAGTCCTTTGTCATCACTGAATGAGGGCCATGGATGAGATGGAGTGACTTTAAACAAGTGCTGGGCTATACCCTTGATTGGTCATCACTCAACCAAAAGAATAAAATAATATACGTAGACAAACAACAAACAACATCAGTGAGTAATTGAGAGTCTCAATGAAACTGCCATGCATATTTTTGGCCTGTAGAAGGAAGCCAGAGTCTCTAAAGAAAGCTGATGTCAACACACGGAGGACATGCACACTTCACACTGGAGGGTGAAACCCAAGAATCAAAGCCAAAATCTCTGACTGTGACGCTCTAGCCATATGTTCAATAGTGCTGGATTAGATTTGACAGAAATATATATATATTTTGATTTTCCAGATTGATATATCAAACATGATAGACAGAGCACTGCACAAAGAAACTTGTAAGACAAAGTAACAAATCATTTCCAAGTGGGATTTATTTTGCTCCAGGGTTCCCCACATTTGGAAAAGTGTAATTTGATTTCCAGCCTCTATAGTAAATATAAAGTAAATTGAAAGTGATAAACTATATTAAAAAAACATGTATGAACCAACGCTCATGCTAACACAACACGAGAGGTGTCCAGGCTGGTCTCCTAACAATAAAGACCACTAAAGGAGATGATCCGGCATTGCCATGCTAACACAAGTTCATATTCTCTTTACACATGCATGCAAATGATTGCATGTTGCAATCTGCTATACCGTAACTTCTGTATATACTGTCACTATAAAGAGATGCAAGGCAAAATGTGCCACATGGACACCTACAGACCTTTGGGAACTGTCCTATATTTACTGTGTGCCCCACAGCAAGCCAGTCAAAAAGAGAAGGATGAAAATGGAGGAGTGGGCGAAAGAGCAAGTCCATGATGTAGTAGGCATCAGAACACACAAATATATACATTTTTGTCTTGTCGAACTCTTATCGGACACTCTATATACATATAATATACATTTTACCCCTTAGGCAAACATGTTAAGGGGTCTTGGGGAATACAACAAAACTGGGGGGGGAACCGATTCCGATTCAGATTTTAACACTGATTTTGGTTTTCCCGCCCTTTCCCAGTCATTATTCAAACCCTTGTCAGTTTTTGTCACGACTTTTGGATGAGGATCCCTTATTTCCACTCCAGAATCCTTCCCATCAGACCCTTGGTTGTGCGCCCAGTTGGCCATTTACCCTCGCATGGTGGCCCACGTAGGTGCGAGTAGAGGTTCTGGTTCCTCCCGTAAGTCCGCTTTTTTCAAGTTGCGTCATCCCGAACCTGTACTCTTAGTGTCCGCCGCTGAACCCTTCCCTTCAGACTCTTATTTGGGTGCTCGGTTGGCCATTTACACGGGAACCCTGCGTGGTGGCCAACGTAGGTGCCCGAATAGAAATTCTGGTTCCTCCTGTAATTCAGCCTTTTCCAAGTCACGTAATTCCGAACTTATATCCAAGCCACTTCACTCCCTGCCTTTTTCAACACCTTGTTCACAACATTTAAAGGAAGGTCATTTCAGAGGGAAGTACCGGCAACAGAATTGTATTATTTGCATTTTTATTATATTGACTTAAACCTGTAGTACTTAACTCAATAGTTTACGTGGTTGAACAATAAATTTCATTTATTTCTGACTCATCGGTGAAGCCCATTTAGTATTGAGCAACTTGAGAATAAAAATATTTAGTCAGTTTGAAATTATTTATTCCTTTTTCCAAATGATATACTGTAACACTTATAGTCCACTGATTTAATGTGGACTCCCCATTAAAGAACTTCAAGATACTCTATGGTATTTTTATGACAGGTAGGCTACAAAATATACTAAGCACTATTAATGTCCAATTAATGTTATGTATTTTTACCAGGCGGAAGAAATAACTAATTCACAGCTCAGTATAGTTATATTGAACGCAACACAAATTATTATCCTTTCCTTCTGAATATTTCCATTCAGTGCATCTAATTGAATACTATAATAGCCAATTCAGCTGCCCAAATTTGACCTGTCATCAATCAGGCTTAGTTCAATGAAATTACAGAACACATTTACTGTCACTCATCAACTCAAACTCCAGCCTTGACTGTTTGTCATGACTTATTTATCTACTAGAACAAAATGAACAAAACGTAATGGAAAACCCAACGTGCTGCTGTTTGCCTTCGAGCAATACCTGAGATTCATGTGTTTCGTTTATTGCAGAGGGTAAGTGTTATAATTCCCCATGCCCATTAGAATGAGATCAGACAGTGCTGGATGAAGAACGACCCCAAAAGGTCGGCATGGGAATTGCTGCATTGAACTTCCTGTGCTTTTGATCAATCAAAGTGACCTTGAAATGAAACAAAGTTGAATGTATGTTTGTGTATTGCTTACTTTGTGTATCCTGTTAACTTTGCATTGATGAATCTGCTTCGCTATGGTAATGATCATTTTCCTGGTCTGGTTTATGAGTGTAGATATAGGCTTGAATTCATATCTTTGACTCCTAAACTTTAGACGTATTCAGAATAAGATGTTTCCCAGCTGAAGTATGACAGTTGATGCCAGTTACAAATTGTGAAATGCAGAAAGGTTTTAAAAAGGGCAATTTAATAGACTCAAATCTAACTTTATTGTCATGAATTTAAGCTCACCTGAAACCTGAGCTGGAATGGACACCTCACCCCCTCCCCTTTTTCTTAAGGAGATAAAAAGGTCTGGCCTTTGTCTCTCTCTCTCTCTCTCTGAACTTCAAGCTCTCTCAACTTGACGCCCTCTCAAGAAAAATATTTTCAAGAATTTGTTCTTCAAAAATCTTTCTCTCTCTCCAAAGCTCTCCCCCAAAGAAGCTTCGCAAACTCCCTTTTTCATTTCTCAACTTATTGATCTTTTGGCTGCATTTTTGCTGGCAGATCCATGCGGCCGAAAACCACCCGCGGTCGACCTGAAAAGCTAAATTGGACCACTAAGAACCTCGTCACCACACACGTGGCAGACGCGCCGGACTCCGGCCATTGGGCAGCAACCGCTGGAGCATCACGCCGGTTCTGTCCCATTCGGCCCCCCGACCCCCGCGTCGCGGCCGAACAGGACCGGCGTTCTCATCTGAGAACCCAACAAAGCTTGGTTCCGCTCCAAGCAGCCTCCTTCTATTTTTCTTTTTTTGGTTGTTCTTCCATCTGCAAATGAGTAAAGGTCCTCTCCCCCTCTTCGCTCATCACGTGAGCTTCAGCAAATGTAAGTAACTACGATGTGACTCGCCAAGGCATTTCACAGCAGTGCACACAAATTTATAGTTAACGCTAGCTTACATTTCATAAAGTCCGCCGACTCGACTCTAGTCATCCTTACACTCAACTAGTCAGACGTCCCATTTTTCCCTTTACCCCCCTATTATTTTTATATTTGTTTTCTTGTTGTTCTTCGTTTATTTAGGCCTGCTATATCATAGTGTTTTCTTGTTATATTTCACTAGAATATTCATATACAGGGCGGCACGGTGGCTGACTGGTTAGCACGTCCGCCTCACAGTTCAGAGGTCGTGGGTTCAATCCCTGTCGTGGGTTCAATCCCTCTGGTCTCCCTGTGTGGAGTTTGCATGTTCTCCCCGTGCCTGCGTGGGTTTTCTCCGGGTACTCCGGTTTCCTCCGACATTCCAAAAACATGCATGGTAAGTTGATTGGACTCTCTAAATTTCCCCTAGGTGTGATTGTGAGTGCGGATGTTTGTCTTTGTGTGCTGTGCGATTGGCTGGCAACCAATTCAGGGTGTCCCCCGCCTACTGCCCGAAGACAGCTGGGATAGGCTCCAGCACGCCCCACGACCCTTGTGAGGATAAGCGGTATAGATAATGGATGGATGGATGTCCATATACAGAAATCAAGCGTGAATTGGTGTGTTTGGGTCAAGGTATTAACCTCTATTTTATTCCAAGAGCTCACAACTTATTTTATTGTAGCACCTTCACATTTTATGACTGATTTAATGAGGTTTTTCGTCAAATTCCCCTCTAAACAACATAAAACCTTGACTTGGTGCCCGTAGAGGCGGGCAGGAGTAATGCAGGCATTGCTCCCGGCAGCTACAAACTATTGACACTCTTACGAGTGACCCCCATTTTCGCTACACAGCGTAGGCGCTTGGTGCTTTGCTGTCACGCCTTGCTTGCATTTTCCTTGCATTTAAAAAAATATATATTGATAAGCTTTTTTTCTTCTAAAGAAATCGCAAGAAACAACTCTTGGATTCTCTTATATCTGTGGGACTGTATTTGGATAGATACAGACTGTGACAATTTTTTAACATTTTTTTTGTTACATTCTCATGTTAAACGTGACAATGACCTTCTAATTAGCTCAAGACAGCTATGAGCAAACTGACTAGGAGCAGGATGCCTCCCTTTTCCACTGACAATTGTAGGCGTCGATAAACCAATCTGACATTGGCCAACTGTGACTGACGCTTACCCCCGGTGGCATCGGGCCGACTGTCACCATGTCACGCTGTGCATACATGAGATGCAATACCCCTCCATACCACCGCCGGCGGTAGTCACTATTCCTCATGGTTAGAATAAGCTAACCGGAAAGCTATTGGCGGGGGCGGAATATAAAAACGTAAACAATGCATTCTGCTATATTTTTTATTCACGCTGAACTTACATGCGATGCACGCCCTCACAACGCTCTAGACACAGTATCGTGCAATATTTACTTCGTCAGCCCACGCTCTTGTACTTGTATGAAGATTAAGGCAGCAAAGGCAAAATTCTCAAGGCTTTCCATCGCTTACTGTTCATCTGCATTCGTCACTTCCTGTCTTGCCCCGTACACTGATTCGCTAGCTAACAGACAATCAGAGTGACCAAATCTCACGACTTACGACGCTGATTTAACATGCTGAAAAGCCCAGCAGAGGCTTCCTGACGGGATGCGATGTTACAACGGTGTTCGCTACATCAATCAGATGGTGCAATCCAATGCCTCGACGCTTCCTGACATCCGACGTCGGATTAGTCTATCCAGGCCTTATCACAAACTTCTTCAGAAGATGGCAGTGCTGAAGGCGAAAATGCACTGCCTCGAAGTGTAAATGGACAATTGGGGAATTAAACCACATTACCGCTGTCTCAAAACAGTGGACAGGAGCAAGCTAAAAGACACTAGTTCTATAAGAATGAATGGGGACTGTGGACACAGTACTAAATCACCCAGGAGCCCTCCCTGGAATTTGCCGGGAGCAAAGCCCAAAGATATGAGACAGTAGTCAACAGCCAGACCTGATCATCAACAAATTAATGAGGAATCCGGTCGGCCCAAGCTGAATGTCTCAACCCCAAGGTAAAAAAGAGCCATGGACTGTGGCTGCATCTAAAAACAGAAAGAAACAAAAATCTACTCAGAACACGGACATTCAACTGAAAAACAGATTTGCTCCACTTTCACTTGACCATCATGGTACGGTGGAACCGGTGGCGGCTGCTGGTCATTCAAAGAGGGAAAGCTCTTTTTTTTCCCAGCCTACATTATAAATGCTTATTTACATAAGTGCATATTTATATAAGTGCTTATTTATTTAGTTGTTTTTTTTGTTCAGTTCTTTATAACTACGTATGTATGTAAGTAAGTAAGTAAGTAGTCAGTGTGGCTCCATCTGGTCTTCTCGCAGTTAGTTATGCAAAGCATCATTTTAACAGCAAATGTATGATTACTATATTTATACAATACAATACAATTTTATTTGTATAGCGCATTTCACAACAGCAAGAGCTGTAACAAAGCACTTTACATACAAACAACAAAATAGCCATTATACAACAAGTGAAATCAATACATTAATATAAACTTTACAATTATTCTTACAGTAAGTAAGTAAGTAAATAAGTAAGAAAGTAAGAAAGTCCGCTCTGATCGTGAATGGGGGGGAGAGGCTCCACAACTCTTTAGGGAAAGAAACAGCAAAGTGACAGAAGAGAGTTGCCAGACAAAGCTCAATTTGTTTTTTTTTAACAAAGACAAAGTCGCTGGGGACCAGTGAAGTGTCGGCAATAAGTAGGAATAAAAAACTTGGAAATGCTACGGTGGAGGATTATACTTCAAGGTTGCTGATTTGTTTATTTCACTGTCAATCAAAGTGGGATTCTTCCTCATCCAATCCTCATGCAGAAGCCGAGTGTCCAGGCGAACTCACTACCCCAGAGAGACCCCCAGAGATGCTGAGGATCCGTTGCGCGAGATGAAGCCATCTTTAATCCATTGACCGTACAGTTTCACACTGTGCGACAACCCACTCTACGCTTCTTCATCAAGGCAGGAGATGCTCAGCATGTGACTGGTTATAAAGCGCCGTGGCGCTTAAGGACAGATTTGAAGGACGGAACCAAATAAACCACTTTATGGTCAGACACATCAAGCAGCGCTCTCAGGAGAGATTTAGAAGCCCCCTTTATAGAACCAAAACAAAGATCAAAGATCAGATCAAAGATCAACGTGAAATGTCTTGTAGCCATTCTACTACACTGTAAAAACAAAAATTCTAATTAATAGAAAATTATTAGTGAACCTAACTCAAAAATCATTAACTTGTTATGAACACTAATCTTAAATAAGTAAGTAGAACTTTTGGGTTGGGGAACATGGTTAACTTAAAATAACCGAGTCGAGTTAAATTAGATAGAACAAGTTATTGTCCCAGGGTCTTTTGCGGGTACTTCCAGACATGCGCAGACCTGCACCATTTCGTACAGACGTACGCACGCCTCTCTCAACTCATTGGAAAATCCTCGGTGGAATTTAATAGAACTAGTAAACTGGAAGCGGACCCTTTCATCTGAACCAGTGTTACTTGGAAAGTAAACTATTTTATGAACCGCCAAGGTGTTGTGGTTGCTCTTGTTGTTGTGGTTTCACGTTAGTGTGTCACCACCAAGGGCTTAAGTGACATAAATACATGATGTACTCAGCAATAATGACGCCGGACTCCACAATAGACACTTCGTCGCATACACTGTATGGACAGGCACACAAAAACTACCGTTAATGTTTTCTCATTGTGAAAATAATTGCAAAATTCCAATTAACCATCTGAGTATTCATTTAACTTGATAGCTTGGCTTCTCCGAACTAAGACTGCTCAATACTTGTCCATCCCTTTAACCGCCAAAAGTCACACTATTTTGCGACGAGTACATCGCTGAATTAAACGCTGTTTTAGTTGGAAATATTTTTGCTTTTCCCTTTTAAGGGCAGCGTCAGTTACTCTGGTTGGTTTTGTGTGGGAGATGGGACAGATTGAGTCTGACGCTTAAACTTGTCGGCTATTAACAGGCACCTAACATTGTCTGAGCTCGCTGATTTCCTGTATTTCTTGCACAGTAGGGTGAATTGTGGAGCCTCGTCACAAATCAACCAAATGTGCCCACAAGATCTTAGAAAGTGACCAATCAATATCCATCTCCAGATTTATGGAATAGTTTTATCTGTCACTACTTTAAAGTTTCAAAAGTTGCAGCCTTTTGAATTCATGATATCAAAAATGTTTTTTTTTTTTTTTAATCATGGCGCTTGAAGGATTGACAAACAAACACACTACATTGTAATTTGGGATCTAAAATTCATTCATTGCAGTTTTTTGGGGGGCGGGGGGGGCTGTTGAAAAAATGATTGCACATCATGTCATTTGTGTCATCTTCCACACCGCTTATCCTGTACAGGGTCGCGGGGAGGAGCTGGAGCCTATCCCAGCTGACACTGGGCGAAAGGTAGAGTACACCCTAAACTGGTCGCCATCCAGTCACACACAACTTTCAACTTTGCAGCAGTCAATCTCATTTGAGCTCGGGCCTAGAGAACTGGCAGCGTTTGTTGGTATTGTTGATATATGGCTTTGACGTTACATGGTAGAGTTTTGGTGTTCCATGTCGAGCTCACAAAGCTGCGAGATGCGCGACACTGATTCGCTGGAGAGACGAACGACGAACGAGCGGTCTACCGCCCGCCCCCACATCCTACGATTTTCTTCTTCTTTTTGAGACTACTCTGAGAATTTTTGGAAGCAGTGTATCACCGATTTCCATCAGTCTATTTCCACACAACAACTCGGCTTCCTCGACTGCTCTTTAGCTAATCATCTGCCTTCATCCACCGGGCGACTACACGCAACTATTGCTTCGTGCACCACTTGCACTCGTCTTCTTGAGTATAATAAACAGTGGCAATGCTAACGCAACATTCCGCTTCCTGGTAAACTCATCAGAGAATTGTTTACAACCCTAGGACCCTCCGTCTTAAATATCATTAATTTCTCACTCACCTTGGGCACTGTACCAGCAGCTTTTAAAACCGCTATTATTCCACCTCTGCTTAAGCGGCCAAACCTCGATCCAGAGAACCTCAGTAATTATAGGCCGGTTTCAAATCTCCCGTTTATTGCAAAAAGTCTGGAAAAAGTCGTAGCGCAACAGCTTAATGACTATATGGCCGGTAATGATCGATTTAAAATTCTTCAGTCAGGATTTAAAGCCGATCACTCTTTTGTGACGACTCTTGTTAAAGTGACTAATGATCTTCTCCTAGCTATGGACTTCGACACCTCATCAATACTACTCTTACTCGATCTTAGTGCTGCTTTTGAGACCATCAATCATAACATAATATTAGAACGCCTTGAAGTGTGTGTTGGTATCAGGCTTAGCACTTTCTTGGTTTAGTGCTTACCTCTCAGAGAGGACGCACCGTGTAATTCATGGCAATGCAACTTCTGAGTTTTGTAATGTTACATGTGGAGTCCCACAGGGATCCGTACTAAGACCCCTATTGTTTAGCATCTACATGCTTTATCTTGGTAAAACTATACGTAATTGTAATATATAATAATGATAGCCAATTATATATGCCGCTCGAGATAAACCCGGCTAATTGCTGTAATTTAGAGGTGTGCCTTGCTGAGATTAAACAATGGATGTTTCTCCATATTTAGCTTTTTAACTCAGATAAAACCAAGATGATGATAATTGGCCCTGCTCGCGTCATTGGCACCTATTTAAGAACACCACTCTGAGTCTCAATAAATGTACTATTACCCAAAGTGATTAAACAAAAAATCTCGATGTTATATTTGATGCAACGCTGTCTTTTCAACTAATCTACAAGAATATTACTAGAACTGCATTTTTCCATCTCGGTAATATTGCTAAACTTCGTCCAATTCTATCGAATAGTGATGCAGAAATTTAAATCCATGCGTTTGTTAAGTCCCGCCTCGATTATTATCACATTTTGCTCTCTGGTCTTCGCATGTCTGGTATTAAAAGTCTGCAGCTAGTCCAAAATGCTGCAGCCAGACTCCTGACAAGAACGAGACAGTTCGATAATATTACTCCGATACTAGCCAATTTGCATTGGCTCCCAGTCCTCTTGAGATGCGATTTCAAGGTGTGGCTACTTACCGACAAAATATTGCACGGCGTAGCACCTTCCTATCTTGTCGACTTAGTGATGTCATATCTTTCGATTCGAAACCTTCGGTCACAAAATGCCGGCCTTTTAGTGATCCCGAGAGCCAAAAAGAAGTCCGCAGGTTCTAGAGCGTATTATATTCGGGCTACCTCAGTAGAAATGTTTAAAACACGACTAAAGACTTATTTGGACACTTCTGCATTTAGTTGAACTGTTTGTTTTGGCCTTTTTACTGCCACTTCTATTCGTTTCTCTGCCATCTTTTCCCAGGCCTGGGAATTAGGTGATGACGACCGAATTGGAGGTTGCTGTTTCTATTCCACAGCAACTGACTGCTACAAGATCGGAGGTTGACCACATCCTCGGAGGTGCTGCTATGGAGATTTCTACATTGGCCATTGGGCCCCTGCTCACTTCACCGATGTCATCTTCCTGCAGCACTTCATTTGATTAACTTTCACATTATTTTAACAAATACGGCCGTGTGTTATGTCCTCCAAAATAACAAATGTTTATATATGAAGGCATAGTGTCTACTGCGATTATTGTTGTTGTTAGTATTTATCACCGTTATTATAACCACGATTATAATGGTTATGATAATGGTTTTAAATTTTTGAGTGTTCTTTGTTTTTTTTGGAAAGTCCGGTGCATTATCACCAAACACGAATACGACTATTGCCTGACGTGATTACAGTACATCAATGCAAACACATAGGTTTTTGTTAGCAACAATAATCCAAACGCACCAATTATAATAAGTCAATTATAATAAGTCAGGTCTGGACAATATGGTAATGGAATGTCACTTAAATAGCGCTTTTCTACGTTGGCTACTCAAAGCGCTTTACGCTGTACCTCATCTACCTACTGATGACGAAGCATCAGGAGCAACTGGGGGTTCAGTATCTCGCTCAAGGATAATTCGACATGGTCACAATGGCCGGGGATCGATCCCACAACCTCCGGGTTGGGAAGCAACCACTGAGCCATGCCATATGTGTGTGTGTGTGTGTGGGGGGGGGGGGGGGCGGGGGGGGGGGTTGGGTGTGTGTGTGTGCATTTTCTTTTTAACTGGTTCGACGCTGGACCTGCCCACTAGGGTTGCAAAGTATACCGGTACAAGTATAGTACCACAATACTAGGGTTTTTAAAATGGTACTATTCCAGCATTTAAAAACAAACGATAGTTTTATTTCCATTTATTGAATGAGATTGTATTGGTAAATTGGAGCCTGTCTCTTTAAGCACAGCGAGGCCAGCGAGTGTGACGTAGTTGCCCAACCGTCTCCTTACATGCTCACAGGCTGAGAGAGAAAACAAAGTCGCGCAGACAAAGCGGGTGGAAGGCACCGAGGAACAGAGATAGCAGCTGCAGAAAAGCCCGTACTCGTTGGTAAAATGGGGACCCGAAGTACGGTGTGAAAGTACTTCGGGTTCAAACCGAATGACAAAGGCGAACCACTGAACACAGAAGCATCGCAGTGCAAGCGGTGCTACAAACTGCCTCGTGAAAGTCTGCATCGCGAAGGGAGGCAACATGTCAAATGTGTCCAAACATTTGAAGGACAACCATGCGAATTTGCTCCGCGACTTCTATCAAGAATGACAGGTGATAATGTTGTTCACCAGTTCACTACACTATAATGCCAATGAAATTAGCATAAAGCACCTCCCAGCCCAGTCGTAAACTTTCAGTAGCCGACATACAGAGAGCTAAACATGTCCAGGGGGTGAAATTAAGCTTTTATTCACCAAATGTGAGTGATTTTTGTATTTGTTTAGTAATTTATAAAGACCAATGGTCTAAAAAATAAAAGTCCATCATATCTTTCTTATGTAGAAGCTTTTAATAAAATATTGTGAACAGACACAATGTGATTGCTTCCATTGAAAATCAATTTAGACAGACCAACATACGAAAAAGTAATTCAAACAAATGACAATTTTATATTACTGTATTGTCTGGTTAAAAAAATCTGTCTAGTCTACTCACCAGTTATTGGGTATGCCAAAAAGACACTTTCAACTCCTGAACATGTCCATGGTTAATAAATACATCAAATATATTCTTAAAAATGTAATTACATTCTTGAAATATTTAAATAACCGATTAAGGCATAAACATTATATAAATTAAATATTATATTGAAACACGTTTTTGTAAAACATTTTATTAGCCCACAATATCTAATCCTATCCTAGATGATACAATTAGCCTCAATTTATTTTTCTAGTTATGTCCATTAAATGTTTTATGTTTAGTTTCAAAACACAGAACCTTTGAATATTAAGAACAAGTAAAATAAAGCAATGACATTCAAATCAAAATGATCATGTTTATTAAAATACTGTACCTTCTCCCTCCACCAACAATAGAAGTGTAGTGCTACTGGCTCAGAGAGGGTGACACCACCCAACTCAGAAGCAACCTACTCTTCCAAGATGTCTTTCAACAGTATATGAAGTACCCAAAGGAGTGCAAAGATCCTAAAAGGCTCAACAGGGCAGTTGCACAGTTTATATGTATGGATCAAGTGCCAATATATGCAGTAGAGGAAGCTATTAAAGTTATTGTTACCAAAGTTTGTTTTAAAATAAAGGAAAACATATTGACATTTGAGTGTTTAACCTGTTTGCAAAAACTATTAAAAAGTATCGAAATACATTTTGGTATCGGTATTGAAACAGAAATTTGGCATTGTGACAACCTCCTGGCCACTTTAGCATGCCACTAATGGTGAGCGAGGGGGATAAGGGCCCTTTAAAGCGGAAGTCAACCCAAACATATTTTTTTCAAGAATATGTTCCCAGCAGGCCCAGAGTCACTGATAGTGTTGTGGTACACACGCCCGAGTTGTGTGCGGGCAGCGTGGGTTCGATTCCCGCTCAGAGATGATGTCTGTGTGTGTGCCCTGCTAATAGGGTTGCGTCAGGAAAGGCAACCGGCGTAAAGATGCTTTGCCAAATCAATGATGCAAATCGAGCGTGCACTTGATTCGCTGTGGCGACCCCTGAGGGGAAAAGCCGAAAGGACAACAACATGTTCCCAGCAGGCCCACTAGTTGAAACGCGGCATTCTGATTACTTTTGCGCGTATGTGGAATATAAGTTAAGCAGCAAAATGCACTAGTTTTTATCCATCTCTGGGACGGCCATTTTGTCTTCTTTCGACTGAAAATGACATCACAACTGCTCACAACGACCAATCACGGCTGACCTGTTTTCTGAATCTGAGCCGTGATTGGTCGTTGTGAGCAGTTGTGACATCATTTTCAGTCGACAGAAGACAAAATGGCTGCCACCAGAGATGGCTAAAAACGAGTGGATTAACACTTATTCCACAATACAATATTTATCAGAATGCCCTTTTTCAACTAGTGGGCTTGCATAGAACATATTCTTGAAAAAAAAATGTTTGCGTTGACTTCCACTTTAAACAAACCGCA
Organism: Filicampus tigris; assembly: GCF_054856515.1. Classification (NCBI taxonomy): domain Eukaryota; kingdom Metazoa; phylum Chordata; class Actinopteri; order Syngnathiformes; family Syngnathidae; genus Filicampus; species Filicampus tigris. The sequence continues at coordinate 1,726,861 of NC_141228.1, read as the reverse complement.
TCTATGGCGATCTCGAAATCGCGTTGTCTGAGATCGCAATAAATCGTTCAGCCCTAGTAGATACAAAAAATAACGCATAATAGTGCTTATTTGTTTGAATATGACATGTTTTTTGGGGGGCGGGGGGAGAGGGGGGGGATGATTAGACGGATAGACGGATCAAAATTTTGCGGTAGTTGGTCGCAGTTTGTAGTTGGAAACTCTAACAGAAGCCCGTTAAAAATCATAGGCGGACCGGCCCATAGGCGGGTACTATTTTTTCTGGCCGGACAAAATGGCGGATAAACTGACAGCGGAAGGGTAGGGTTAGGGTTAGGGTTCTTCCCTCACAGCTGTGATTCTGTAGGTGGAAGGCAATAAACGGAGGACAATTTGTAATATGTAATATGCCCAACTCTGGTCGCTGCCATTTTTAAACCATTATTTCAATGAAAATACATTTTACTGGGTGACTAACTCCTTTGACTATCTTAATTTTGTAGTAAATGATGAGCCAAAGGTTATTTTTATAATCATTTATTGACAAAATGGCTATAAAAATCTGACAAAATGGAAAATGTATGGAGGAGTTTGAAGAAATGCTGCCAGTTTTCTGTAGTGACTATGACTTTTTGGTCATAGCAGGAAACTTTTACATTCCTGAATTACTGCTTTTCCCCACATATGTCAACTTTATACTTATTTTTTTCAAGTGGTCAGATGACATATAGACATATAGGTCAGATGTGTACGGATGAGCGTTCATTCTGCAGAGCTGCATACATATCCGATTCATATCCACCTACGAAAGAGGTCCATGTTGGATTTGAAAAAAAATCATAATCGTCCTGTTCAGAATGCATGAGAAAAGACAGACACGTGTCACAGATGGGAAAAAGAATCGGAATCAAGCTGCAGATGTGAACATAGCCTCAAGCCAGGTCCACGCATAAGCGGGTTTTTTTGTCCCAATTTCACCCATTTCCGACCAAGGACGTTAAACACCTGACAGTCTTATGCCTTAAGATTGTTTTATAAGATTATCCTAATGTGTTAAGTTTGTTGAGAGTAGGGTTGAGCATCATTAGAATTTGGATGATTCTGCTTCCGATTCTGGTTCTTTTAGTCGATTCCAGTTCCTAACGATTCTCAATTTTGATTCTTAACAAAAAAAAACGAGGAGTTATTTTTGGACAAATTGTATCAACGTCTCTGTTCTTTAATGTCATGAAATTTTTACTGTTCATGAACTTTACTATGAATCACTCAATTTTAAACAGTATATACTTTTTTTTATATTTTTGGTATTATTTTTCCACAAGAGCTTTCAAGCTGAACACCAGCTTGATGGCCAATTTAGTGTTATTTTGTCATGTCATGTCATCTTCCAAACCGCTTATCCTATATAGGGTCGCGGGGAGTTGCTGGAGCCTATCCCAGCCGTCAATGGGCGAAGGCAGACTACACCCCGAACTGGTCGCCAGCCAGTCGCAGGGCACACATAGACACTGTCACTGAGTGGGAATCGATCCCACGCTGCCTGCACACAACTCAGGCGTGTGTACCACTACACTATCAGCGGACGTTAGTGTTATTTTTCTTTAGAAATAAAAACATATATATACTGGTATATAACAAACACAATGCTGCATTTTAGGGAAAGCAAGGAAAATGTATCAAATTCAAGCAGTAACCAAATGCTGTATGTGTCAATGTACAGTGGGTACGGAAAGTATTCAGACCCCTCGGAATTTTTCACGTTTTGTGTTATTGCAGCCATTTGCCAAAATCAAACAAGTTCATTTTAATTCTCACTAATGTATTCTCAGCACCCCATCTTGAAAAAAACAATCCAACTGAGCAATCGTGGCAGAAGAGCCCTGGTAAGAGAGGTAAAGAAGAACTCAATGATCAATGTGGCTGAGCTCCAGAGATGCACTCGGGAGATGGGAGAACGTTACACAAAGTCAACTATCACTGCAGCTCTCCACCGGTCAGGCTTTATGGCAGAGTGGCCCGATGAAAGCCTCACCCGCATAGAGTTTGCCGAAAAACATATGAAGGACTTCCAGACTATGACAAATAAGATTCTCTGGTCTAATGAAACCAAGATTGAAATTTCTGGTGTTAATTCTAAGTGGTTTGTGTGGAGAAATGCAGGCACTGCTCATCACCTACCCAATACAATCCCTACAGTGAAATGTGGTGGTGGAGCATCATGTTGTGGGGGTGTTTTTCAGCCGCAGGGACAGGACGACCGGAAAGATGAATACTCTGGAGGGAAACCTCTTCCAGAGTGCTCAGGACCTCAGACTGAAGGACACAGCTAAAATAACAAAGAAGTGGCTTCAGAACAACTCTGTGACCGTTCTTGCCTGGCCCAGCCAGAGCCCTGACCTAAACCTGATTGAGCTTCTCCGGAGAGACCTGAAAATGGCTGCCCACCACTGTTCACCATCCAACCTGACAGAACTGGAGAGGATCTGCAAGGAAGAATGGCAGACTGCAAGGAAGAATGGCAGAGGATCCCCAAATCCAGGTGCGAAAAACTTGTTGCTTGATCTGAAAACTTGATCATTCCTAAGAAGACTCATGGCTGTACTAGCACAAAAGGGTGCTTCTACTCAATAACATGCGTCAGGGTCTGAATACTAAACTATTTATATTAACTATCATATAATAACTATTTCAGGTTTTCTTTTTTAATACATTTGAAAAAAAATCTACATTTCAGTTTTTTTCTGTCAAGATGGGATGCTGAATGTACTTGGAGAAATAAAATGAACTTTTTTAGTTTGGCAAATGGCTGCAACGACACAAAGTGAAAAAATTCCAAGGGGTCTGAATACTTCTCTGTACCCACTATATGTATGTATGTATTGTATATGCTGCAGCTGTGTATGCTATAAGATAAGTATTAGCTGGATGTGTGCATTACTGAGTCACTGTTTTAGTTCCAGTTTAACTTGTTGGCTCAATGTTGGCATCGGGTCCGGAGCCGTACCAGTTCTATGGCTAGGTGCTGGCGCAGCAGAATCATCAACCAGCGAAGAGCGACTGCAGCTTGGGAGATCAGCGGGAAGGGCCTGGCAAACGTCAAGAGTCGCCACCACTGTCCGTGCTTGCCGGTATGGAGTAGGCGAAGGGGGCTGACCGAGAGGAGCAGCCAATGGGGACGGGGTGCCGTGCACTAGCGCCACAGATTTTTTCAGTTTATTTTAAAAGGGAGGATTGATAACAAAAAATCTTGCAATATCTCATGTCAGTGTTGTTAAACAATCTGCAAGAAACATGAGGTCGACATATATGATTTGCCTTCACGGACCACATAAAATGATGTCACTGGCCGGATCTGGCCCCCGAGCCTTGAATGAAGGTGCCTTGCCTTGCTTTGCCGAAAGTGTTCAGGGAGTGTAAGAGTATTTTTTTTTTACACTACTATAATGCACTAGTCTCAGCACTCATTAAACCTATCACCTTAACATTCAATCTCAGGTCTGCTAATTGATACAGGTCATTGATCGAGTACTATTATAAACAGGCAATTGCCTGTTTGTCTTGAGACATTTTGGAGCAACAATGCTTTTTCTATGTGTGCTGCATTTGACTGCCGACCAGTCCACCCAGTGGAAAACATCTCTTGCCCAAAGTCAGCTGGGATATGCTCCAGCTTCCCTACGAACCTAATGAGGACGCGTGCTATTGAAAATGGTTGGATTGGCATATCATCTTTAGCGTAAAGGTACAGGTAACTCAGTTGTCACTCAAGATAACGCTGCAAAGTAGATTTTGGAATGGATAAGTAATTGAGAAATATAGAGAAAAGCCAACAAATGTATGTACATTAAATTGTAAAAATAAAACCGTAATAAATATTAGTAAAACAATAACAATATTGCTCAGCTGATTGAGAAATCAAGTTTTATTGGCCTTTGCGTATTACTGCGCATATAAACTGATGGAGTGCTAGTGGGAAATTCAGAGCTGAGTCACATGACATTCATATCATATATCATATCATATCATATATCATATCATATATCATATCATATATCATATCATATCATATATCATATCATATCATATCATATCAGTCTCTTCCTGTCAATAATCAATGACAGATGAACTAAAACAGACAAAACAGGATACCGGGCAGATGTTTTGTAGTATTACGATACACTTCTGTTCTCCACTTCTCATTTACAGTATCTTCCCTTTCTCGCTTACTTAATGGTGCTTCTCTGCTTTACCCTATAATGTATGGTGGCAGGCTGGCAGCATATTACAGAGGCAAGTGTGCAGCCATTTGGAAATTTTCCTGCATTTACCAGCCATGGAGAGTGTAGTTAAATTCACTACACTGTTGATTAATACAGTCGACTCAAAAGATTAAAATTAGTGAATCGGGAATGGATGGAAGGTTTGTCAAGACGTCCTGCAGCACTCACATTCAAACACTGTGATGTCTTCACAGAGCTCAGACCAGAGGTCTTTGTCGCATCAGAGAGCAGCTTGGGTGCCCGCGGCAACACGTGGACCACTATAGGATGCACACACTCTCTTTTGACATTGCCTGAGATACTGTCACGTATTGTACCACCTCTTAAGGAATTGCTGGATCAATCTTGAGTCAGTAGTCGGGTTTATATGGAGACGTTTTTGTTGAAGCTCTCTGGACACCTGTTCCCTTTACTTGGGCAACCCTGTTAATCAGATCAGCCGTGTTACAGCAGTGTGACACGTGGAGATCGATGATCTTCACGTGATGTATCAAGATGGAGTTCATTCATCTATTTAGCACAGTATTCGCTATTGTTTTAACGCTTTTATTAAAGCAGCATCTTGATAAAGACAAGTTAAGAGTACTTTAAAACAAGCATCGCGTCACAGACGAGCTCTGGTAAGACGCTGCCATTTTAAAGTGCGTATTTACGTCAAGACAGAGCATGCGCAGACCGGACGCAGCCTGGCCATTCCGATTGAACTGTTTACATGACGCTCATTTGGATTGGGCCTTATTCCGATTGGGGAGTTTATATGAATCATTTTTATTCTGATTGGTTATTCGTATTGTTTCTAATCAGAATACATCACTCCATGTAAACAATCATCACAGAAGAAGAAATGTGTGTATCAGTGACCATATTTATATTCGCACAACAGCAATACTACAAGTCACAATGATTTCTTACACACGTTTTGCTTTGCTAAGGAAATGTACACCTCCAAAGTTTAATTTGCAAAAATATTCATTTGTATTGCAATTATCCATACATTAGCAGTAATTTCCATGGGCGGTCCCCTGACTTTCCTCGCTATCTGCATTTCCTTTGGCTCTTATATCCATTCATCAACCCATTTCCTTTCCTACCTATCCCAGCTGACTTTGGGTGGCTGGTCACCAGCCAATCAATATATATATATATATATATATAAAAACAAAAAAAACATGGATGTTTTCAAGTTTTCACTCGACACATTAAATACCAAGACCACATTAAGTCGTCTATTAGAAGCATGACATTCACTGCCAAGGTCGATTTATGCCGTTTTATATGTTTTATCATTGGGAGAGGTTGATACGCTTGCTCTTTTAAATTGCAAACAGTTGAAGAGTGGTAATGAGTCAAACTGCCAGCAGAGGGTAGCATTGCACGATTTTAGATCCCTCTTTAGATTTGCCAACTGTTACAGTGCGGGCAGGGCAACATCACTACCATGAGTGCCGAGCCGACAGCCAACAGACTTTATATTTCGGACAATCTGAAGCATACATTCAACCCGGTTACAATACACATATACATGTTTGAATGCTAGCAGAAGCATGTGTGTGCCATGACAAAAGTGCAACAAGGATCTTAGAAAGAAAACGACGATAACAAGGTCATCATGTGAACAGCCGCTAACGGCTTGGAGAGCAGCCCTGGTGAATTGGAGTCACTCCAATGCTTGTATTTTACTAAATAGATTATTAAAAGCAATCAAAACCCATTCCTAAATGTTGAATTACGTAATTTTATAGAATATCTCTAAAGCAAAAATATTCGCACTCAATGTTTTGATTGATGTTTGTTTACACAAAATGCATTTTTTCCCCAGATATTGGACAAAGTGCCTGAATATCTTAAAACTGGCCTATGTTCTATTGCTAATTACTAGACAACGGAAAGACGTAGAATACAAATATTTTCTGTTGAAAGAAGAGAGTTTTTTCTTTCAAATGGTAGATTCCATGTTAAAAAAAATCACAGTTACAATATTCTGTGGGTCTTGAAACACCAGCACCAACACCATTGAATGAGTTAACCTAACATGCATGTTTTTGGAAAGTGGTAGTAAGTCAGAGTAACCGGGGGAAAGCAACGCAAGGACAAGGACAACATTCAAACCCGAGATTGACACTGTGAACCTAAAAGCTGTGAGGCAGACGTGCTAACCACTAAGACACGTTCTGTAATCTCATACGCTAACATCCAAATATTTAAGACCCTATAAAAGTGTGATGCAGCCACTAGGTGAGTTCCAACATCTCACTCAGGCGACCATTCTACATTTTGTCAGGTTGTCCAATATTGTGGCCATGCGAACTACATTACACAAACTGGAATGTGCTGCAGTTTTTTTGTTGGTAACACTGGATGACAGCCATGTGAAAGACACGCAAACATACACTATTGCTTCCGGAGCCTACTGCTGAGTGTGAAACACCTTGCTAGTTTCCTGCCGGGTTGTTTCATGATTCCATGGGTCACCCATGTTCGTGACATTCAAACAACTACACTGCAATCAGATTTAAAAACAGGTAAACAAAACGATTTTTTTATGGTCCAACCAGCAGCAGTTGGGCTCAGATGTGACCCTATACTGTCCTTCTGCTTTGAAGAGCCACTTTATACGTAGGATACATGCTGGCAGCAAGGACCGTGCTTGACTGCCTGCCACGTCAGGAAAAGAAAAGAAAAAATGTTTATTGTTTGTGGAGCAGTCAGAATAGATGCATAAAAACTACAGTATTTGCTGAATAACAGAAATACCTACAGTGTCGACAAATACACAACTATGGAGACTTCTTCCATTATTTACTTTGTGCAGGGTAATTGCAACTGACATTGAGAAGAGACCAGTTTTGAGCAGTTTCACAGTTTGTGTGCCTCCAGTACATTGCGTGCTGTACCGGAAAACATTGTCCTTGCCTCTTCCCTCTTTACGCCTCCTCAAGAACTAGGACAGATCTTCCGAGATATATGGATTTGTTTATGTGTATGTATATACCGAAGCATGATCACTTTCATGTAAAATGTACTTTCACCCGTGCCCAAAGATATTGCATCGTTTGCCTGAGGTAGATGCTACAATTCAAATATTTGATTAATTCCACACAGAAGGCAGTCATTGCAGTATTATGCTTGAGTATAATTCACTCTCTGAGCTTTTTTTGCAACATTACCCCACCACTTTGACACACAACACCAACACAATCTAATCCATCATCATCAACATGATCATCATCCACCTCCTTCATAACATCTTCAATCCAGCATCACTGTACAGCAGATGTACTGCTTTATGTGTCCCCCTTCATTCTCTGGGTCTCCTTTCTCCTTTGCTCCATCACCATGACGATGGGAGCCGGTTTCATGGATGCAGTCACTAGGCAACCAGCAGCAGCAGGACCATGCTATCATGTAAAAGGAAGAGCAGAGAGTCTAATCCAGCGTTGTTCTGCACTCTGCGTGCAAGTCTTGGAGGAGGCTCTATTAATATGTTTAATATATGTATTCAACGGAATCTTCTTATACTTGCTTAAATTAAACTGACAGAGAGACCTCTACAGTGAAATGAATATGGTTACAGCAAGCAAAATGGGATAGCAATGATGCTATCACACTCGGCTGTATATTTACATTAAGATTTATCTAGATTTCCAGTGATTCAATTATCACCTTTAGCACAAGCACTGGAAGCATGTTAGTACAATGACTGTAAGTCAGCCTAAAGCTGAAGGCACCTCTACTTCATTCACTACTTCAAGTCTTATTTCAAGGCAGCAAACAAAGACAAAGCACTGTGTATACAAACGGTTCATTCTTAAACAAATTCCCAAAGATGAAGCACATCGACCTCCAAAATAGATGACAAATTGGGCAGGCTGGTGATCACTCATGGTAGCCTAAAAAGTGAGAGTTGAATGTCAAAAATGCTGGAAGGTTGTTGTTGATTTTTTTAACAATAAAATGATCGGGCAGATTAATCTGACAAGCGAGCTAATCATTTTACTCTGTGTGGGAAAATAGATAAGATGTTGAGAGGAGACCACAGAAATAAATCATCCCAAAATAGAATAATGGGCAGTTTTAAAAAATGCTACTAAATGTGGCTGATAGAAGCAAGTACAAGGTCCAGCTAGAAATATTTATTAATAGGCTCCCTGTATGAGGCGGTGCAGACAGGACCTTTGAAATGTGTTGCAATGAAGATGGTAATGAAATATTCCCTTTGATTAGAAGAAGCCTTTTGTGCACGTTGCTTTAGTGGTCTGCGAGTCAGAGAGATGTACAGCACTGGAGCTAATCCAACAGAAGTGTTACTAGACTACAAACTGCAGCACCAAAGGAGACAAGCCATTTTCTGGACACAAGAGGGATGCTTTCAACTCGAACAAGTGCTCTAAACTATTAAGCTCAAATGCAATTTAGCTCAATATCAAGTGAAAGAGAAAAATATATTAGCCAATAAAATTCCAAAGTTCAAAATGTGGACTGATTTACCATTTAACAGGTGTGCATGGAAAAAAAAGGCAGTAGAAACCTTGGTTACATGGTTTAAAACGGGGTTAAATGACTTTGCATCACACCCCCTCACTAATACCAAAAAAGCACACACACTTCTACGTGCACACTCACGCACACAAAACGCTTCCTGCAGTCATGATCTTTTCTTTGGATGCTTCAAAGGACATGTGATGTGAACCTTTTAATGTGTTCAAGAGATATGTTCACAGATTTACATTGTTTATCTGCACAATGCCAATTCAATCTGTTTCAAAGCCATATAAAGACTGAATAACCCAGAGATGAATTTGGGCCGTAAACACGCATGTGCATGTATTGTCAATGCCCACAATGGGTGCTGGACAAGAAAATATAGAATTTTGTATTTGATTGTCATTGTTATTATTGTTACAGTAATGCATCATACATTATGCACCAGTTGATGTAAGTTATCCATAATTCTTGTACGTCACATATCCTACACATGCTCAATTTAAAGAAAAAAATGGTGCAGTACACTATGCATAGGAAAGTCGATGCAGTCCTTTACCATGTAGCCTATCATCAACTCATTGACACAATAAATGTATTTGCCTTACGTTGCAAAGTAGAATAGTTATCCATCCTCAGGCTGCAGGTGGCGGTTCCAATTTGCGGAAAAAGAAGGGAGAAACAAGGTGGGGGAGACTACCCTGTAGTGCTCCGTATAGACACGCGTTGTTGGATCAGTCAGATGAACCGAACTGGGGTGATTCGAAGACAGGTACCTTGACCCAGTCCACCAGCCGCATCTTTAACGCCCCCGTAGCCAGAAAGCGGAGATGAGCTCATCAGTCCGGCTCGTCTCCAGCACCGCTAGGCGGTTTAAATCCAGTCGGTGTCACCAGTCAGTTGCCTCCGCTCAGTAAATGAAATGTAGATAAATGATTACACGGTGGCCACCGCTTTTCCATGAAAGGCAATTCAAGATGCACCAAATAGGAGGAGACAGATCATGGAACCCAGCGCGGGAAAAAGCTATGTCCTTCTGCGTGAGCCCGCTGCATGCAGCGGGAGCGTCTCCTCCCATCTATCTCCCTGAGTGGAAGGGGTGGAGGGAGCGGGGAGATGGATGAAGATGGAACGAGGACATGGAAGGTATGTTAGCGCGTGAGCGTGCGTGGCGTGTGCGCCAGAGAGACAGCGAGACAGGCTAGGAGTGGGGTGGGGTGGGCTTGGTTAGGAGGTGTACAGAAAAAAATGAATCCATCTTTTTCCATCTTGACTGCTCTCACTGAAGCACACACACGCACACACACCCCCACACACACACCCCGATGCTCACACACTCACACACACACACCACCCCCACACATCCACACACACACACACACGCACACCCACGCACACACACACACACACACACTATCACTACACTGTTTGTGATGAGGACAAAAGAACCCAGTTTGCAAATGCATATCTAATTTGCCCCAAATCACGGCACTGCAAATTGGCCAGTGTTAAAAGTTCAGGGACAATGTTAAAAACAGAATGTAGGTGTTACATTAACACCACTCAGTAATAAAAAAAGCCTGGTGGTCTGGGATGTTAACTACTATGTTGTTCAAAAGGTGTGTCATCTGGATTCAACCCAGATTGGTGTCTATTTGAAATTGAAAACATGCCCTTACGTAATGATTGAAGTTGACTGGTTAGAGTCGAGACAATTTTATTCAGCATCGTTTTCCTCCTCAGTTGCAAGATCAAATCATACTTCACTAAGATTAACAAAACTTTCTTTTTTTAAACAAACAAAACAGAAACAAACACAAAATAAAGCGACACAAAAAATCAAAAGCAAAGTAAATAGGGAATTAATAGAGATGGGCAATTTACCCTTTTTTTCCGGTCCGTCCTCGTCCCTCCGTCCTTATTCATAAAAACGATCGTCCTCCGACCCCGTCCGTCCTCATCCGTGCACTCATAACATTATTTGAAGCTCATTAGCTGGCTAAATTCCTGTACACATCCACTTACTGGCTGGGAGTATCGTGAGTGGATTGAATTGTTTACAACTGTTTAACCAAGATAGCATTTAGCTGCCAACAAAAGACCGTTGTTGTGAAATTTCTTCCTACCCGTCGAAACGCCCTACCTATGCTTCTTAGTGTGCTTGCGCACACATGCTCACAACGCCGATAGTGAGGTGGGTTTAGGTTGAGCTCAGAGTTAGGTTAAGGGATAGGCTAGGCAGCCTAATCAGCCTCTGGCAGGAAGTTTCGGTGGAGTAGGACAATTTGGCAGAACACCGTCGTGATGTGATGATGATGACGATGCGGACAAGAGCAAACCAGGGGACGTCACGAGAAGATTTAAGATTGTATAATAACACAATACCTTTGTGTTTTATTGCAAAACTTTTGTGTTTTAATGCAATACATTTTATTGTCTTATTTCGCAAATAATTATTGCAGAATAACGCAAAAGGAAACAAAGACTTCCACTTCCTAGTTGTCTAAATGTACGTTGGTGCTGGTAGAGATTTTTACGGTCTAAAGATATCCCACACAAGGACATACTTCACACGGATTACATACACAAGACAGGCTGGACTTGTTTCTGTCAGTCAGTGAAATGGCGTCCTGACTCCTGTGGGATAATCCATGGTTTTAAATGTGTTGAACCACTTGAGGGCAGACTATGCCTGTGCAATGTTACTTCTGGGAAGCGTATGAAAAGCATTGTTGTGCAGACAAATAATGAAGGGGGCTCCATGGTATCGCTGAAGAGAACGATGGTCTTGCTTTTTAAAAGAAACAAACACCACATGTTCAATCGGTACTTGACCCGGTTAGGGATGACAAGAGGGATGGACAAAAACCCACTTCCATCCTTGCTTAGTCCATCCTTTTTAATAGACTTCTCATCCTGCGTCTGTCCAGGGCGGGCAGACGGACCGTTCCATCACTGGGACGGAATGCCCATCTCTGCTAATGAACATTATTTTGTCAACTGCTTGACAAACAATATGCCTACTATCCAAAATGTAACGATGTAACGAATTGTCACACTCTTCCACAATCTGTAAAACAAGGCCTACGGCTGAATGATTTATCGTGTTGGGACCATAATCGCAATCTCAGATGACGTCATCAAACGTTTTTTCCAAAGGGCTGTCATAACCCCAAGCTCATCAATCAGCGGCATGCTACTGTGGACCGGTCGTACTAATCAGCGCTGAAGTGGCGTTGGCGTAAGAATAAAAAATAAAAAGCGTTGCGTCCACGTCACATTCCCGCTGTCACCCATACTCTTGAAAATTAATGTCTTTCATGTCTGCTTGGCAGTGCTAGCCACTAAGCTACCTTTCTTGCGGCACAGCAGCACAGACTTTATTTATATTTTTTTATTTATATCTTATGTAAGCCAGTGCGCAGCAGCAGTAAGGAGCTGCACTTTTAGTATCCGTAATGTTATTTGCTTATATTTTGTATTGTTTTAAGTTCTCTGTGGTACAAAACAATACAAGAGGAACACAGTAACACAGTAATAGGTCTCAAAATTATTTTTATTTAATTCAGCTTTGCAAAGGGACTTTTTCTATTTTTTATATAGAGCAGAATGTTTACATAATAATGCAAATTTTGAATGAAAAGAAGCAGAGAGAAAAACAAATATGATACTTTCTGACCCATTATAACAGGAAATATTTACCTTTTCACATTTAAATAACTCAATCAGAAATATTCCCATTATGATTTTTACAATTTTACACTCACCATTACTGTTAGTACCAAAACATTCAATGAATACCATGATATGAATTTCAGGCCATATTGCTAAGCCCTCGGTCTCTGTTTGAAGTAGTTAAGTGTCTCGCAAAAATCTGGGAAAATATTACTTACATTTATGTTCAAAGAACATGTACATTAGTACAAAATACTTACTACATTTATATACTATGCCACATAATTGCATATTTATACATGATGGCAAGTGGTACAGTAGGTCTTGCCTTACTTGAACCCTTTCAAAAACCTTAAAAAAGGACAGCCTACCTCACAAAACCGCTTTAGTGTCCTTGCATTGTTAAAGTAACAGTTTTAATGTATTTAATGGTATGATGTCATTTTCTGTCATATTTGTAAATGTTTTATGTGGTAAATGCACTGAAGCTTCATTTAAAGAAAATCGCAAACGAGCAAAATACAACCAATTAATGTGAACAATGCGTTCTCATTTGACCATGTAGGCCTACAGGAAATAGACTTGAGTATGTAATGGGAATTATTTCATACCCATATACTTTCTCTTTTGCTGCCATGTTAATTTGAAGGTGGCCCAAAGACTCTTTAAGAACACTCAACATCCGAACAGCCATAAGGCGATGATTGCATGTCCGTGATGAAAGGTTTGGTGAGCCAGCCAGTCATCAAAGTGTCATAATGAAGGCAACGTCAAATACATAGTGTCTAGTGTTGCCACTACCTCCTGAGTAAAAAACTATAGAACTGAAATCCAGAATGGAATGTTTGTACACTATGCATGGGTTCTGAAAATGAATTCCCTACCTGCTTTCAGGAAAATTATTAACATCTTCATGAAGCTAAGGGATTCATTTTAACCACAAATGTTATTACAATGGGTTTTTATCATTACCTGAATGCATTTAGAATTGGGGAGGATTTATGGAGCACAGATTTATATATGAGTCTGTGGTGTGGAGTAGGTGTGCTTTATTATTACATTATTACACTGAAAAATAGTATGAAATATTAAAGCTGGATATTCTACAGAAGTGGTATTACAAGTATTTAGAATACTGTCTGATTATGCAAGACTTCAAAGAGAGCTACTGCTTTTTGTTTTGTTTCGTTTTTGTTTCATTTTCTACCCATACAGAGGAGACATCATTTAAATCAGGGCTGCACAATATATTTTAAAAAATACTGTCAGTGTGATAATGACACATGCAGTGCAGAATGCAAAAGACGTGCAATAAATTCATATCGTCACTCTCCTGTGAAAAACACGTATCTCCAATCCTGGAAACTTTTTTAATTTTCACATTATTGCGATGTCTGTAACGCGGAAACACCATTCAGGTAAAAATAAGAAAAATGGAGATAATTGTTTTTCACAGGCAACCAATCCAGGGTGTCCCCCGCCTACTACCGAAGACAGCTGGGATAGGCTCCAGCACACCCCGCGACCCTTGTGATGATAAGCGGTATCGATAATGGATGGATGGATGTTTTTCACAGGACAGCGAGATATGGAATTGTATGCTTCAATCTAAATTAAAAAAATTAGATGCAACCTTCAATGCGCATTGCCATCCAATGAGAGAACACTATCTCGGGGCATAACTAATAGTAAATAACTTAAAGGGACACTTGGGTGAGCTTAACATTGGCACTTATATAATAGGTTTGCATGTAAAAATGACAGTACTAAAATGTCCACCTCAAAAGACTCTGTAGTGATATAAGGTATTTTTTGGTGATTAGGTTTACAACAAATTTGGGGCGTGGCTTATGTTATGTTTTTGATTTCAGCGGTCTACGTCACGCGAGGAAGGCATGCGTGGTGGTAATGCTGGCTTTGACAGTTCTGTTGTCTAAAACGGTGTCCGATCGCCACCAAAATGCAAATGCACATTAATACTCTTGTCCACTTCAACCTGTGAAAGTATAAAAGTGTTCTGCACAATAGTTTGGATTTATTGACATAAAACGTGATCTCATCATGATCACCTCCACAAAATCAAAAATACCGTGGCGATTGCTACTCCACTTTCACAAGCTGAAGCAAACAAGAGCATGAATGCGCACAATTTAAATTTCGGACATTTAGAGACACTGAACTCGTGTCTCAGGAGGGAGAGAGCTTGCAGCAGCAGCAGGCAGATTGGAGCCCCCCGCTTCCCTCCCCGGTTAGAGGTAGGATTGGGACAGCAGAAGTTTAGCAACAACTAGCTTCAGGCCGCTAAAACAAAAGGCAGTAGCACAACAACATTAGCTCCTTACTGTCCGCCCAGCATGTGGAGGTGATCATGAGCCTGCGTCTTCATGTCGCCTCGCAAGCAGTCGCGCGCGATGTCTCTGCTTTTTGCTTGCAGCCCCCTTCTGCCCGAGTGAAGTGGCTTGAGAGTGACAAAAGCCCTCATCGAACAGCGAACGAAAAGTTCCAGCGAGGCTGACTGCACAGCCGAGCGTGTGGCCGCATTGGAACGTGCCATTTCGGCTGTTACCTTCCAAATTGGACGGTGCGTTGTAAGCCAAAACTCTGGGGCATTCCTCATCCAAATAAATGTGCACGTCTCATTTCCACATCAGTCTATGTAAATATCCTGACTGCTGTTTATGCCTCACCCGTCCTGACCGTGATCAGCAAAGAAGCAGTGTTTTTGTTGTTGTTTTTTTTCAAGCAAAGAAGCAGTGTGCGCTGGTTCCAGCCTATGTACCTCTGCTGACTTCCACATTTCCTCATTCTTATATAAATCAGCCATGGAGAGGTTAATCCTTTTTCGTATGTTGAAGTGGGCATTAGTAGAGATGTCCACATAAATTTTGGACGTTATAAGCAATGAAAGTACAATGATTTCCAATGGAGATTTTGGATTCGGTTCATCCCGTGACTCGGGCCGAACAAGGATAGAAGGGTAGGGGGCGCGGCCATTCTGCTCATTAACAAGGGGCGTTATTCATAGAGTCACTTATTTCCTAATTTCTCCCAAATTTATTGATAAAATAGAAAATGACAACTCTTTTCATTTTCCTGATCAAAAAATATATAAAATTAACTTGAAACTAGTGAAAACGTGGCCATCTCGGCCCCACCGTTGCTTTAATTAGATAAGAATACATTCATATTTTTTATAGTTATAGTTATATAACTATTTAGTTATATAATAACAGTTCTTTCATTAGATAATAAGGATGTCATTTCATTAGGTACATGTTAAATATCGCGGTAATGCAATAATAATGTAAAGGTAACAATAATGCAATATGCAACATCCATATCGTATATTGCATGTTTTTCCAATATTGTGCAGCAATACTTTAAATATATAAGAGTTATATTGTATGGCATCTTTGAGTATAATTTCAGTATCTCAAGCCGGGTCGAGTGTCCCCTTTTTTGGGAAATCAAAATATGGTCACCCTAGTATATTACAATAGTATTTGAACAATTCTTAAATCTCCATACTGTGATGCTTTATTGCCTTAGAAAAAAATCTTGCCTTAAGTAAGCAGCATAGTGCATGTGTTGTTGCAGTTAACAGTTTACAGACAATGTTGGTTATCACTTGTTATCCAGCTCCCTCACCCTCTATTGATACTTTGAACTTGATTGTGGTTTTGTGCGTTTTGTGTGTTAGATTTTTATTTAAACCTTTCTACCCCTTCTCTCCATTACTCTCTACCAAGCATAAGAATCTGTAATAAACTGGAAATGACATTGAGTGCAACCACAATGGTCGACCTTTTTCATACTCAGAAATGCTTACATTGAGACAACACCACTTGAGTTTCTTCCTTTTTTGTCACATACTGTTGCATTTGATCAAATATTAACTTTTTGCTTATTTTGTTTTCCCCTGTCATACCAATAACTGCTTAAAAAATTTAAAACAACAAAGCTCCGGACAACAAATAATAAATAACACATGAAGTTTTTAATCTGTAAATGTGATGTACGATAAATCAAAAATAAACAAAATGTCATGTCATGTCATCTTCCAAACCGCTTATCCTATATAGGGTCGCAGGGAGTTGCTGGAGCCTATCCCAGCTGTCAATGGGCGAAGGCAGACTACACCCCGAACTGGTCGCCAGCCAGTCGCAGGGCACACATAGACACTGTCACTGAGCGGGAATCGACCCCACGCTGCCCGCACACAACTCAGGCGTGTGTACCACTACACTAATAAACAAAATGAAAGGCTTTAATTAGAAAACGCATTTGCTGGAAAGGAGACATATAATCGCTACCAGTGTTAATGTTTTGCTAATAAATGCTTATGAAATCAAATGGAACCTAACAAAGCTCTGCCTACAGCAGTATTACTGTTTACTTGCTTGGGATGGACAGCAGGATGTGCCAGTATCCACATTACTAATATGCAAGTTTATTAAAAACGTATTTTTTAATAACTGAACTGGAAAGCTGTGATTTTCTGGTGACCAATCGAGGGTGTACCCTGTCTCACACCCAAAGTCAGCTGGAATAGGCACCAGATCACCCGCCCACGAATAATGAGCTCAAGCTTTATAAAAAAAATTTTTAAAATGAATGGATGGATGAAACGGAAAGTATAACAACTTTAAATTAATCTAGAGTTTACAATATAGCATTACAAATGTCTGTTCTGCAGATTTGAAAAGTATTTTTTTTCGTTTTTCTTTCTTTTAATACAGTCTGGAGTAATTCCAAGTGTACGTCTGTTAAGGCCTAGATTGACCAAACCGACGTCGGAGGCCGTGAAGCGTTGTGGCGTTTGATTGCACCATATGATTGGTGTAGTGACCACCGTCGTAACCCATCAGGAAGCGTCTGCGGGCGTTTGAGCATGTTGAATCGGCGTCGTGACATTTGGTCACTCTAATTGGCTGTTAGGTAGCAAATCAGCGCTCAGCGACAAATGTGGATAAACAGTGCACGCCTTCGCTGCCTTAATCTTACAAGCACAAGAGCGAGAGTTGACAATTTAAGTATTTCACAAATCCGTGTCAAGAACATGAGGGTTTACTTCGCGTGGGAGTTCATCGTGAGCGAAGAATATAGCTGCATGCATTGTTTAAATTTTTATAATCCGCCCCCCGGCCAATAGCTTTCTGGTTGGATTTTTCTAACAATGACAAATAGTGACTACCGCCGCTGATTGTATGGAAAGGTATTACATCGCACGCATGCGCATAAGGTACTTTAATGGTCAGTGTTGCTGTCTGTCGTTGCGGTGTATTTTTCCAGCGTGACGTGCCGACAGCCGGCCCGACGCCGCAGGGGGTAAGCTACTGTCACTGTTGGCCAACGTCGGATTGGTCTATCTAGGCCTTTACACAGATATCTTGGTTCACTGGTCGATCATTCCTGCATAAGACATCTAGAAACAAGCCAGTGAGAGTTTTGAGCTCATTGATCCTGATAATGATTCTGAAATCCGACCGAAAGTTCTACTCACCTGGAAAGAACAATACTCAACTCTGCTTTTCCACCTTCACATCCTTGATAAGGGGAGTAGCGTTCCTCATTCACATGGCTATAGACTAGGCCTCTTTGGCATAAATCATTTGATAGGTGACTTCAGCTAGGCCATTGTGTCGCTGTGACCTTTAATCCTGGCTCGGCATCGTCCTACGTGCACTCTGGCACACATACAGTATATCTGCTTGGAACCAGTTAAGACCATGGAGTCATGCATAGTCCCATGGGCCAGGAATCTCCCCCCTTGTGGGTGGGCGGTCAAGGGAGAATAAATAATTTTGGACTGGTTAGACCAGAGGTGGGCAACTCGGGTCGGCAAGGGCCGGTATCTGGAATGTTTTATATGTCTCTCTCCTCCAACACACCTGATTGGTTACATCTTCTTCTGTAATCTATCAGAAAAAGGCTCCATGGACATGTCTCAATATATCTGGCATAAATTAAATAGTTCAACTGAGAATATGTAATATTCTGGGAGTTACAACTAGCATAGTGAGGATCAAAGATCAAACCGAGCAAAGTTTCCCTCAGAACCTTTCACTGTTATAAATAGTGATATCTGTCACTCAACCAGTCTGGTACCACGATGATACAACTAAACACTAAGAGTTGGGAAGCCAAATAGCGGCACTGAATAACAGGCAGTCTAGTTCGAAATATGTATTGTTTCCTTGGAAACATAGTTCTTTTGCATTTATCCTTATGTTCTCGTGCTCCATTGGTTTGATAAAGTTTTGTATTTACTTAAAGAGCTGTATGTCACTCAGTGAACCAGGTGACAGCTACATTCATTATGTTAACGTAAGTGCAATAAAAACAATCTATCTATTCAAGAAGAATACTTTAATCCACAAAAATCAGTGGCTATTTGAATTGATTTGAAATTTAAAGTATGCTGGGGGCCGTACAAAAGTCTAATGTATGTGGGCGCAAAATTTGATGCTATGCCCCTGATTGAATACAGTGAAACCTCAATTTAACGGACCCAGAACCAACTGACTCTGGATTTAATAGACAGACAATAATGTCCAGACCGGGATGTTGGCAGTGGTGACAGTCCCACAAAAGAACAAATTATTTTACGTGTTCCCCTACTTCAATAATTAATGTGGAACTGCCTCTTTTAAGTTGTGGTCACGCCTTTGGCCCAATCCCAATACCCACACTTGCACCCTACGGTCTTTGCTGAAGTGCATATGTACTCGAAGTGCACAAAGGGTTTGAGGGCGCAGGTTACAAGTGTACAAAAATTGCAGAATTGGGACACTTCGTCATCGACGTATGGACCTGCGTCAAGCGAGTATGACGGCACGGTTGTTGTTTTGGCAATGTTGCTGTTTAAATTATATTAAAACTTCAGCAAAGTAGTAATAAAGTAAAACGCCGGCTCAGTCTTCCCGTCGACAGGAGCTATGTGGACAACAAACGCCTGGAGGCCCAGCAAGCCCCGAAGTACCTGGGTGTGCGACTGGACCGGACACTGACCTTCAGACAACATCTAGAAGAAGTCAGGGCCAAAGTGACATCCAGGGTAGCGCTGATCCGCCGCCTTGCGGGGACAACCTGGGGAGCGTCTGCAAAGACACTGCGCATATCGACCCAAGCTCTGGTCTTTTTTTGCAGCAGAATACTGCGCGCCAGTCTGGTGCAGAAGCCGTCATGCAAACAAAGTTAACGTGGCCATCAACAGCACCCTCCGAATAATAACAGGATGCCTAAAACCTACACCAGTGTCCTTTCTGCCAGTCCTAGCAGGGATAGCCCTTTCTCACCTCCGACGGGAGGCTGCTACAGTGCGGCATGCGAGTGCGGCGACCCTGAACAGACAGCCGACCATATTATCACCACTTGCCCCATATACAGACCACCCTCGGAAGCCAGCCTCTTTGACTTAGGACCCCAGATGCTGGCATGGCGGCACGACACCGAGTTGGACCTCTGACGTTACACGAATGATGATGATGATGATGGAGCTATGGCTCCATTATTTGGACTATTTGCGGCTCCTGCACGATATGCGGCGCATGTGCAGAGGTTTGCTTAGTATGGCAGCTACACTAGGACAAAATACATAGGTAAACTGTAACGGGTAAATGGTGACTTTAAAACATTGATTAAATTACACATATACATATGATAAACTTTGTAATAATTCGATATTTACACTTGAAGAGACATTTTTTTGGCATAGGTACAGGAATTCCACCGAATCTCGTCAGTTTCCCGCTATTTTGGTCAAAACCGTAGTGAATTGTGGGTAATATGGTTCGGCTTAGGGGTCATGGATGCGGGCTCAGCCGAAGTGCGGAACAAGCGTGCAAAGGGGGCGGGGCGACAGAGCATTTTGCAGAATATGGGACACCCTAAACACTCGTATCCTTGTGAAGGGCACAAGGGTGCACGTGTGGTTATTGGGATTGGGCCTTTGACTCTCCTGTTTTTCTTTTGATGTCCATGGGGTGGTAAGGATCTTTAGATCAAGAGAAACTTTTGTTTTCATTTACAGGTTTAAGTATTTTAATATATTACTGTACCATATAATTTGTGTATGTACGCGCTGTATGACAATAATTGACAGGAGGACATTGTTTTTTACTGTTATCGTCAGGTTTTGTGATTGAGACGATTAAACGCAACCAACACGAAGAATCATGCTGTGCATCATCAATATTGTTCAACACAACGCAGTTGGGCACCAGCAGTTACACAGGGACATTAGCTTAGCATCGCTGTAGTCACGCAAAACGTGTAGTATCTACCTATTAACAGTGGTGGAAGCGTCAGTACACATTCGTCATTCGCCAGTGGCCTGCCCATCATTCCATCATCATCAGTCCATCTTTATTTCCAGAGGTGGGCATTCCGTCTAACTGACAGACCGGTCCGTCTGTCCATCATTGACGGGCGCCCTTTTTGACGTTTAGTTGATAGACGGGAAACTAAACGGGAAAACAAAACAGACTAAGCACATCCATCAGTGTAATCATGACTAACTTCGTCAAGTCCTGATGGACCTCACAGTTCATCATTGACGGACCCCCGTTTTGCTGACAAGAGACGCATGTTTATTATGAGGCAGCCAAATTGTTGAGTAGACTGCATTGCCTGAATATGTACAATAGGTGGGGGTATGCACCAAAGAGCGAAGCATGGGTTAGTCAGGCTCTAGTGCAACAACTAATTAATGAGCTAGGAGGTAATAAAGAAGCTTTGAATACAGAGACAGTTTTACAGAGAGGTTCTTGAGTTAAGTTTTACATTTCTATTTTTATTTTTGGATAGAGTAGGGTTAGGAGGTATGAAACGGTACTTTGCAGGCCCACACTCCATTTCAGAAGGTGGCAACAATACACCAAAAGTTGTTTGCCAACCGCTAAAAGACAAGAAGAAGAAGAAGTCCCCTTCTCCACAGAGTGGTTCACCAGTATGTCGAAAGTGAGCGGCACCTCGTCCATGTTGGTGATGTGGTTGAGCTGGATGTGTTTCTTGGCAATCTTTTGACTGAAGTAGGAACGGAAGATGGCCAGCTTTTCCTTGTAATCCGCTAGAAGTTGCTGCGCCGCGGTAGTCCTTTCCTAGATGGATAGATGGAGCCGTTTCATTAAACAAAAGCACCAAGATGGACCTCCTCAGTCGAATGGTTATTGTGGAGACGCTTCTCCTGGATTTTCTTTGATCATGAATCCATTGCTTGAGTTTGTCTTCCAACTCGGGCCACCTCGCCTTGTTTCCGTGGAAACTCATCTTCGTCCTCTTGACTTGGTGAAGCTCGTTTTCCTGCTTCCTCCACTTGCGAACCATGGATCCGTTGATCTTGAACTCTCTCACGGCTGCTCGATTCCCATGTTTCTCGTAATCGATAGCTTGGAGTTTAAACTGTGCCTCGTAAGCGTGTTTCTTTGTAGATGCCATTTTCAATGTTGCTTTGCAGAATGCACATACCGGCCGGCCCGATATACCTACTGGGTGAGTGCCTCTTTCACGCCCAGCCTTCCCCCTTTTACGTCCGCATTCTGTCCCCACTCACGTCCGCCTTTTCATTATAGAAGCAGTTTGTTGGAAGGAAATGCTCCCAGTCAGTCAAGCTCATAGATGTCACACAACAACATTTACAGATTTGGGAACTCGGTACACACAAAAGGGGCGTATTATAAGGCACCCCATCCATTTTGAAGAACATTTTAGACTTTTAAGTGTGCCTTATGGTCGTGAAAATACGGTAATTACAGTAGGCTACTGGTTTTAGAAGACCAGTGACTCTGTATGATAGCGGGATGTGAAAGAGTAATGTGTTTTACAGAATTTACATGAGTAACTCTTACTGGGCAGACTGATGTAGTACATTAACTGCTTTATTATTTCCTCTCTGAGAAGCCATATTTATTTATTACTTCTTATTCTGATAGTATATCTGAGGGTATATCGAGCCTCCATACTGTTATTGTCTTTTCCAGCATTTTGTGAATGAGAGTTGCTAGGTAACTGGAGAGCAGTACATCACACAGAGTTGCCACTTGTCTATCTATCTATCTATCTATCTATCTATCTATCTATCTATCTATCTATCTATCTATCTATCTATCTATCTATTTATCTATCGTGAAAAAGTACTGGTATTTGTCCACTTCTCAAAATCTTAGTTGTTTGTATTGTTTCCCCGCATTGATGTTGAAAATCATCATAAATAAATAAACAAACATAACCCAGATAAACAAAAAATGCAATTTTTAAATGGTGATTTTATTTATTGAGGGGGAATAATGATTCAAAGATACCTGGGTCTGTTTGAAAAAGTACTTGTCCCCTTATTTAATCATGAATTATCTATGCTTCATCATAATATTTGGAAAGCTGAGTTCATTTTCACTGACCACAACCAAACATGATTACCTCAAGGGCGATATTCACGGGGAAGACATTAGACTCTAACGGACACTGTTGCAGACTATATAAATTTCTGCATGGAGAACACCATACCCACTAGGATAGTAAGGTGTTTCTCCAACAACAAACCCTGGATCACACCAGACATAAAAGCTCTCCTGAAGGAGAAGAAGAGGGCTTTTGTGTCAGGCAACAAAGAGGAGCGGAGGATTGTGCAACGCTCTCTGAGGAGGAGGATCGGAGAGGGGAAAAGGTCCTACAGGAAGAGGATGGAAGGGCCTGAAGACCATCTCAGGCCACGGACAACCCAAGACCCAGACTGGGGGGGACCTGCAGTGGGCAAATGAGCTGAACCTCTTTTTCAATAGGTTCGATCAGATGCCTGCCCCCACTCAGTCTCTCCTGCTGCAGCCTCCACCTACTCCTCCTGCTGGGTGTGTCATCCCATCCCCTCTTTTCTCCACAGTCTCCAGCTCCCAACTACACCAGACAGCCACCACTCCCTCCTGCCCAGCCTTGGCCTTCACAACATCTCAGGTGAAGAACAAGCTGAAGAAGATGAAAGCGAGGAAGGCAGAGGGTCCAGATGGCATCAGCCCCGAGCTCCTCAAATCCTGCGCAGACCAGCTGTGTGGAATTGTCCAGCACATGTTCAACCTGAGCCTGAAGCTGGGCAGAGTCCCCCAGCTGTGGAAAACATCCTGCCTGGTCCCCGTGCCAAAGACCCCCCACCCGAAGGAGCTCAACAGCTTCAGACCTGTGGCGCTGACGTCTCACCTGATGAAGACCCTGGAGAGACTGGTCCTCGTCCACCTGCGCCCCCTGGTGAGCTCCTCAATGGACCCACTCCAGTTCACATACCAGCCTGGCATCAGTGTAGATGATGCTATCATCTACCTCCTCCACACTTCACTGTCACACCTGGAGAAGGCGGGGAGCACTGTGAGGATCATGTTCTTTGATTTCTCCAGTGCTTTCAACACCATCCAGCCCACCCTATTGGGAGACAAGCTGGAGCGGGCGGGAGTGGCCCACCACCTCACCACATGGATCCAGGACTACCTCACAAACCCGCCACAGTATGTGAGCACACAGGACTGTGTGTCTGACGTGCTCCTCTGCAGCACAGGGTCCCCGCAGGGAACTGTCTTGGCTCCCTTCCTGTTCACCCTCTACACCTCGGACTTCAACTACAGCACCCCTACCTGTCACCTGCAGAGGGGTCTCTGGCGACTCTGCGATTGTCGGCCTCATCACAAGCGGAGATGATCGGGAGTACAGAAAACTTACTCAGGGTTTTGTGGACTGGTGCCAGCAGAACCGCCTCCAGATCAATGCGGGGAAATCCAAAGAGATGGTGGTGGATTTCTGTAGGCGCCATCACTCTGCACCTGCACCAGTGAATATTATCCGGGGAACAGATGTTGAGAGGGTCTCAACTTACAAGTACCTGGGTGTTCATCTGAACAATAAACTGGACTGGAGCGACAACACAGACGCTCTCTATAGGAAGGGTCAGAGCAGACTTTTCCTACTCAGGAGACTGAGGTCTTTTGGGGTTCAGGGGACACTCTTCAGGAACTTTTATGACTCTGTGGTTGCATCGGTCATTTTCCAGGGAGTGGTCACCTGGGCAGGCGGCGTCTCGGCCCGGGACAAGAAGCAGCTGGACAAATTGGTCAGGAGGGCCGGCTCTGTCCTAGGCTGCTCCCTGGACTTTGTGAACTCAGTGGGGGGCAGGAGGATGATGGCCAAGCTGTCATCAATGCTGGACAACCCGGCCCACCCCCTCCAGGGCACCCTAACAGCACTCCACAGCTCCTTCAGTGACAGACTATTACACCCTCGCTGTGCAAAGGAGAGATTCCGCCGCTCCTTCTGGCCTGCTGCTGTCAGACTCTTTAACAAGAACATTGTGTAGTCTCTACAAACTGGCGGACATTATTGCAATCGTGCAGTCCTGCACCGGAGCTTGCCGACTGTCCCTTGAAAAACGGAATCCTCCCGTATTTAGAAATATAAGTACCCCTATTGAGTTGTAAAGGGATGCACTTTGCCCCGTAATGTCAAAAATAAAATGTTGAAATTCATGAACAACAGTTCTCTTAATATGGCAACATACAACAACGGTCCTCGGACATCCCCTGCTCTGTGACCAATGAGCTGACAGCACATTCATACACGGAGTATGACAATATAGAAATCCACTTATCTTATTGGTCGAGGTAATGTTGCTTGCCAAAGTAGATATTGGAAGTCAACAATGCAACATGGATGACAGTGACATAACTGCGAGTATTAATGTGACCAGCAGCAGCACTACACCTCCGAAAAAAAGCAGAAATAGTTGCAAAAATACAGAGGACTGGAAAGCAGAAAACACATGGATCGAAAAATTGCAAAAAAAATAACTATTAAGCTCACTGCACTGTTTCCCGGCGCACTTTTTCCATAGCCCATGGTGAACTGACCGAGCTCGGGCAACATGCTTTCAGTGGTGGACACATAAGACACAAGACACGACAAAACTAAGGGAAATGGAGACAAATGTGTTGTCCACCAGGCAACGCTAGTTAGATAGATATGGTATGTAAATATGGTATGATTTTTTTTTTTTTTTTTTAACCCTCTGATCAAAGTTAATGTGGGAATGTGCAATGAATGTCAGCATTGTATGGACAAACAACATGTAATCATTTTTGGGTGGAATAAGTACAATTGATTGACAAGTACGTTAAATAGATAGATAAAACATAAAATTAATACATTGATGGATAATAGATGAAGAATACACACACAGGCTTGCATTTATTACAAGGTCAAACATTCATTCTCCATACCGCTTATCCTCACAAGGGTCGCAGGCGTGCTGGAGCCTATCCCAGCTGTTTTAAGGCAGTAGGCGGGGGACACCCTGAATTGGTTGCCAGCCAATCGCAGGGCACACAGAGACAAACATCCGCACTCACAATCACACCTAGGGGCAATTTAGACAGTCCGATCAACTTACCATGCATGTTTTTGGAATGTGAGGGGAAACCGACGCAGGCACGGGGAGAACATGCAAACTCCACACAGGGAGGCCGGAGCCGGGATCGAACCCACGACCTCTGAACTGTGAGGCGGACGTGCTAACCAGTCGTCCACCGTGCCGCCACAAGGTCAAACAGATATACATAATTTTTACTGTACAGGCAGTCAATATACTACACTTTAAATATAGTAAAATCATGTTTTTCTTTTATGAAAAGTAAGTGGACAAATGTGTGAATTAAATGTCCCGCTGAACTGATTAAAGGTGAGCTCATTTAGAGCCTCAACTATGACATGTCTTGCTCAGCATTTTACTCTGCAGGAGTCAAAGACGTTTCTGCCAAGGCCGAAAGCTTGTTGCCCTTGGCAAAACATAATGAAAATTCTGATTGGATGACAATACAACCTTTTAAATATCAATACTTCATATGAGGATTGATACTTAGAATTGAGCACTCTGGATAGCAATATCGATATTTTGGTATCGATACGCCCATCCCTAGATGAAGGCAGTCAGGTCGGCCGTCCCGGCCGATGAGGTGCTCCTTATTTATTTTTCGGGGAGTTGGCAACCGTACTTGGAGCCATACAAAAAGTTCACCATTTTGAATTTTCTTTGAAATTTGGCCCCATTTTTGGCCTTTTACGAAGGTCACACTTTAAAGAACTCCTCTTCGAGGTTTTATCCACTTGTCTTGAAACAATTAATGTTTCATTTAAAGGTCATCAAGATGAAAAGTAAAGGCCCTTATACTTCCCGTCCTTTTGACTTGGGCCCCCTGGCTCCTTATCTAAAGCCATCAGTCTCGAACTTGGGACTTAAACTGGACAGTGATTTTAAATTGGACCGGAAATTGGTGCTGTTGTTAGAATCAGATTTTGTCAATTTAGGCAGCTGGCTAAGATAAAGTATCTCCTCTCAACAGCACTTTGAAACAGTAATTCATGCCTTTGTCACATCTCGGCTGAAGTACTGTTGTGCATTTTATTTTGGAGTTAGCCAATCCTCTCTCAAGCGTCTCCAGTTGGTCCAAAATGCTGCTGCTCACCCTTTGACTGGTACTCATGAGATGGAGCACATAACTCCTACTCCTACCCTTCACTGGCTCCCTGTACATTTTAGAGTTCTTATTAAGATTCTATTATTTGTTTTCAAATCTTTAAATGTCCTTGCCTATTTTAGCGATGACCAAGGATTGGAGAAATAATTGAGCCCCCTATCCTGTTTTCAGCAGTTGAAATCCTTGATAATTCCAAACTTGTCTTTGCCAGACTCACCATTCAATATTCATCAAGAAAATCTTCTATGTTTAATGTATGCTGAATAGCACATCAGTACTCTGGCAGGAGAGAAGGATACAATTATGCCTTTCTCTGCTTGCACTAGAACTTACACATTCTGCCTCTCACTTCCATGTCTCCTCTCCCTCTCACTTGCGTCAGCATCTTCTGTCTGCTGATGAGTTTACAACAGAGATACACATACAGACTTTTTTTTCACTCACACATAGTTTATACATAACCGCATGACCAAACATTGTTTAACTTACACACTGTGATATTGTCTTACTGTAATGTTAAATAGGGGCATTGACATGTGCATGCATTTTGAAATTATTATTTGAGGACAGACTACACCCTGCAAGGTAGCAAGTAGCTGGGTTAGCAAATAATTTCTACTAAATTACCGAAAGAATTAACGCATATAGATACTCCACAGCACATTCATTAGGTACACCTGCACAATCTAAAAGGAGCCAACACAAAAGCTGTATCACTGTTTTCACAACTGTTACAACAACGGTCTGTTTTGATTGACACCATCAGAGTGGTACCAAGTTAACCAAATGCTTATAATTGTGGTTGGTGCAGTGGTTTAGTACTGCACTGCATCATCGTTCATTAACCAAAACTGATAAAATGTATACAGTAGTAAATTAATATCTGCATCTGAAAGTGTCAATCAACACTGAACATTATTAGCTTTGAAAATATATGCCTGATCCACCAGTTGTATTTGATGCCTTAAGATGGTGCAGGTGGACTAAAAAAGTGTCCAGTGAGTGTGGTTAACATGTTTTGTTTTGTTTTGTTTTGTTTTGGTTTGTTTTTCAGTTTATAACAGGGGAAGCATTCCTGCACATAGCACACGCTAGGTCTTGATAGAGCAGATCAAGGTATCCTAAGGCACGTTTCTCAATGCCAGAAGATATAATTGGCCTTCCAATCGAGGACACACACAGGGACAAATGAAGCAATGTGAAAAATTAGATGATGTAAGAGACCAGATAACTTCTCCAGGAGAAGCTTCAGGGGATCAAACCATTAGATAAAAAGAAATAGTGTTGCGTGTTTAAGTTTTACTTAATTTCTGCTCTTAATCTATTTCGCATCTTTTCTTTCATTAACTTCATTGTAAGCTCTCTGTTGCCATGGAGACTGTTATTGCTATAACCAAGGAAGAAAAGATACCCGAGGAGAGGACGAGAAGACAGCAGTACAAGCAAATACATGTGCACGTGCACATGCTTGCACATGAGAGTTTCAGTGTGTCATGTAGATGGGTTTTACAAGCAGACAGTGGTTTTTTTTGTTTTGTTTTTTCGGTCATTGGCTTGATTGAGTCACATATTTTGTGTTTTACTTTTTGGTCTTACATAAGAGTGTCATGTGTCATCTTCCACACCGCTTATCCTCAGGGTCGCGGGGAGGTGCTGGAGCCTATCCCAGCTGACTACGGGCGAAAGGCAGACTACACCCTGAACCAGCCAGTCGCAGGGCACACACAGACACCGTCACTGAGCAGGAACCGATCCCACGCTGCCCGCACACAACTCAGGTGTGTGTACCACTACACTATCAGCGACTACATAAAACTGTACACATAAAATATAATTTTCTTATTTTGCATTGTTGAACAATTCTATGACAGTACATACATTGCCACATTATGACTCGTAGTTATGTGTTATGTGACGTCCTCTACTTTTACAAATCTACAGTAGGTTCCCTAAATTTTAATCACAATAAAAAACAAATATAACTGTAGTAAGGATTACTGTAAAAACAACAAAAAAGGTGAGTGAACTCAAAATTTAAAGGCAAGAAACCAATACAATTTAAGTTAGGCAATTCAAAATATTTTAAATGTTGAGCTTGTGAAAATTGTCTTTTCGGCCTTTCACAACAAATAAGAGTCTACAGAACTTACTGTATTGTCCCCCAACCTAAATATAAGTAAAAAATACTCAGCTAATCGTTTTGGAGAGCAAACAATTTGCTTGCTGTGTTGTGCTAATTAACATTGTTGCCATAAAAGTTGTTACTGTTTAGCCCCAAAAAATACAATACAATGCAATACAAGCACGTGCAGTTCTTTACGGGATACCATCCACAAGGCAATGTTTTGCTAGCCTACTGTGACCTAACAACAATTCATTGTGATTGATCATTATGTTTTAACGGCGAACGTTATCTCTCGTTATCTACAATTAGCTCATAATCTAAAAGTAACATCAAATTAAGCCATTCGGACACAACTGCAATATGAGGAGTTCCATAGTAAAATGTACAAGTAGTAGTTGAGCTTTGATTGTGTTTTAGGCAAATTATAATTGGGATTAATCCATCCCACATATCCTGTGTAAGGTGTGTAGTGATGGCGGAGTCTATCCAAGATAGCAAAAGTGAAATATAGTCCATTCTGAACTGGGGCCTAACGATTTTGAAAAATAACCTAATTGCAATGTTTTTCCCCCTGTCAATATTGTTATTGCAATGTATTGTATTATGAGGTTATTTTTTCAAGGTCCTCTTCCCATGTATTTTTTTAACAAGCAATAAATTCATCTGTGTTATAATAAACAATATTTTAGTTACTACACACAATCCCATTAGACCACCTGCGCTGCAAAATAGACCACCTTTTAGCCTAAGGTTAGTCTAAAATTTAGTCTACTATTAGTCAGTGAGGCGTAGCGTGTCTACCAAATTCACATACACATTGAACTCGACTATTGTCCCTGCAAGAAAATGATGATGCGGCCATTTTTACGTCGAGCACGGACTACTTTCTATCACGAAATTATCAGGTGCGTCGGTGGTGAGGCTGCTTAGTGCACCGGCACGCCCAGACAGGCGAAACGCAGCCCCAAACACGGCAGACTAGACTTGTGCTTCCACAAATATGAAGTTATGCTCATTTTAACGTTGAGCACACAGGCACCAGTCTACCAAAATAGGGCAATTTGACTTTTTTAAGCATTCACTACGACAACTTAACACACTTATACCAAACAAGTGTTGTGTAAACATGAGTCAGTAAATCATAAATCAGATTACAATAATGCAACCAAATATGTGGCTTTATCACTTCAGATCTTCATGTTTCATGAAACAATGATATGTAAACATGTTGACTGCACTTCTTCAGAACTGAACTTCTCTAGACACTTTAGTGTTCTCGTGCAGTGTGTTCATAAACGCTGACTTAACACCAAGTTAAACCGTGGCCAATGAAGACAAAGTTGATGTAAGTTCAATCATTTACTTCCACAATTCTTCAAGGACATGCCGGTGAAAACTGAAAACAACACAATACGAAATAATCAATCTCTGTACACAATTCTGATGCATAAATTTACCTTATCGTATGCACAAAAAATAGTAATCTCTGACATTTTATCATTTAAACGTAATAGGCAGCAAGTAGCCAGCAGAAGGCGTCATTGGATCGTTTCATTCAACTACAGCCGCCAGTTGTAACAGTAACGGTAACGTATTCAAATGTCTTAATAAACTATGCATTTTACCAAGAACAAAATTGTGTATATTCGTCACATCATTCACCAGCTTTGAGAGCATTTTGTTTGAAGTTGATAGTGCTCTGCACTGTCATATACTGTCCTCACAAACACAAGGAGTTTCTGAATTACTTTTCGAATCTTCTTGCCGAAATCATGCTGCTATATGATCGCATCCTGTTTATGGGGGACTTTAATATTCATGTGTGCTGTCCTGAAAAAACACTGGCAAAGGACTTCTTAAAACTCATTGATTCTTTCAATTTGGTGCCGTGTGTGTCTGGCTCCCCTCACAGGCAAGGACAGACTTTGGACCTTATCCTTACTTTTGGTATATCGGTCTCAAATTTGAAAGTGTTGGACAATGTGCTTTTTGATCATACGACTGTGCTCTCTGATGTAATGTTTTGCTACTCCTACTGAATGCACGTGCCGGGTTTTTAATCCCCTCACTGCTAGTTGGTTCTCTGATGCCTTTGTATTCCCCCTCTTCAAACACAGAGGAACTCAGCTCTTGGTTCCATTCATCGTGCCTTAACATTTTGGACTCTGTGGCACCATTAAAATATGCAGCCAAACGTTAGACTGGAGCCATAGTTTAATGAGATTTCTCGTGCAGCTAAACAGGAATGCTGCAGAGCTGAACGCAGGTGGAAAAGAGACAGGCTGCGGGTCTCTTATCAAATCCTAAAAGACTGCTGGCATCGTTACCAAAGAAAGGTGAAGGAATCCAAGGGGGAACACTTGTCAAGTCTCATTCAGGCAAATCGCCATGATACACGTACTCTATTTAAAACAACTGATTCTGAACTTAAGCCCCGTCAGGCGATTTGCACTCGTCCCCCGACATGTGCGATAGATTTTTGCAGTCTATGTATGTCTTGTTTTGTTGGATTTGACTGCAGCATTCGTAGACCACAGTATTCTTTTGGCTCGTTTGCAGCACCAAGTAGGCATTAGTGGAAGCGCTCTAGAGTGGTTTAGATCCTATTTGGCTGGCAGGACTTTTTCTGTTAGCCTAGGTTCCTCTGGGACTCGCTCTACCCCTCTATCACATGGTGTTTCACTCGGTTCTGTTTTGGGACCCCTGCTGTTGTAGCGAATGTTAGTATTAAATATTATTTTAATAATTGGACGGCGATTCTAGTTAATGCCTGCACTTACTGCATAGCTCAGTGGTAGAGTAGCGGTTTCCCAGCCAGGAGGTGGCGGGGTCAATCCCCGGCCACTCAATATTTGTTTCAATTGTTTTTCATTCCACTTTATTCAACTTTATTCAGTATCATTCAACTTTATTCAACTTCATTCCAATCCATTCCGCAGTTTCTTTTCAGCTTCCTTCGCCTTCACACGCAATTTCTCCAGAAATCGCATTCTCTAGTATTACTACGATACTGCTCCTTTTTTGCCACTCCAAAACTTTGGCGTGCCGCTACTTCCACATACTTCATCCGATTCACCCCATTTGAACTTTAAACTATTCCAAAAATTCATGCCATGGCTGTTCCTTTTTGTTTTCACCCCTAACATTTACGGTTCCCCCAAAATTAAACCTTTTTCACTCCAAAAAAAAACATTCATTTCCAAAGGTAAATTCAAACTGTAACTACTTTCACATACTTCATCCGATTCACCCCGTTCGAATTTCAAATAATTAAAAAAATTCATGCCATCACAACTTGTATTTTTCTTCGCCCCTAACATTTATGGTTCCCCCAAAATTCAACTTTTTTCACCCCCAAAAACCCCATTCATTTCCAAAGGCACATTCAACACTTCCCCATTTGCTGCTTTGGTTTAATCCCCGCCCATTCCACAATATTTTCATACTTTTACAATTCATACTTCCCAATAATTCAAATTATTCAACCTTAAAACATTCCTCAAAGAGTTCATTCAACTTCATTCTTCTTTATTCAACTTCATTCAACTTCATTCCAATGCATTCCGCAGTTTCTTTTCAGCTTCCTTCACCTTCACACGCAATTTCTCCAGAAATTGCATTCTCTAGTTATTCTTCTTCTTCTTCTATTTTATTCCTCGCACTGCGTTCTTCTACTTCGACATTTTTCAACCGATTCTCACCGTTCCAACTTCAATGTTATCCAAAAATTCACAGCAACATGGGGTCCTTTTTCTTCGTTCAAAAAAATTACGTTTTCCCCCAAATTCCCGGTTTTTCACCCCAAAAAAACCCATTCATTTCCAATGGCATATTCAACATTTCCCATTTCCACCATACCAATTTAAAGTTCACAAAATTCAACTCATTCAACTCACATTGGTAAAGCTGTTCAACACACCCACAATTCCTGTTTCCCCAAAATTCAACTTTTACACCCAAAAAACCCCCAAAAACTTCCACCATTCATTACCTTTGCCATATTCAACAATTCACATTTACATCATTCCAATTTGAAATTCACAACATTCCTCTTATTCAACTCATATTGGTCAACCTATTCAACACATCCCAAATTCCTATTTCCCACACATTCAACTCAATCACTCTTAAAAACCCCACAAAAAATCACCATTCATTTCCATTGGCACATTAAACTTTTCACATTTACACCATTCCAATTTCCACAAATTCAAGTCATTCAACTCATTCAACTTACATTCAGATTTTCAACACCCCCAAAATTACTTCTTCCCACACATTTAACTCATTCACACTTAAAAAACCCTCAAAAATTCAACTATTCACCATTCACTTCCATGGGAACGTTCGACTTTTCACATTTACACCTTCCCAATTTCTACAAATTCAAGTCATTCAACTCATTCAACTCACATTCAGCTTTTCAACAGCCCCCAAATTCCTACTTTCCACACATTCAACTCATTCACACTTAAAAAAAAAAAAAAAAAATTCAAAAATTCACCATTCATTTCCAGTGGACCAGTGTTGTTGCCCCTTGGTCTCCCCGGTGCGGCGGCCATCTTGGACAGGGACATTAGCTAGACTGGGGATACCCACCCCGAGGTCTCCACAGTGCGGCGCCCATCTTTGTATTATTGTGATGCAAGCACAAAAGGATACTTGTGATGGCATAAATGAAGACTACAGAACCCTGCGATTGACTGACAACCACTTCAGGGTGTACCCCGCCTGCTGTCCTTGTGGGCCTAAACGGTTCGGATAATGGATGGATGAACTACAGAACCAGGAATGGAATCACTACTTAGAAATCGCTACACATTTGTCTCTGTCTTGACAATATCGGGATGTCATTAATAAAAGATCAACCAAGCGTATACTGGATATAGGTCGGCTTTAAGAGGGCTAACATGTTAACGGGAAGGTACTCATCTTCCGTGCACATGCCAGTCCTCGATCATGATTGCACAGCATAGGTTTTTACCAATTCATGGTGCTGCCATAATAGTACACCAGTTAACTTATTTGTATTCTTACGACTGCTAAAAAGCGAGATGCGTCAAGTTGGCTTGTCTTCCACAGTTGCCCCTCTACTCATTTCCATGTCCACTCCGTCAAGATTGCATTAAAGGGTGAGTAACTTCAATTGAGTTTCATTCAGACTACTGTGTATTTAATTTTAACATTTTAATAGTTACCACTGTTCATCTGCAGTTTCAAGCTAAAAACAATGGTACAGTTCCAGGGGCGGAGCCATAGGTGGGCCTGGGCGTGCACAGGCCCACCCAGATTGACAGACAGTGAGAAAGTGAGATTCATGAAAAAATATATAACTTTACATTTTTCGTAAATTATTATTAAATTATTTTTGAATTTGTGTTTCGTTGTGTTTTTTATTTTATTAGATAGTAAGAATGGCATAATTGTGGTTGTCTAAGGAATATCTGAACTTCATGTCATGTCATCTTCCAAACCGCTTATCTTATACAGGGTTGTGGGGAGTTGCTGGAGCCTATCCCAGCCATCAATGGGCGAAGGCAGACTACACCCTGAACTGGTCGCCAGCCAGTCACAGGGCACACATAAACACTGTCACTGAGCGGGAATTGATCCCACGCTGCCCGCACACAACTCAGGTGTGTGTACCACTGCACTATCAGGGACCCTATCTGAACTTCATGTCATTCAGTTTTCATTTTATTTGAATATGCAATGTGTCGGGACAGGAGGATTGTGCTCAGTGAGAGAAATATTCAGACCCATTCTGATTTTTCCAGGCCCACCCATTAGCCACGTTCTGGGTTCGATCCCGGGTCCTCTGGTTTCCTCCCATATTCCAAACACATGCATGGTAAGTTGATTGGACTCTCTAAAAAAGCCCCTAGGTGTGATTGTGAGTGCGGATGTTTGTCTTTGTGTGCCCTGCGATTGGCTGGCAACCAATTCAGGGTGTCCCCTGCCTACTGCCCGAAGACAGCTGGGATAGGCTCCAGCATGCCCCGCGACCCTTGTGAGGATAAGCGGTATAGATAATGGCTTGATGGATATAAAGAAACTTATTACTTTCACATGCAAGTAATATGTAATATATTACATTTTGGAAGTAATTTGCCCAACACTGGTTAGAAACCCAGGCAGAGTCAATCATGAATCACATTATCACATTCAACCATTTCAAATGCATTGGCAGTGTACCAAGGGTAGTTTGCAGATATTGCAGTTATTTTCCGGCACAATTGACAACACTGATTGCATTCACCAACATTACTCAGGTCTGGGACAATTCTAAATTGCTTGCTTTAAGTGGGATTAAAACAGGATTTTCTCATTTGGATGTTCTTGTAATGTAGTCCCAGGAGTGACTCACTCATGTCTTTTTTTTTCTCCCGTACGTAAGCCATTAAGCAGCAAGGACTGAGAATGCAGTCACAAAGAATAATTTGCGAGTGGTTCATCTACCATGAACTATTCTCTGCAGTTTCGGTCTTCTCGTGAGGAAAAAAAAAGTCATTACAGAAAACTCCACTCACAAAAGAAGTTATTTTTAAAGAAGCGTGATGTTGGAAATAAAAGCTTCTCATAGAAACTTTCACAATGAGGACAGAATAAACAGTAAGCTCTATGCTCTTTGGAAAATGGCTCTGAGATGCCACCTAGTGATACAGATTGCATTTTTTCACTTGGGAAGGGTCTTTCTTTTCCTGACTCAGCAAACATGCCTGATTAGGGACAGTTACCATAGCAACAGCAGATAATGAAAGGGAGAGAGAAGGAGAGAGGAAGGACATGGGGAGAATAAATCTACACAATGAGAATGTTACACTCAACTGGGTGCATGTAGGGCCAAACACACACTTATACACTAAGATCATGTCCATACCATACCATGCTCGTACCAGAATATTAGTAAAAATGGGAAGCCAACCCCAGTATTCGCATCAACATTATTTTTTGTTGAGCAAAGTAAACCACAAGACACAATTTTATAATTTATAATTGTACAATGAGCGAAGCTATCCAGACTGCATAGATAAACATATCGTTGCTGTCATGTGAAAACACTTATCTCCATTTTTTTTTCCATTTTCTTATTTTTACATGAACAGTGTTTCCTCGTTACAGACATCGCATTAATGTGAAAAATAAAAAGTGTCAAAAATTGGAGATAAGTGGTTTCCACAGGACAGCGATGATATAAAATAAATATTAGCCAGCAGTTACACTACACTCACACAAAAGCAAATTTATAAGAACACTGTCTTTCTCGTTATGTATCAAAAGCTTTAGCTATCATCACTTCTAAAACCTTGTGCTTGGTAATGTATAGGGCTCATCGGAGTAATATATAGGGCTCTCTATCTCCTCGCATACGTTAAGTTTGAGACCCCTGTCTTACAAAGTACATCAAACTGAACAGACCTATCGATCAGGAAAAGTTTCAAACAGTAAGAGAAAGTATTGGTTTTTATTGCATGATTCCTCCCTAAAAACAAAATAATTAAAATTTAAAAAAAAACATGAGTTAATTAATCGGGTTAAGTGCAACTTTTGCAGCTACTGTGGATGAATCACCATCAAACAAAATACCAAAGCCCACAGGTCGTTGGATTTTGGTGCAATTTAGTCAATATGTCACTGTTGTCTTTGGACAACCATAAAATCTAAATACTGTATATCAGTAAAATTATTGCTGAGCTTCCGTTGCCTTCTATGCAATTTCTAATCTTTGAATTCAACTACACCACAAATTGTTATCCCATCTTCATGTACAGTGTACGAAAGCATAAAATCAAGTAGAACTCTTTCTTCCTTCAATTTGGTCCATCCTATACCTTTAATTTCCACCACTCCACCCTTGTTAAATATAATCTTCCTCGTCATCCCACACCTCACTTCATCTTCCCTCTCAGCTCAATGTGT
This sequence comes from Filicampus tigris, assembly GCF_054856515.1. Taxonomy (NCBI): domain Eukaryota; kingdom Metazoa; phylum Chordata; class Actinopteri; order Syngnathiformes; family Syngnathidae; genus Filicampus; species Filicampus tigris. Next base: position 1,689,896 of record NC_141228.1, on the reverse strand, counting down.
GAACTAAAAAGGTGTTGTTTAAAAAAAACATTCTGAAAGAACAAAAGCCTTTTTGTTATCACCTACCTGTACTGTTGGCTAATGAGGTTCTTGTGCAGGCGTTGTGCTTATAGTAGCTGTCACCCTGGAGATCAGTGATGGTTGGAGCCTCTATCTCCCGGTGACGGCCTGTGGTTGGTAAAATTCATCCCTAACTCCACCCACTGGACCCTAGCAAGGATTTAAGGGTACAACCTCTTGTGGACATGTCGAATACAACTTGGGCTCTTAGTGAGTTTTCTATCAGCAGCAGTCCTTCTAGCAGATTCTTCCTGCTGAGGTCAAATAGGTGTCCTGTGGAAAAAGAAGAACACACATTTTGAGGTAATTTTCTTCATGAGTGAAGTGCTGGGAAAGTGAGGGGATCAGATAACACAGGGATGGGCAGTTTATATAAATGCTGGAGGGTGCCACAATTTTTCATCAGTGCTATTGGGGCAGCCACCTAGCACCACACACTTCCGAACCAGATATATAACAAAAATGCTATTTTAAATATGGGCAAAATATATGCATACGTGCAAAATACCTACTCTTGATATATTTCATTTTCGGTAATACAATTTTCAATGCATGTGTAAACGATCTACAATCCTAACCCAATGACAAAAGGTTTGAAGCAAAAAACAAAATAACCAAATACTATATATTTTTTTCCAGTGCAATTTTTTTTCACATTTTGTTATTACCAGGATTCTTCCCAATTTACCCCCATTTTTCAGAGAGGATGTATATCAAATATTTATCAACGCTTTTGAAGAATTTTTGGGGGGTTTATGAAGAAAATTCAATAATTGGTCAATGCAAAAGGCGTCAGCTTCAGGGCTCCAAAAACTCACAATTGCCGACAAGGCTATTACGGCTGTGAAACATTTTTTGTACCAGGAAAAACACCAAGGTTCTGTGTTTTAGCAATGACATGGTGCATATCTCGTAGAAAATCGAGAAGATCGCTACAGAGGTCCAAACTGTCAAGTCGATAATTATACACGCAAGAGCGTTCCTATACATGTTTTGAAAAAGCAGTCTGAGATACTAAAACAGGATTGTGTTGTTCTCCTTGGGGAAGTGCAATCTCTAAATTGTTAGGTGTTTTTGAGTGGACCGCAGCCAACAGTACGATAAGGAGATGAGCATTTCAGCCAATTAATGGCGTTGACTAAATGGCTGAAAAACAAGAGTGCTTCTCACTCAGTGAAATTTATTGACAATTTTTCCATCTTCTGGTAGCGTTGACACCTTTTCAAATATAACAGTACAGCTGAATAAACATGGGGTGAAACTACTGGCTTTAAATTATAGTCTGTCATTTTTGGGGGAATCCCGTGGGATATAATATAATATAATGAAAGAATGTAATTTGTTTAAAATTTATGTTATGATCCATTCTCGCGAGGTATGTACACAGGAAGTGAGTAAATGTTAGCGTGAACACATCCGGTCAAATGTGTGTGACTGAAGGAGCAGACCATTACATCCGTCAGAAAGATAGCGACGCAGTCGAAGGTGCACAGAAGTTTTGTGGTGATTTTTTGGTGTACAAGCTGTCAGAAATTGGACCTCACACTCTTCCTTGTTCGTATATGTGAGCGAGCGAGGTATTTTTTTGTCTTTATTGTACATTTCTGTTAATTTTTTATGTATGTAAATTTTACAGCGTTTTATTTTACTGTATTTTTAAACAGTTCTACGGTGGAATTGATGACGTCTGTAAAGAAGATAGACATTAAAATCATCAGTGACAAAAGAGCTACGGTGTCGTGTAATATATCCTGGGAAGGAGTGGTACTCTGCCTATTAAAAAAAGATATCTAGATGAAAACACAAGCAAAATGTTTATGTAAATCATGACTGTGTTACCAACTGTGAATGCAGAGACTTAACTTCTGGATAATTTCACCTGGAAAATCTCAAATGTGCTGGATGCTGTTACTCTTATTAAAACTGAGACGTACATACAGACGTAAAACACCGTGCTCTAAGAATTCGATGACTTTGAAATCAAAGTGCAGGAAAGCAGAGCTTAAGTGGAGAAAAACTTAACTCCAAGTTCATTTTGACCTGTACAGACAATGTCTTTGTATCATTAACAAAGAGTAAGTTAGTAAAAGCTAGACAACACTTTTCTGAAATCAATCGTAAAAACCTCAACAATTGGTGATGGTCGACAAACTCACAACTGCACCAAATCAATTAGTGACAGAACTCCAATCCTCTCAACACACTCCTCTCAACAGATAAATGCACCGAATTTGCCTGCTACTTTGGTAGCAACACAATGCAGTGACCCAGTCTGATGTAGCACTCCGTGCTAGCTGCCGCTACGAGGGTCAACCGCGGCAACATTACATTAAAAAAATGTTTGACCACAAACGGGCCCATGGGTTTACAAAACCCACCAACCCTATGGCCCATGGGTTTACAAAACCCACCAACCCTATGTCATCTACACCACTGGCTGTATGTATTCTTGTTAGCAAATTACAGACCCATCTCAAACCCTCCCCTCTTAACCCAGATTGTCGAGAAAGTGGTGTTTAATCAACTAAACCTTTTGAACTCCAACAAACTTTTTTAAAAATTCCAATCACATTTCCAACCTCATCGCAGTACAGAAACCGCTCTTATTAAAGTATTAAATTATAAAAAGATTGAACAATGATGCAGAGATGTTGATGCTATTGGATCTCAGTGCAGCATTTGATACTATTGATTGTAACATACTGTTGAACAGGCTGGAAATTTGGGTGGGATTAAATGGTACAATTCTGAAATGGTCTAGATCCTACTTAGAGGAAAGGAGTTACTTTGTGATCATTGGAAATTTTTAATCTGATTGAATAGTCATGACATGTGGGGTCCCTCAAGGGTCAGTTCTTGGACCCCTTTTGTTCAGTCTGTATATGTCAACTTTGGGTCACATATTTCCGAATGACAATGTAGGCTATCATGGTTATGCAGATGACTCACAGCTCTATTTATCAATGAAGCCAAATGACAGCAGTTCAATTAATGTATTCTGTCACTGTCTTGAGCAAATACAGGATGGACCAAAATTTCCTTCCGCTAAACCAAAACAAGATTGAGGTGATTGTTTTCGACAATAAAGAAAAGAGGATTGCTGTTCAGAAACACTAGAAACCAAAGACAAAGTCTGAAGTTTTGGGGTGCTGAAAGTCTTAGACAAACTTTCAGCAATCACATCGAATTAATCACTAAAACAGCCTTTTACCAGCTGAAAAACATATCCAGACTGAAGGTTTGCATGTTACATGCGGACCAGGTGAAACGTATTCATGCTTTTATCTCAAGTAGACTTGATTACTGTAATGATCTTACTACTGGACTCCCTCCCTCAAAATAGCATCAAACAGCTGCAGCTCATTCAGAACAGTTCTGACCATAACAAAGAGATCAGAGCATATAACTCCAGTCCAAAAGGCTTTACACTGGCTCCCTGCTACTGCTCTGTAAATCACTGAATGGTGAATACATAAAAAAAAAATCTTGAATGAATATCAATCCAGTAGGGCTCTGAGATCTGCAGAATTGAGTAAATGCTGTTCGCATTTGATATGCTATCTGTTTTGTTCTATTGCTGAAACATCTATTTCTTACAACAGCTGCTGTCTGGACTACATCGGTCCATAACGTCTTTGGTAAACCACTTGGTTAGCGTGCACTTCACTAAAACTTTAATACAAAGTAACAAAGAGTCAAAGGAACACTGTTATGTAACAAACATACATGCAATACAGTAGCAACGTGGTATAACTGTCTGAGAGCACTAATCTTAACCCCCATTTGCTCTCATAGTGTGTTACTTCTATACTGCAGGTATATTTGTTACACGACAGTGTTCCTATCATTCTTTGTAAAAATGTTCTTACTTCTTCCACCCTGTCAGAGAGGCAGATTATGTGTAGTTATTCCCAGAGCTGGGCACTTGACCCTTTTTTGCTGGTCCGTCATCCATCCTCCGTCCACGACCTGGGTACCCTTCCGGCCTCCTCCCTCCGTCCTTATTCCTAAAAATGATCGTAATCCGACCCCGTCCGTCCTCTTTTAAAGTGGTTTCGTCCTCACATCCACCCCCACCCAGCAAAAAAAAAAAAAAAAGCGTCCGTGCATGAAGCCGCGGGAGAGATGCTAACAGCAGAGGTTTATTTAAAGATCATTAGCTGGCTAAGAAGTGAGCGAGTCAAGCGTTGTAATGTAACTGCTTTATTTAACAGCGGTCATTGTTTATACTGTATGTCAATGCAGCGGGCGTGAAAGAGGTAAGTCTCTGGACGGATGGGCGGGGACACCCTTACCACGCAGCGCTTCCATTGTTCAGCCCTTCGGGTTGCTGATTGACTCACAGGTTTGCCCTCCGCTTCGAGAGCGCTGACTGGAACACCCTCAGTCCGTGTGTAGAGAAACAAATCGCGCAGGAGCAGTTTCGGTGCTGCTAAGTTCAATTGAATCTGGTGGCGCAATTCAATTGAAGTCAATGTAGTTAGTGCGGGCGGGTGTGGATGCATTTCAAGCGGTGGGACGCTGAGCACTGAAAATCTGCCCTTTCGTCCATTCAGCGCGGCTAAACAAATGGACTTTTTTCCCTCTTCGCCTAACCAATCAGCATCGGGGAATACTGCGTCACACGCAGCTTCCTGTACACTCGGTGAGTCTTGTGTAGAGCGCAAAATGGAGTAAAAGATTATGGTTTGTGGCTATCCCAAGCTATATGACACGGCCAGTTACAACTTCCAGGACAAGAAAAAAAGAGACCAGGCTTGGAGATCCATGAGTGAGGAACTTATTATAGCTGGTATGTTTTGACTTTCCTTCTTTAGTTTTTGACAGCGGTTGAATTTTACCAAGACTGCAACATTGTTTGCATTAGCTTTAGCACAGCTGATGTTGAAGCTTTTTTTGTTTGTTTTTCCAGTCGTTGTCTACTACAAAGCAAAGCCCCTCCCCTCTCCGATGTGCGGCTGCAGCATTCGGGTTTCAAATTTCCCACAGTCAAACGCTGGCACTCCTTCTTTTTCTTCATCTCATTCTTTTTCTCAGTCTTCCTTTTCTTCTCCCGTGCGTGCAGACTAAACTGTGGAGTGCACAGCGTTCCCGTCTGGGAGTTCCCAATGCAAGTACGTACACGCAGTTGGCTAAGTAGTGGCACGTTTGAAGCGTTCGGAGGCAATTTTTATCGTTTGCCCATTTCGCCGAGTAGGTTGACATGAACATTGGCTGCCTCACAACCAAGTCACACGCATGAGGACCGATTAGTGGGCCGAACTAAGATCCACCTCCGCCCTTGCTTCGTCCGTCCCTGTTTTAAAAACTTATCGTCCTCCATCCTCCATCCCCAAAATGGCCATCCATCCGGGACAGAGGGACGGAATGCCCAGCTCTGCACTTCAACATGTCCTTGTCACGAGGATTCCACAAGACGGCACAAAAGTGATACGTGATACTTTTATTGCTTTGGCCTGTGTACAGAAACAGCAAATAGGTTAGTTTTTCAGAAAAGAACAGAGTATATGTTTTTAAATAAATCAGCAAATAGGTGCAGGCCATCAATGTATTTGTTTTTGGGAAGTTGTCTTAGTGAACCATATTTTTCTTGTATTTATTGCATTTGGCAATGCAGCTTGTATGTTTCCATAGCGCTACATATTCATCCCACACAGTTTCTCTTCCTTATTACAGATTATTGTTCTCTTTGATTGTAGTCAGCCACGACTTTCCTCTTCCTCGTTTTTTCTTTCATACCCATTGGGGTGTCCGTTGTTGTGCTTCAGCACAACTGTGTGGGAAGTATTTAGCGATGCTCACGGGGAAGATATTAGACCAGTGGCGCTGGTGACGTCTCACCTGATGAAGACCCTGGAGAGACTGGTCCTCGTCCACCTGCGCTCCCCGGTGAGATCCTCAATGGACCCACTCCAGTTCGCATACCAGTCTGGCATCAGTGTGGATGATGCCATCATCTACCTCCTCCACACTTCACTCTCCCACCTGGAGAAGGCGGGGAGCACTGTGAGGATCATGTTCTTTGATTTCTCCAGTGCTTTCAACACCATCCAGCCCACCCTATTGGGAGACAAGCGTTAGCGGGCAGGAGTGGCCCACCACCTCACCACATGGATCCAGGACTACCTCACAAACCGGCCACAGTATGTGAGGACACAGGACTGTGTGTCTGACGTGCTCCTCTGTAGCACGGGGGCCTCGCAGGGAACTGTCTTGGCTGCCTTCCTGTTCACCCTCTACACCTCGGACTTCAACTACAGCACCCTTACCTGTCACCTGCAGAAGTTCTCTGACGACTCAAGTAACTTATTTGGGGTTTTGTGGACTGGTGCCAGCAGAACCGCCTCCTGATCAATGCGGGGAAATCCAAAGAGATGGTGGTGGATTTCTGTAGGCGCCATCACTTGGCACCTGCACCAGTGAATATTATCCGGGGAACAGATGTTGAGAGGGTCTCAACTTACAAGTACCTGGGTGTTCATCTGAACAATAAACTGGACTGGAGCGACAACACGGACGCTCTCTATAGGAAGGGTCAGAGCAGACTCTTCCTACTCAGGAGACTGAGGTCTTTTGGGGTTCAGGGGACACTCCTCAGGAACTTTTATGACTCGGTGGTTGCATCTGTCATTTTCCAGGGTGTGGTCACCTGGGCCGGGACAAGAAGCGGCTGGACAAACTGGTCAGGAGGGCCAGCTCTGTCCTGGGTTGCTCCCTGGACTCTGTGGACTCAGTGGGGGACAGGAAGATGATGGCCAAGCTGTCATCAATGCTGGACAATCCGGCCCACCCCCTCCAGGGCACCCTAACAGCACTCCACAGCTCCTTCAGTGACAGACTGTTACACCCTAGCTGTGCAAAGGAGAGATTCCGCCGCTCCTTCTTGCCTGCTGCTGTCAGACTCTTTAACAAGAACATTGTGTAGTCTCTACAAACTGGCGGACATTAGTGCAATTGTGCAGTCCTGCACCTGATCTTATATCGTGCAATACTCAACATTCTCCACTACTGTTGGTCTAGTTTTATTTTTATACAATGCTGTTCCTTACATTTCACTGCAGCACTGCAGCACTGTCACTTACTTAGAGTATTTTTCCTCTGCACTATGTACAGGCTAAAATGAGTATTCCTCCTACTTTTTATGTAGATGTATGTTGGTGTGTGTATATACACATAGTTACTGCGTATATTTACATAGGTTTGATCCTGAATGTTTGCCGTTAATGTTATACATTAATGGCTACATTATGCCGCCGTCCCTGTGTGACCTATATCTTTGCTGCTGTAACACTGAAAATTTCCCCACTGTGGGATCAATAAAGGCCTTCTTATTCTTATTATTCTTATTTTAGTGGTGTTCATAGTAGGACCAGACCGATTAATCGGCCACCCGATTTTACAAACAATGCTTAGGTGAGCAATGCTGTTGTGCAAGGAATTGACCTGGGTGTTACTGTTTTACACACAAACTAATGTCACTGTTTTATTTTTAGTTTTTTACTAACAAGTGTCTCGATTCTGGAGAGAAAGTCATACAAGTTAAATTCAACTGGAACCGCTATTTTTGTCATTATGGTGTATGCCAGCAATGAGGAATGGCATTGGGCCAAAGTATATTAAAAGTATATTAAAATGTATTAAATATTATAATTTATCAGTTATGTTATTTCTTTGTTTCCACAATAGAGTCCTGAGTTTTGACTTTGACTTTTGAGATCTTCACAATAAGTTCTCAAAATTACATGACAGCAGAACCTTTTTTAAATCAATTTAGCTTAGCTTCTAGACAAGAAACTAAAGTTTGCTGCTATACACAATGTGAATTTAAGAAATAAAAACTGTTGATTCTATAACAAAGACGACCGATTGTTTATTGTCATAATTATATTGTTCAACAAAACCCTTGCTTCAGGTCCCTGTGATTAACCTGCAGTAGCGCGTTTAAAATGTTCAGAGGCAATTTTTGTCATTTGCCCATTTTGCCGAGCAGATTGAGATGAACTTTGGCCGCCTCACAACCACGTCACACGCATGAGGGACGATTAGTGGGCCGGACTAAAATCTACCTCCACCCTTGCTTAGTCTGTCCCATTTTTAAAACTTGTCGCCCCTTGTCCTCCGTCCCAAAAATGGGCGTCCGTCCGGGACAGACCGTTCCGCCACCAGGAAGGGACTGCCCATGTCTGGTTATTCCTTCGTCGTTATGGCAAATATTATCAATTTGCTTATCCTGTAAATTAGCAGATGTGATACTACTACTGTTTAGTACCACTCTAGGAAATATTTCACTTCACTGATAAATTTAAATTTGTGGTCATCAATATAAATTTATATTATATTAATAAAATTATCCATTTTAATCTCCTGAAGTTAGTCCTCAGCATATGACCTTTTATATTGTTCTGTTCATTATTGTCCAAATCCGCCCCCAAAAAAGAAAAACGCACAGAGCTACTCAGAACTTTTTTTTTGTCTTTTCAAAAAGACAACATAGTAATACATTATTGTCATATAAACATGCTTCTGTAGACTAGTTTCAAAACCTGTCCACTTCAGTCTTTTTATACTGTCATCTGTCTCACTCCTGCTCCCTTCATCCAATCCATCATAGTATCGTGGCAGTGATGGGTGAATTAATAAAGGAATTAAAATGGAACGTAAGTCCCTAAGGTCTGCCTTTCTGGGACGGTCACACAGAGAAAAGACCCAGCGCAAATACATACACGTGTGTGTGTGCGCACGGACACACTCACACACCTACACACACACTTATACGCAAATGAATGGCCTACATGCCCTTTTCTTCACATGCATTACAGGGGTGGTGAGAGGTAGAGCAAGAGAAAACAATGTATACAGCCCATCATCAGCATGCCCTATAGAGTAGAAGGGACAGGATGAGAGTAGCGGGGCAAAGAGAAGAGGACACTGTGAGTAGGGAGGGAGGAGAAGGAGGAGGAAGGGTAATATAGCCACGTGAGGAGTCCTCGCCTGCAGTACTGAAATTTTCAATGGTGTGACCAAAAGAGAAAGACAGTATTATACAAACAGATACCAAAATGGTGACGTTTGGGGCAGTGTATTGTAATACACACAAATAGAATAGTTGGAGCAAGAGAAAGAACTTTTGCTGTGGTTTTGATGTGAGGATGATGTGACTTTGTGCTGTAATACACTGTGAATACTCATGACCATAAAAACAATATCTTAACTCACATTTGGTGACACAGATCAAACCCATCCGTTTTTTTAAATACTGTACAGAATCTCTTTTGGGGGGTCTTGAGCTTTCTCCAGGATAACTTTCAAATTCCTATCAAAGAAATTGAATAGTATTGTGTCACTATTATATTTGCAATGGCAGAGGTGATTTGATGTAACTTGAAGTGGATGCAATTCAACAGTGGGTGAAGGTGAATCTTAGGTCGTAGCCTATTCAGTAGATACTGATGCCTCATAGTGGCACAAAGTGGAACCACATGCGCATGCAGTCGTGAGAACATCTCTGTGCCAGGTGAAGGAAGAAAGCATGCCATCAAGTTGTAGTAGAACATCAGATGATGACAATGTGGAAGACGAATTACTTGATTTTCTTATTTTCTCCCAGAGCATGCTTGCGTGACGCCACACAAGATACTGATCAAGTCAGAAAATTGTGCGATGTAGGGGAACTGTAGGGGAGGATGGTGAAGAGTGAAATCGTGAAGCAATGTAAAGAACAAAGAAGAGTGTGTCTTGCAGAGGCCCAGAGGGTATCGTGTGTTCCCAGAATGCTTTGCTCTAACCTACTTTGGTATTTCTGTTTCTGTCTTTGTCTTTGCACTGCCCTGAGTGGGCTGGTGAATGAGTTTTTGTGTAGTGTATGCATTTCTGGAGTTTCGCTGTCGTATAACCAGTTCAAAGGATATACATATATATACATATATAATATATACATATATTGAGTGTATCCAGAGCGAGATCTTAATTTACACAAAAGCAGGATCGTCAGCCTCTGCAAGTGAGACCAAACCCTGCTTTAAGTTTTTTTTACTTAGAATTTTTGTATATTAAGATTTTTACTGTGCCACTTTCATCTCCTGTCTTCTTCTGTCCTCCAAGTACTTCTGGGTTATCTCGCTCAGTTAGGATGGGAAAGAAAATGTCCTAGGCAAAAAGGAGAATTCGACAGCCGAGGGTGAGGGTGGTGCTTCCGGAGGCCGACACATGCCGACATGTAGGCCCTGTCCAAATACCCACACTCCACCCTACGGTCCTTACTGAAGTGTACACATTGTCGAAGTGCACGTAGTGTTTGAGAGCGTAGGCTACAAGCGTGCAAAACTGCAGAATTGGGACAGTGCTATTATGTCATCGACTTGCGCCATTGTGTTGGATTTAACACCGCAATTAAGTGCTTGGGTGATCGATTACACTTATTATTTCAGTGGTTGAACATTATTTCATGCATTGCGATTTTTTTTTAATTAATTGACGTATTAATTTGTAATCCGTTTTTCTTTCTTCCAATTGGCATCGGACCCCAAAATTTCTTATCGGAACCCTAGCTCATGGTCATGGTGAATGTTCAAATGTAGGATTCTTGCATTGGTTGGTACTTGATTCTGAATATACAGATATGTTCCATTCTACAAGACAACTCTGATCACACATTGTCCACCCACACACAGAATGCCTGTGGACATGCACACATGCACACACACACACACACACACACACACACACACACCCTCCACCCCCCACCCCCTCACACACACACATGCACGCACACATAAAGAAGCACAGACACACACTAGATCCACAGGAGCGAGCACCCTCTGACTGGCTCTTCAGACCTTTTGAAGTTGTTGATGATTTTCACACAGTGTGTGATGTCCTTCTTTGATTCTATGAAGTGTTGATAATGCCTACAGGATGCTGTCTAAACGAGTGTCTGTGTTGACGCAAATTGGCACTTATATATATATATATATATATATATATATATATATATATATATATATATATATATATATATATATATATACACACACACACACACACCGCCTTTATTAACTGCCTGCACCACACTTTTAATGCGGGTTTCCTGCAGTAACATTGCACAGGCATAGTCTGCCCTCTCGTGGTTCAATACATGCAATACCATGGATTACGCCACAGGACTTTCACGCACAGACGACTGACAGAAACACGCCCTGCCTGCCTTGTGTGTGTAATCCATGAGGTATGGTTTGGGTGTAGGAAAAGAGTAGATAGTGTTTTGTTTTGTTAGACTGGTGAATATAAAGATTAAATAAACTCAGTTTTAGACATAATGTGCTTAGTAGGGCTGGGTGATATGTCTGTAAAATTGTCACAATCTAAGTATTTCATATCAGTCAATATTGATTATTATTGTATTATTGTATTATTTCACTCTTTCATAGTTGAGCTCTTATTAAAGGTTAAGTATTATGTTAAAATAAAATAACCTAAATTCATATTTCTCTGGGTCATTATCTTCAACATTTAAAAAAAAAGAAAGAAAATTCAATATACATCAATATCAACCGATATGAAACACTTATATCGTGATATACTTTTCAGTCATATCGCCAAGCCCAAGTTTGTATTACTTATACTTTTAAATTGTTATACCTTTATTTTTCTACATCCTCTCTGGCTCTCATTTATTTTAAATTCATGATGTCATATTTGTCATATTTTATATATTGAAAAAAAAATTGTTAAGTTGAATTTTTTTACCATATTTATTACCACAAAAATAAAATAAAAATTTCTACCATTGAGTACTGGTATTGATTCAGGTACTAATAATCAGAACCAAACCGGTTCAAATGCGAAAGATAAGTACAATGTATATCAGTGTACCTTGCATAACTGCATGAACTCATGTATGTGTGCAGTGAAGCAAGGAACAGGCAGATGAAAAGTGACAAATTTCATAATGGATGATAGGCAGGAGTCTACTTTTTCCTTTTAACTCATTCACTTTTGTGATTTGACTTAATGCCATGAGAGTTACCGACACTTCCTTCATGGTCTTCTGGTAGCTCACAATCTATGTAAAGGGCACGCCTGACTTAGACCACGAGAACCACGTAATGCTGCAGTCAGTCAGGAAGGAATGTCTGCCAGGCAGTGTGGATAAAGCGTTTTAAGCGATTTTGGTTCTTTGCCTATTTCGCTGGGGTTTGCAGATGTGAATTCGAAGCGACATCGCATCACCAACAGCCAACCGGGGTCGAGAATGTTATTACTACATCACAGGCAGCAGAAGTACAAGGACAAACAGACGCACACAGCGTGGTGAAATAAAAACAAGGTAGGACAATATAATTGCGGTCTGTGTGACTGAGAGGTATACAACACAACCAGCTTCCAGTAGCAACCGGTACCAAGCCAAAAACGGTCGTACCCACGCTGCAGACGGATGACGAATAACGGATGCTCAATTTTTTGTAAAATGCCCAGCTCTGGTGTTTGGTCTAAACCAGGGGTCCTCAATCCTGTTCCTTGAGGGCCGGTTGGATGTTTTCCTTTGCTGCTACAAACCCCCACAATATTTGCGCGCACTTTGCAAACACTCTGCAAATAAGAGGCAAAACATTCTTACTTCAAGTTGTTTGTCACTCCCAGCTGTAGTTTGCAAGAAAATGGACATGTGAAACAATTGATTCAATGGCGAATAGCCACAACCCAAATGCTGTCATACAGTAAAAGCCAGACATGCTTATCAAAACAGCACCAAATGTTACGGTAAATTATAAACATTCACACAACACACGCAGAGTAGTCCTTGGTGTTGTATACTTCATGCAGTATCCCGCTTGTGCACTTTTCTGCACTATCAATTTGAATTAATGCCCACTTTTTTTAATAAAGGTTTGGAAATGTATTTTTTTAATCTGATTCATCGATTAACTGAAAAAATAATCAACAGATTAACTGATTATTGAAATCGGCGTTAGTTGCAGCCTTACTATACAGTACTATACGGATTTTGGTATAGTATATTGTTGTTGTTTTATTTCAAGCCCTTCTCTATGGTATTATCGTAAAGGAGGTGAAAAATGGATGCGCGCTAACTTGAAAGTGACCAGCGGCAGGCTATTATCACCTCCCCATTCCAAGCACCAGTGATAAACTTTAAAACTTTTCAAAGAGTCACAAACTTTTTTATATTTAATTACAATAATTTTGTACTGTATTGGGTGTTTATCGGCCACGAAAAAACGACAAATGAATAATTTTGTACTATATTTGGTTTTTAGGCCACGAAAACAAATGCTTCAATTTAACGGACAATCGGCTTTAACGGACGACCTCTCCCCACTATTAGTCCATTAAATTAAGGTTTCACTGTCACAAATGTGTTGAAAAAAGTTAATTCATGCTTATTTTGATTTTTGTTTCGCCCATGCTTAACATTTGTGAAGTGCAATTTACAGTAAATACAAATCAGAAAGAGGAAATGTACATTTGTTAGCCAAAAAGTTGTGGTCATTATACAAAGAAGCTTAATGAATGAACGTACAGTCTGTACTGAACACTAGCAAAGATCTTCACTCTCAAAATCGAAACGAACGCTGTCTGATTATTTTCATTTTTGTGTAGTGCGAAAGCGCTGCCATCGAGGATCCATCATTATAATAGACCTTGAAAATACAGTAGGTGATCACAGGTTAGTTACCATGGTAATATCAAGGCAGTGTATCATGAATGTATTTTGAGGTGGGTATTTAAAGGCCTTATGAGTACACATTGTTATAAATTGGTATAGTTAGTTGTTGTAATTGCTCTTAAGATATATTTTTCCATTCTTCCAAAACTGCCCTCTTACAGAGCTGTAGACCTCCCACCACATGAATAAGAACTGAGAAGAAACTTTGAAAAACTTATTCCATAACTGATTTGCTTTATATGTATTTTAGAATGTCTTTAATAATATCCTTCAACCACCTTCAAATGTATCTATCATTTGATGTGAACTAGTACTGATAAAAAATAGTTAAATATCACAAATGGCACAATGTAGTTTTATACGCAACTTTGTGTGGGACAAAGCAGAACACATTGACTTTTGGTGACAATCTAGATAATAATGCTGTTGTGTTCATCACTCCGCCCATGAGTAAGGAAGTATCCTTCTAACAAACAGAAACTCTTTCACAAATGTTGACAGTTCAACCTTGCAGAAGGTTTGGGATATAGCATTGTCAAGACTGGAAATGAGAGCAGTTTGTGTTTATGTTTGAATGAGGTCAGTCCATCATCATCATCTATAATACATAGTAGAGGAAAGCATAACACATGCCTTATTGAAGAAAATGCATTTAGTTATTTCCACTGCAAAGCAGATTGCTCTGGTATTTATTCTTTCCTGATTTGTGACTTCTGTGACCATGGCATACAGTTTTGCTATTCTTATCATTTATTTTTACAATTATTTGGCCTAGTTTTTGTGAAACACTTGTGATGGTTTAAACTGGCGCTATCGTAAAAAATAATAATCAAATAATTTTTTTTTTAAAAACGGATCCGCAAACACACCTCCTGAAGGTGAATACCATACATGTGTAATGCTGTGGGCTCAAATATGACTCACTGTTTGATCCCTTTAACGCTCTTCTATGCCACTGCTCTGCATACTGTTTACTGAAGCAGAAAAAAAAAGCCCAGATATCTGCAGTAGACAGATCTGTGAGGATGTGTTGATCCCTCCTCTGCTGGCAGGCCGCTCCACAGAGACTAAAACACACAACTCTAAGAGTAACTGAAAAGCTGGGAAGTATCTGGTGAAGTCACTTAACTAATGCAGCACGATGAGCCATCCTGCACAATAAAAAGAGTAAAAGACATTACTTTGTACCTCAAACACAGCTGATCCCAAAGTCTAGTGTCCTCAGATGGTAAAGAATAGGACCCCCACTGGGGGAAGCAATTAAGCAGAAAGTCCCTGATGGTGCAAAACTGATTCCTTAGGGCATGGAGCAAACAGCTGTCGTCTTACCCGAGGTCACTTGCAGTTTTAGGGAAGACGGCTAGCATGCTACGTGCGCTAAAAATTAGATTAATAACTAATTCAATGCATTACAGTGCAGGAATACAAAATCTGATGACACCAACTGAGTACTGATGCAGACTTTAGTTTATGAGCACCTCCTATATGTTATGTAGTCCCTCCTAATGTATCATGCACAGTTATAAAAAAAAACACATAGCAGAGCATGCAGCCGTGAATCAAAAGAGAAACAAGTTGTTCATATTTATGTTCAGCTCACTGATGGAGATGAAGCATTATGTAATTGATACTCCTCCTCCTCTTATGCAGATAGTTGACAAGCTTTGACATTAAACCCTAAATATGGATCAAATGTAGTTCTTGCAAGAACAGTTGTAGGCTACAGTATTTTTTCTGGCTCATATTTTATTTTAGCCTTTACCAGAGCGATACTGTTGAAAGGTTTCAACACCCACGCAGCACAGGATCTTCACTTCATTTCCACGCATACAGAAAATGAAAAACAGTAAAAGCCTGTCCCAATAAGTCATAGCATTAACGTCAACAGCTCAACGATAAAGGCAAGGCAGACAGAACCAACTCTCACCAACAAATCACCCTTCTTCGTTCTCCCCTTTTTTCCTCAGCCGGCTTTTTCCAGGGCACCCGTCTTCATCTTTTCCAATCAGGAAAGCAAGAAAACAGGGGAAATTTTGAAATCACAAGCATCCTTCTTTCTCCGGTCTTTTTTTCCCTTGGTTCCAGATTTCTTCACAGTCTCCGGAGGAAAGCGGGAGCAACAGTGATACAGTGCTGCGCGCTCCGCTGCAGGAGACTGAACGTCAATCACGCGGGTAACCTTGGGAACCACCTGGCCGGCCCCCAGCTTGTCCTGATTGGTTGCCCAATGGCGGACCAAGAGTCACACAAGTCCAAATGGATCCACAGATGGATACTGAAAGCTGTGATGGGATCATGTGGAGAGCCAAACAAACAGTGGCGAATTTCAGTACTTGTGAATTCTCAGTCTCTCCCTCTCTCTCTTCAGAGATTTTATTTTATAGTTGCCTAGCAACAGATGGGAATGTGAACCTATACCACCAAAGCAGAGGAGATGTGGGAGCGAGAGGAAGGAGTTCAAGTCCTTAACTCTCTCTCTCTCTGTAGAGGTGTGTTGAATATTTTAGCTCTCTGCAGCAGCTTGTGTTGAGAACATTCTCTACAGTTCACGTAATAGCAGAACTGCAAGTGACAGTATAGAAGGGACATCAAGTTGACAATGCAGTATAATACAACAACTACTCAAAAACAAAAAGATACTGAACTGATCAGACCTGAATTTTTTGGCTCTTTTCCGGTATTAATTGTATATAGTGTTTTATATCAATTTATTGGCTTTATTTATTTATATTTTATGTATATTTTCTATATTATTTATGTCTATATTTATTAATACATGTACTGTGGTATCCTTTTATTGTAAACCTTTTATTGTTTTTGTTTTATTTATTGTATTGTAAAGTGCTTTGTTACAGCCATAGCTGTTATGAAATGCGCTCTATAAATAAAATTGTATTGTATTGTATAACTGCAAATCAACCATGCCTGACTATAACATCAACCTAAGCACTTAATAGGGATTTCATGTCAGGATATCCAAATGTCACAATACAATAATATCACGATATGTACCTCACGGTACGATAATTATCACGATATTGTGGTGATGTTGGTGACATATAAAAAGCTCATAATACTGTATAAAAGCTCACGATATTTTAAAGAAAAAGAGCTCATATTGAAAAAAAAAACCATCATAATATTCTGTTTTTGTACATAACAGCATTCACAAAGAAATTGGCTTCGCCAGTCATGCGCTCCTATTGGCTCAGCAGCGCAAAGTGTCTATGTAGTTCACAATGTTATGTTCGGCTGAAGTGGCCCAACGGAGATGTTGAAAAATATTTGATGATTTATGGGACCTTTTATTGGTTACAACATAGTTTTGTTCATGTGAGCAATATGTAATCTGTTTAATATCGGTTTAATTTGGTTGAATGGGTGTGTGTATGGTTTCTGTAGAATACGAAATACAAATACAAATAAAATAAACATGAGCAGTTGCTTCTAAATGTCTGCAC
The DNA here is from genome assembly GCF_054856515.1 of Filicampus tigris. Classification (NCBI taxonomy): domain Eukaryota; kingdom Metazoa; phylum Chordata; class Actinopteri; order Syngnathiformes; family Syngnathidae; genus Filicampus; species Filicampus tigris. The sequence continues at coordinate 1,672,691 of NC_141228.1, read as the reverse complement.
AAAACATGCATCAAATTACACTGCATTAATAAACTAACCACCAGAGGGTGCTGGAAATGCACAAAGGGAAAACAACTTGGGCTTTTAAACTGATTCGATGCTATTAATATCATGACATGACGACAACAATATCGTGGCAAATTTAATATCGCAATATCACGATATTGCTGATATTGTGACATCCCTAGAACTTAAGGAGCCACTGTTAGGTAAATTAATAGACATTCGGTTTTCAGGTAATGGTCACAGAGTATTTCTCTCTCCTCATCCTTCAAGGATGACAGATCCTGAAGTACCATGGCCACAGGTTGGCTGTCTCTCCCAGTACAGTTTTTAGAGCATGGAAGAGACACTGGGACTGGCTGGGACTGTACAGCCTGATTAACAATTGCCAGAGAACACCAAAACTGTCAGATACACCTTTAGCAGTGCACACTATTCTCTTCACAGATGAGCGATAGTTCACACAAAGCTCATGGTGACAAACATGAGGGAGTAAGGAGACACAATGGAGAACTTGCTGCTGCCTGCAAAATCCTTCCAGAATAACCTGTTTGGTGGTGGGTTGCTGATGGCATGAAAAGGAGTAACCACATTTCTGTACCTTAATTGCTGGGCTGAGATCCTCATTCCTCAAACAATTGTCAAATCAAGATGCAGTTGACCTCAGTTATTTGGCTGGATTGTGTGGTTCTGATGTTTTTGACAGGTATGCCCATTCTAAAGAATCTGAATCCAATCAACCACCTCTGTGATATGTATCATTGTAAGCATCACCACATCATCTAGGAGATGACTGACAACATAATTATGGTCTGTCTATGAATATCGTCCAGATTCAGACAATGCCCACATGTAGGTTGTGCATACAAGCACAAACAGGTCATACACACTTATGAAACATATCTAGTGGGCATCTCTGGTACTGTTTTTGACTGGTTTTATTCCTATCTCACAGACCGATATTTCTTTGTAAGTATGGATACTTGTTCCTCTAAAACTCATGAAATTAAATGTGGGGTTCCTCAAGGTTCGATTTTAGGCCCCTTACTTTTTAATCTTTATATGCTTCCCCTCGGGGATGTCATCAGGGGACACGGCATCAGCTTTCACAGCTATGCTGATGACACGCAGCTGTATATTGCCGTGTCTCCTGATGACACAGGACCCATTGATACCCTTTTAAATTCCATTTTAGATATCAAGTCATGGATGGCAGATAATTTCCTACAGCTCAATGAGGACAAGACTGAGGTTTTAGTTATCGGTCCCGAAGGTCAGAGAGAGAAGCTTTTACCAAAACTACACATTTTTAATCCCTCACACTGTGTGAAGAACCTTGGCGTCATTTTTGACTCTGAGCTCAGTTTTATTCCTCATATTAAAAATGTAACCAAGATTGGTTTTTATCACCTTAAGAATATCGCCAGAGTCCGCCCGTTTCTCTCTCAGGCTAACACGGAAGTGCTGATGCATGCCTTTATTTCCTGTCGTTTAGATTACTGTAATGCCCTGCTCTCTGGCCTCCCGAAAAAGAGCATTTCACCACTGCAACTACTGCAGAATTCAGCCGCTCGGGTGCTGACGAGAACCAGAGGGCGGGAGCACATTACGCCAGTTTTGAAATTGCTGCATTGGCTCCCTGTGTGTTTCAGGATCGATTTTAAAGTACTTTTATTAGTTTATAAATGTGTTAATGGTCTTGGGCCATCTTATTTATCTGATTTGCTTTTATCATACCAGCCCTCGCGGATCCTGAGGTCCTCTGGCGCCGGCCTTTTATTTATTCCAAGGGTGAGGACCAAAATGCATGGCGAGGCTGCATTCAGCCATTTTGGTCCTCACCTTTGGAATAGCCTGCCAGAGGATGTCAGGTCTGCAGAGACTGTTGATATTTTTAAGAGGAAGCTCAAGACACACCTTTTTAGTTTGGCTTTCAACAACTTTTAAATAATTTATCTTTTCTTTTGATTGAAGATAATTCTATGTTTTGCTTTGAATGTTTTAAAGCACTTTGAGTTGCATTTTTATGTATGAAAAGTGCTATATAAATAAAATGTGATTGATTGATTGATTGATATTAAAGACGAAGTCAAGCCAAACTTATTTTTTTCAAGAATATGTTGGATGCAGGCCCACTAGTTGAAAAAAGGCAATATGATTAATATGAAATATGACTTAATCCACCTGTTTTTAGCCATCACTGGGGGCGTCCATTTTGTCACTTCTGTCAACTGAAAATGACATCACAATTGCTCAGGGCTCAGGTAATGACCAATCACGGCTGACCTGTTTTCTGAAGCTGAGCTGCTTAACTCATATTCCACAAACGCAATATTAACCAGAATGCCGTGTTTCAACTAATGGACCTGCATACAACATATTAGGGTTGCTCGATTAAGCGATTTTGAGCCGTAACCGAATTTTCTGGATAAAACGATTTTAAAAACGTCCAAATCGGCACGTTCGATTTTGTTATTTATGATATATCTAAGCCACCGTAGTTTCCTCTGCATTTCCGCTTCCTCCCAAGAGCGCGCAGTCCGATAACAACAAGAACAACATCCATGGCTACCGGCGATTCTCCTATTTGCTCAGGCAAGTGAGCGTTTAGTTAATAAATCCGCCAAATATAGATCTGTAGTGTTGTGTGTGCCCTGCATGTACAATACAACCCGTGAGCAAGTAACTCAGCATCTGAAAGGCGTTCCTTTTTTTCCTCCTCTACAAAAGACCTCTGGTCCAGCCGGACTATATGCATCCGTACTTAAACTTGACAATGCATTGTATTATTGAGTAAAAGTTTAGCACTAATCATTGATTTATGTTTAAGTAAGACCAGGGAGAAAGGTGAAAGGCTAGTCACTAGCTGGTTGGCAAAATGACTTGCTGACAGACTGTTTGGTTTCCAGACTTGACTGTCTACCTTCTCTCATGTTGATGATTTCGTTTCAGATGGTATATGCACTTTCTTCTTTCATTATTGGTTTGATTAAGAACAGATCTGAAATCTATTGTGAAGTAAAATGCTATTAATTGGCTGGCATTTTGAGTTCAAAGAAAGAAAAATTAAGTTTAAATAAAAGGCATTCAAAATACTTCATTTTTCATTATTTTGTATTTTACAAAGAAATCGTAATCGCAAAATCGGGTTTGAGAGAAAATAATCGGGATTTTCTTGATAGGCAAAATCGAACAGCCCTACAACATATTATTGGATAAAATATGTTTGGTATGACTTCTTGGGTTGTTTTGAGGAAATTCATAGGATTTTGATCTGCCTGTGAAACAATGTTGACACTTTGTGTGTAGTCAAACATCTGATAGAAGCCTAAAGTGTCATTTGAGGCCATTTCTGACATTTTCTTTTTTTATTCATTGAGCTATCCATTTCCTATGGTGCTTCTTCTCATTATGATCACAGGTGAGCTGGAGCCAGCCAGTGAACTTTGGGCTACACGTGGGTACACCTTGGACTGCTTGCCTCAAGGGTAAAAACCTGTACATACATATAGACCAACAGCCATTCACACACACATTCATAAACACGACATCCCAACAAGGCAGTAATCATCGATAGCCACACATTCAGGAGATGTTCCATGAGTTGCGAGGGGCACAGATGTTTTCATCCATCAAACTGCAGAATGCATATTACCAGGTACCACTTCACAATCAGAGCAGAGACCTTATCAGTTTTATTACGCACGATGGACTTTTCTGTTTTACAAAGACCCCGTACGGTCTTGGCTTGAGGCATTTCAGCGCATGATGTCACAGATCCAGTCAGGTCTGGATGGCATACAGTGTTACTTGGACGACATTGTTTGCCAACACCCCGTCGCTGCACGAAAGTAGGCTAAAGGCCGTGGTGCACCGTTAACACAGCGGCAGCCTGAAGCTGACTATGAACAAGTGCCTTTTCAGGCAGACTTAACTGTTCTACCTGGGCCACGTTGTTTCTGCCTCAGGTATCCGCCCCAACAGCAGACCAATAGCAGACCAAGTTGCTGCTATCGAGAAGGCCCTTGCTCCTGAGGATGCCGCAGCTCTCCAATCCTTCCTGAGCCTCACGGGATGGTATTCAAAGTTCATCCCCGGCTACACGTGTGTGGTGGAGCCCCTACGTGCTCTCCTGAGAGGGGACGCACAGTATCGGTGGACTGATGCTGCATAACGAGCTTTCACCCATCTGAAAGAACATGCCCAGAGCTCACGCTGTTCGACCCTACTCTACCGACGATGATGTGTGTAACTACGGCATGGGAAGCCATGCTCACCCAAATGCGAGGTGGTCTGCTCGCCTCATTTGGTTCAACTACAGTGTGGAATACAAACCTGGCCGTGAAAATGTGGACTGTCTGTCGCGCCTGCCCATGCCTGTTCTTGAACAACTGGAACTGGAGGAGGACACAATAGCGCAAGTCACTTGACCTCACCTCTCTCATATCGGACAATGTTACGCAGTTACGCCTATACAGACAGCCCTGTTTTGCAGCAGGTCATTGAGCACGTTCACTAGTGGTGGCCACGCGCTCCTGAGCAGGATGGCTACCTGATACGAGGCACTCACCATGTTGTGATTCCATCGTCTCTTCAGTCGCAACTCATACACCTGGCTCCCAATACCCACCAAGGCATCGTCAAGACCAAACAGAGGCTGCGAGAACTCTACTGGTGGCCTGGAATGGACTCTGACATCAAAAATGCTGTCAAGTCGCGTGTTACCTGCTCCCAGCATGACAAAACACAGAACATGAGGTGTTCCCCTGCAACTGTTGCCTTTCTCAATGCTGCTTAGGTAAAACTCGCCATAGATATAGTGGGTCCGTTCCACTCTGCTCCACCTGACTGCCGTTTTGCTATCACGCTGGTGAACTATTACAGCAAATCCCCAGAAGTGGCCTTCACATCAGATGTGATGTCTGCCACTGTCATTGCCATCCTGTCAACCGTCTTCAGCTGAGGGAAACACCCCTCTAACTAGTTACAGACAACAGCTCTTCCTTTGTAGCTGCTGAGTTTGAGGATTACTTGACAGCCCAGGGCATTACACACATCCGCAGTTCCATTTATTATTCTTGTAGCAATGGGGAAGTTGAGCGATGGAATAGAGTCCTGAATGACTGTCCCCAGACGGCTGACATGGAGGGCAGGTCCTGGAAGCCCTTTGTCTTCTGCCATACCGAGCTTCTCCCCATGCAGTGACTCAAATGTCTCCTGCTGAGCTGTTGTATGGTCATCCTTTCCGCACCAGTTGGAACATCAAAGGTCCTCCGCCCCCTCCTGCTTCTACTCGATGTGACACTTTGAGACGCACTGTGGCGCTGAAGCAAGCCAAAGTGAAAAAATACACTAAGATACACCAGTCTCCTGCGTTTCGGCTTGGATCGTATGTCTGAGTTAGGAAGCCTGGCATTACTAAGAAAAGACACTTCAAGCCCCTCCAGGTGATGGCGCAGAAAGGCCCTGCAACCTATAAACTGTCTGACGGCAGGGTTTGGGATGCTGTACATCTGTCACCTGCATTTGCCCCAGCCCTTGCTGCATGCTCACAGCCCGCGGCCCAGTCAAAGGACGTTTACATGCCCCCTCCTGCTGCCCTGCCCCCTCGAGCCTCTCCTGTTCCCCAGGCAGATTCACCCTCCTGCTTGGTTGGAGAACTATGTTCCCTGAGTTTTTCAGAGGGACGGGTTCAGTGTTATGGACTGTTTACACTTCACACATTTCTGTTACACTTCACAGCGTTATGGACTGTTTACACTTATGGATGGTTTACATTTGTGGACTGTTTACATTTCACACATTTCTTCGCCTTTAAAATGGAATGTTGCATTCACACAATTGTTTTAGCAACAAAAGAAAAGAATGAATTGTTATTGGAAAAGAACTGTGAAATTATACTGTTTTGATATAAGGTGACTATGGGGAAGGGATGGAAATCTGCCTTGTTTGGTTAATGTGTTGTTCATTTGTTCCCAATCATTTATAGCAAAATCACTGACATTCACAGATGTTTTCATTAAAGACATAACTGTATCTTGAGTTTAGAATTGCTGAAATATTTCTGACATATTTCTGGTCTACTTGATATGCTGTCACTTAATTGATTGTTGACTGCGTGGTTTAGTTTGAGTGTTGATTCCAAAAATGCTTTATTGCTGGAAGGATATTCCTAAAAGGGAGGGATATGTGGCGTTGTCTTGTATTTTTCACGATTCCATTCGGTGGCAGTAGCATACACTGTCTAAGTATGTGCGCATGCCGATCAAGAGTGAGTGAGAGACTAAAGTTGAAGCTAGCAACATCGTACGTTGTCCCTCTGCTCTATTCCCGTTTACATTACTGCACAACACTAGCACTAAGAAGCACTAATGCTCAAGTGCTCCATATACTGTACTGTAGGCTGGCGAGAGACGTTTCAAAGGCAACTCAATGTGCTTCACACAAGCAAACACACAACACCTACAAGCATTATAAACACAACAGTTAACAACATTCAAAAGCAAAGCAGAGAAAACAAAAGTAGGTTACAAAAATTACTAGAATGAATGTTGACAACACTTAAACACATTAACAGAAAACTTTAAAAATATTTAAAAGTAAAGAAATAAGTTGGGTTCTAAAATATATAAAAGAAAAAATGATTTAAAATTGTTTAGCGGATATTAATCAAAGGTATAAGAAAAAAGCAAAGTTTTTAAGACTTCTGAATTAATGGACACATTTATGTTGCTGTTGAACAATAATTTGATGTATCGTAAGCGTGATCAAACGTCTCACAGGTTTACACTTCATTTGCTATTCTTTTTTTATGTCTCTGTGAATGTCCGTAGTGTCGGTGCAAAGGTTACAAATGCCAGCTGATTGTCATCTGTCATTTTACCTGAACCGTCAATCAGGACGTTGGTATACGTTGGTATGTAGCCATCTACTAACCCAGATTGTCATGCCATTTTGCTATTTGTATGCCTTCATTAGCATCTACAATTGTCTGTCCCTGTGTCTGCGTCTGTAACGGCAACTAATGAATATTAAATGGGGATTTTATATATTTGCGATTCGCGAACGCTCGAGCATACACTGTAAAAAAAAAAATGAGGTCGTTCAACATAATTCTTTGTTGAAAATTCACCATGATGCGCCAAGTCCTCCATACATAACAGCGTATGTTTAATCAAATGAAGCAACAATGTTGTACGTTGTAAATTACTTATAAATACAAATTGTTACAACATAACAGTATGAAGGCGGCACGGTGGTCGACTGGTTAGCATGTCCGCCTCACAGTTCAGAGGTCGTGGGTTCGCTCCGGCCTCCCTGTGTGGAGTTTGCGTGTTCTCCTCGTGCCTGCGTGGGTTTTTTCCGGGTACCCCGGTTTCCTCCCACATTTCAAAAACATGCATGGTAAGTTGATTGGACTCTCTAAATTGCCCCTAGGTGTGATTGTGAGTGCGGATGTTTGTCTCTGTGTGCCCTGTGATTGGCTGGCAACCAATTCAAGGTGTCCCCCGCCTACTGTCCGAAGACAGCTGGGATAGGCTCCAGCATGCCCCGCTACCCTTGTGAGGATAAGCGGTATTGATAATGGATGGATGGATAACAGTAAGACTTATTGGCACTGAACACGTGTTGTGCAAGCTGGTGTTACTTCTTCATATTAATGCCAGTGTGTATGTTTTTCAAACACATCTGACTAAGTTTAAATGCTTTTTAACAAACAACCTTCTGTTAGGAGAACACAGCATTTTGGCCTCTGACGACATAGTGACTTATGTTGGATAATTGTTGAACTAACGCCCTTGAGTTAAGTAAAATGACAGAGGTTTGTCAGTAGGACACAAAATTCTACTTTTTCTATTTGCACTACTTACAGCTTTATGTTAGGAGAACATACGTGTTTATGTCGAAAACTAAACATAACCGCTTAAGTTAAAACAAAGTGTGCTTTATATTCCAGGTGACAATACCTCTACATGTACAAACAGGATATACCGTATTTTCTGGACTATAAGTCGCAGGTTTTTTTTTTTCATAGTTTGGCCGGGGGTGCGCCTTATACTCCGGAGCGACTTTTATGTGACATTTTTAACACATTACTGCTTTAGCACTAATGCAGAGGGAGGCAAAACATCATAAATACAAGTCAGCACTAACAAGCCATAACAATTATTTCTATATCATTTCACCTGTTATTGTAACCCACATAAAGAAACATAAGATACATCCTAAAAGCTATTAAAAGGCATGAATAATTCAAACGGTTAAAGTCTAATGTTTTGTTAAATAAGTAATTAAAATAGTACTGTATGATCAAAAGACAATTTGACTGTTAAGGCCTTGCTAGTTGAGCCAGCTTATCCAAACAGCTAAACATTCATAAACAAACTCCACAGACTCTAGGTGCGCAGCGAAGTTGCCTGTTTGTATTGTGAAACTGCACAAGAAACAGAAAATACTATCAATCTATGCATTACATACACGTGTATTTTCATAGACATGACCAAGATGATCCAATAATGTTCATCCTGTCTTCTTATTCGTTAAATGAGTTTCAAGTTTCTTTTGTTTCGACAATGTCAGTGATCTTTGAACATTTTTATTTAAAACAAAACTTTTTTTCAAATACAAATTGTTCCAGTAACATAAATACACAATATTAAGAATGGCAAAAATACAAAATATTAGATTAAAATACACAGAAATTAAGTACCTCAAATCCTAAAATAGTACATAACATAAATAACATAATATGAAAATTAAATCGAAACAACAATAAAATCACGGTCACCATCAGATCAGCTTATTGGCTTTTCTCAGGAATATACTCACAAAGCCTTTAACACTTCTGCTACATCTTCACTTTAAACTGTAGCTCTAAAATAACCTGTATAAAGAGAACATAAGGAAAACAATCACTTTTCAACATCATTTCAGCCCCCTGACTTTTCTCATAAATATATTCACAGTACTTACATTGTGTCTTCACACTTCACGAGCACTTCACTGTAACATAAAAACAACAATGAATTACTTTGTCAACAATAGTTATGCCGACTGGCTTTTGTCAAAAATATATTCACAAATACTTACACTTATGTTGGATCTTCAAACTAAACAGCAGCTTTAAAATAACCTGTATATAAAGAAAACATAAGAAAAACGATCAATGTCAACATCAGTTCAGCCCACTAAAATATATTCACAGTACTTACATTGTCATCACAAATCACTGTGATTTCACTGTCACATAAAAAAGTCACTATAATCAACAGTTACGCCCACTGGCTTTTGTCAACAATATATTAATCGATACTTACACCGAATCGTTACACTTCACTGTATCTTTAAAATAACCTGTGTATAATGACAACATAAAGGAAACAATCACCCACAGGGTTTTTCTCAGAAATATGTTCATAGTACTTACTTTGTGTCTCCACACTTCACTGTCACTTCACTGTGACATAAAAAAAAAACAATTAGTCACTTAATCAACAATAGTTAGGCTTTTTGTTTTTTGTTAGAAATACATTCACAAATACTTACACTTTATACTGCAGCTTCAAACTAAACTGTATCTTTAAAACAACCTGTACTGTGTATAAAGACAACAAAAGGAAAACAATCACTTTGTCAATATCAGTTCACCACACTGGGCTTTTCTCAGAAATATATTCACAGTACTTACATTGTGTATTCACACTTCACTGTCATTTCACTGTACCATTAAAAAAAACAATCACTTTATCAACAATAGTTAGTCTTATTGGCTTTTGTTAAAAATATATTCACCAATACTTACACTTATGCTGAATGTTCACACTTAACTGTAACTTTAAAATAACCTGTATGTGAGCAGAAGACAAGAAAGAAGAATGAATCACTTTGTCAACATCAGTTCAGCTTGCTGGCACAAGACTGAGAATCACCGAATTTTGTGAGCACCAAAAAGTTGGTGGATAATGGCTCTGAGTACTCTAGTGTTGTGAAATTTTGACCCATATACTAATTAGAATATATTTCATAAAATTAAAAAAAAAAATTGTCACAGCTGCTGCTGTAACAACGCAGTTTTCCCAACACGACTGAAAAGATTAACCTAGAAGGATTCCCATTGATTCTAATTAGGTAAAACATTATAGTTCTTTCACCCCCATCATTTTTCTTATTTGTCAGCTTTTATAGATTGTTACAAAGCCCACACTGTTTAGATATTTGTGGTTATTAACTTATTAACATTGAATGGATTGATTACGTTCTTTTTTTCCGTCCAGGTTTGACCTATTGCACAAATGTCAAAGTCAAGGCCCGCGGGCCACATACGACCCGCAAGAAGGTTTTCTATGGCCCCTGGGATGATATTACTTTATTATTAGATCCGGCGCGCAGCAAGCCGGTGTGGGTAGCAGATGTGATCGGGTCCTTCGCGCCTGCCAATGACGTCACGCTTTAAAACATATTGTAGCGTCTCCCAAGAACACAGACGTAGTTTAATTATCACGTTTTTATTAGTCCAACCGGCTACTGTGGGCCGCAGCCAACGCCAATACAGTACGACAACCGTTCAGTCAAAAAAGAGCAACGGCTCTCCTTTTCGTTTTCCGCTACTCTCGCTCATATGCCCTCCCATCCAGCCGCACGATGCATTCAATAACCTCGGAAACAAAACAACTTGGCAAGACACAAATACGACCACAACCCAGATAACCCAATTCGTTCCACTATTTCTGTAATATATTTCATTGCATCTATGTTTGCCCCTGGCTATTTTTATAACAAACATTACCGCTACTTCGGTCGTCTACGTGCCGACTGAAGACTTCACGTCACTTTTCGTGGCTTTGAGAATCGGATTGTGGTGAAAATGTATTTGGAGTAAAACACACTTTATTAAGAAATACATCATGTTAGAAATCTCACGTTGTTTTATTAGTAATTGTTGGCATTTGATAAATTCATTGAGTTTCGATGTAGTGCTGAGATGACCCACACTCTGAGCAGGCATTGAACGCTCCACAAGCGCTTAGTGTTGATAGCGAGAGACGTGGTTTCTTTTCTTTTTTCTTCTTTGACACATAGCTAGTAATTTGTTCGTGCCAGCAAACTCAGTCGTTGCAGATTTCCCGTGTTTAACGACGTTTGTTGTGAGTAAATGTTAAAAGATGAGTTTAATAACTTAACTGCTGTACATAATAGCCTGGATATGTTCTCGTGAGTGATGTCACGTTGATGAACACAAGTTAGTTATTTCGTCTCGTAGGCTTACTATTCTAGTGATGAAACATGTGAATGTGTATTGTATGTATTGTTTGGCTGTTTAATTTCTTAATACAGTGAATTGTAATATTTAGGCATATTGTTAACTAATGGATATGCATTGGATGATGTTGCTAGGTTATTCTTTGTGTTGTTGCAGACCACAATAAATAGACGTGTCAAGTGTAATACGGGCCTGTGTTTTCTGACATGAGCACCCACAGTCATACCTTGCCACTCTAAAATAGTCAGATGGAGACATCGTACCAATCATATGATCCTCTCCGTTTTACTTCACATTATGTACAGTTCATACAATCGTGCAGCCCGAGTCAACCAGAAAATTGTTTTCAGTTTGACAGGAGAAATGCAAACGGAAATGATGTACAAGCTGCCTCGCAAAAGTAGCAGTAATGTACTTTATTTTATTTTTTATGTAGTAACTATGAAGATAAAAACACAACATCCAGGGGGTGACAAACATAGAGGCAAAGAAATATATTACAGATATATAAAGTGTGACATCATCAGCAGGCGCGAAGGACCCAATCCAATCTGGACATTTTAGAAAATTTCAATGAACATTGTATCAGTCCGGCCCTCGGCTTGTCACAAATTTTTTTATTTGGCCCGCCGTCCATTTGACTTTGACACCCCTGGCCTATTGTATAAACTGGCTTTCAATGCCCCCATCACACACGGTGGGATGAAATAACGAGCAGCATTGTCCCTTTTACCAAACAACAAAAACAGACATTTATTCGCATGTAACTCACAGTACCACGACAGAAATACTCTGTTTTAAACGAAAAAATAGTTGTTCTTGTTAGCGAGTCAGAGGCTAATATAGATAGCCACAACACTAACAGAGGTTTTTCACCCCCAAAATGATGGCAGCGTTGCCTGTAGCCTCACTTTGTTATATTGCCACATTAGAAACAGATTATGAAGAAATACAAAATAGGAAGAAATAATTATTTTTACACACCTGTTCCTGCTTCGGTCGCTGACCGTCGGGGGAACACAGGGCAGACGTCACTCGAGGGCCGGCAGCGTCGCTTCCGGATAGCGATATATTCGCGGGTAGAGCCAAAATGTGCCACAGAGAAACATGGACGCACTGGAGTGATTATTTTGCCATTCTTCTTCCACTCGACTAATATTCGCGTAGTTGTTGTCATCTTCTACCAGAGTTCTGTACTTATTTTTCTTTTAAACAGCTCGCTTCGACACCACCATAGTATGTCACAAAGCTCTATGTTCAGTGTTCTTCCGCCAAGTCGTTCAAGATTAAAGGTTCCTCACTAGTGTTTCTTAAATTGTAGGATGACAAAAGTTTTATGAAAGTATTTTGTGTGTTAACAAGATCCGGCTTCTACTGTTAAACTTAGTACATTAGGTTAAGTTGACGTTTTCTAATTTTACCCTTTGTTCGGGCAACTCAAGAGTTTTTTACCTTTGAACATATGAATGTGTGTGTTAACAATTGAAAACATTTATTGATGTGTTGAATCACATTACTACAGAGCTCCTAAGGTGACATGGAGGTAAAAAAAAAAAACTTTGCGTTCCCTTGTAAAAATTGGGAGATTTTGGAGACGCATTTTTTTTTGGTTTATGTACTTACGGGTCATTTTCCGGGTAAACAAAAGCAACAAAGGGAGCGTTTTCAGCCGTGGGTGGGTTTAATGGAATTGCTTTGAAATTCGCTCGTAATACAAAGACCTAAAATCAGTTTTTGATACTAAGCATGGTTTCTCCGTCTCTGACGTACTGTCGTCTCTCTAACAGCCGCGCATTAGAAGCTAGGCTAGGCTAGCTGTTAAACTGACCCGGAAGTACATAAAGACACATTTTTAAAAGATGCGTTCCCTCGCAAAAAACTTTGCGTTATCTCGCAATTTTTGCGAGGGAACGCAAATCTTTGAGAGGGAACGGAACGTTTTTGCGAGGGAACACAAAGTTGTTTTTTTTTTTTTTTACTTCCATGTCACTTTAGGGGCTCCGTACATTACACACTTAAGTTACAATAACATAATTGATGACATTTTTTTACAGTGCACTGTAAGTACTCTAGTTGAACATAAAATATCAGTTCCTTATTTTTGTTCTGATTAATCGCATGAGCACGTCTGCGCTCCTCTTTTGCAAATAATGCATGTGTGACCAGTTGGTTGGCGCTAGGCCAACACCCTGGTACCCATCTACCCCGAGGAATGACACACACGTCAATAGGATACAGAGGATCCGCAACTTGTTCAATTTTAGCCCAGTGTAAAGATGGTTTAATAAAACTTGTCTTTTGGGCGCCTTCGTCCACATTCCCCCACTCAATGAGTACTGCTGCCCTTTAGGGTCCTGTCAGTAAAGCTGGCAACCATGCCCAGCGCCACTTGTGTCCAGAGCCTGCGGTTAGGGCTTCACAGCAATGTGGGCGCTGGAACGCGTCACAACATGCACTAAAAAAAGTTTTTAAAAAAGGGTTCAAGTGAGGAACAACTGGCAATCTGAATCCACAACAATGGCAGGCAATTAATTCAAGGGACGGCGAATGGGCAGTAATGCAGGAGGGGGGTTGAACAAGCAGGTTGGCAAGAAATCAGTACTAAAAATGGGCGCTTTTAAGACGCTTTTAAAGATCTTCCAAAAGTCCACTTTCTATTCAGTCGGATATGATAGGGGAGAAGAAGCAGAATGAGTCCACTAGTCAGTCCAGCAGGGGGGTTTCCACCCTTCATTCTTCCCTCTTCATCTACTTAGCTCATAAATCACTTGGTTCGCAGTCCACAATCCAGCTCCTCCGTTGGCAGTGCAGCCCAGTAGTCCGTCCAGAGCTCTCCCACAACGTGTTACAACTGTGGTCAATCGACGCTGTCCGACAGAGAGGGGTTTAAGAACACAACTCCTATACCCTGTCCTCCAATCACAGTCCCTCGGCCCAGGCTGTGCACCTGTGTTTAGTTGGGTTTATCATTGCCAATCAATCTGTCAGTTATAGATCAGGGTTAGGACTGAGTCACCTGGTGACACATGAACTGCAAAGTATTTAGTGAAGTCTGTGTGTAAGCCATCTTGTAAGCAGCGCATTTCTTTGATTACTGACAGGCGGCACTAATACACTATGCACTATATGCGCTATATGGGTGATATAGTTAATTATAGTTGGAAATTATTTTGAATGAGTTTTATTAAAATAATGTGTTGTTAAAATAAACACAATATGTGCAATACATTTTCAACAGTGGCAATGACTTGACAATAGTTATAAATATATATCTTATATAATAATTGTTTATAATGTAATTGATTAGTACTGTATAACATATGTAATACCGAAAAGCATTTTCCCACTCATTCATCACTGTCATATGTAGACTTGTGACTTTATTCATGTTTGGGTGGCGTCACACTAATAAGCTTTCGTAATTTGTCCAACATGCATCGAATACAGGCTAGTTCTGAATGATGTGGACTACAAGCGTGTAAACTGAATGTTAACCGATCATCCAGGATGTCACGTTTGACTTGCTTGCTGAAATACTGAGTGTGTGTGTGTGCGTGAGTGCGTGCGTTTATATTTGTTGATTCAACTCGGCAACTGTTTTCTGAGTGTGTGTGTTTAAGCTTTTGTTTTGTTGTTTTTTTTTTACAATATGCACAACTCTCATTTATTGTGCAATAATCTAATTGTAACATGTATTTGTTACATGTTTTGATGCATTTTTATGCTTTATAAAACATTTATGTCTGAATATTGGGGGGCTTGGAACGTATTGGGGCATTTACATGGAAAACGCATCTTTACTTACAAAATTTTCTACTGAAGAATTTTCTTCCAGAACCAATTAATTTCATAAGTAGAGGGACCACTGTATCTTAAATTCAGGTTCCGTTTGTGGTCCCTGATAGTGTAGTGGTACACACGCCTGAGTTGTGTGCGGGCAGCGTGGGATCGATTCCCGCTCAGTGACAGTGTCTATGTGTGCCCTGCGACTGGCTGGCGACCAGTTTGGGGTGTAGTCTGCCTTCGCCCATTGACGGCTGGGATAGGCTCCAGCAACTCCCCGCGACCCTGTATAGGATAAGCGGTTTGGAAGATGACATGACAGGTTTCGTTTGTGTTGTGTATTTTGGGGCCCTTGCTGTTTGCGTTGTATTTGCTGCCCCTGGGTTCCATCCTTCAAAAACACGATATTTCCTTCCACTGCTTTGCGGATGACTGTCAAATATATGTCCCGCTGAGCAAAAAAGACGCTTTTTCCTTAAGACCACGTTTGTCCTGTCTAGAGGACATCAAAGCCTGGATGTCACAAAATTTCTTAAATTTCAACGAAAAGAAAACAGAAGTTGTGGCGTTCGGTTCCAGTGACACTCCCTCCTGTTGAGCTGGGCCCCCTGGCTTCATACCAAAGCCAACAGTCTCAAACTTGGGTTTTAAATTGGACAGTGATCTAAAATTGGACCGTCAAATCAGGGCTGTTGTTTGGTCCGGCTTCTTTTATTTTAGACAGCTAGCTAAGGTAAAGCCCCTCCTCTCTCATCAACACTTAGCAACAGTAATCCATGCCTTTGTTACATCTCGGCTAGATTACCGTAATGCACTTTTTTTTGGAGTCGGACAGTCGTCTCTCAAGCGTCTCCAGTTGGTCCAAAATGCTGCTGTTCGCCTCCTAACTGGAGCTCAAGATGGAGCACATAGCACCAATTCTGGCCTCCCTTCACTGGCTCCCAGTGCATTTAGGGTTCATTTTAAGATGCATCTATTTGTTTATAAGTCTTAAATGGCTCCGCCCCGGCGTACCTCTCCGAGCTCCTCCACTCCTACGCACCTTCCCGCAGCCTCAGGTCTGCGGACCAGGCGCTGCTCGAGGTGCCGAGGACTAAGCGGAGCCAAAGAGGGGATGGAGCCTTCTCTGTTGCTGGTCCTTCCCTTTAAAGACGTTCCAACAAAATTAAGATTTAAATTTTTTTTTCAAGATTTTGATGCCAAAATGTTCCTTTTTGCTGAAAATCAATATCGGCTCCAAATATTGGTTATCTGCCTCCTTGACGACGAATAAAAGTTATTGGTATCAGCCCGGAAAACAACAGATCGGTCTATCTCTAGCAATAACACACTACATTTATTCCATTTCATTTACTTTAGTAACTTTTTGGAATGCGTGTAGTTGTCCGAGTTCTGTCAATGCAGGGAACTGCAACTAAAGGTGACCTCATGTTATTGATGGGTGTCACAATTCAACAGTAGGGGTGGGCGATATGGGCAAAAAAAAAATCTCGATATTTTTTTAAAAAACTCGATAACGATAATTTGACGATATTCTACAAAAAATATTTTAAATCTGCACTTGCTTCACAGACCAATTGTGGATAGACAGCGTATGTGAACATCTCTTTTAAAGTTTTAAATACAGCTTCTGCAAAAAATAATGATGTTCTATGACAATATTAAACAAAAAAGAACAAAAAAATATGTCCAGAGTTACATTGATTTTTGGGAATATTTATGTCATTTAAATGTCTCTGCTGTTATTCCATAATGATGTAACATTTTGAGCTGCAGTAAGAACTGGTGTACCTCTTGTAGTTGACAAGAGCAATCAGAATGAGAAAAAGGTGTTAACTACAGCAATCAGAATGGAAAAAAAATTATTTGATATGTGACGTGTGACGAAGTGTCACCCAGCGAGGGGAAAAAAAAGACGTTATCATGACAACGCCCATTCTCAAACATTGACCACCATATTCAGAATGAAGTTAAATAACAAAGCTGCAACTTACAGAAAAGTGCATTTTCCCACTCATTCATTGCTGTGAGATGTAGACTTGTGACTTTATTCATGTTTGGGTGGCGTCACACTAATAAACTGTCGTAATTTGTCCAACATGCATCGAATACAGGCTAGTTCTGAATGATGCGGACTACAAGCGTGTAAACTGAAAGTTAACCGATCATCCAGGATGTCACGTTTGACTTGCTTGCTAAAATACTGAGTGTGTGAGTGCGTGCGTTTATATTTGTTGGTTCAACTTGGCAACTGTTTTCTGAGTGTATGTGTTTAAGCTTTTGTTTGGCGTGCTTGCGCGGTTGCCAAGTTTTCCTCGTAATCCATATGGCTTGTGGTGCAACAGAATTGCTCTTCACGGTGACCGTTTTGGTACATAAAACAATGTTATTCCCACCGATGTCAGTCTTGTCAATCCCAAACCATTTGCAGACTGGACGGACGGTGTGGACTCACGCCTTGCTATTATTCCCCGGTGGACACTCTTCCATACTTGAAGCTCGGCTGCAGTGCGGACAAAGTCACGTGACCGGGTCCTGTCCGCTGATTTGGCGAATGATTATCGCTTCCTCCTCCTCTGCCGTCAATGCACATTGATTTTCAGCATTTCCTCATATTTTGCGGCCGTCGACTGACTCGAGTCGTTATGCTTTTAAAGGCAGTATTAATACTCGATTATGTATAATTACACATTGTGAAAGCAAGATTGACGATGATATCGATAACGATATATATCGCCCACCTCTATTCAGCAGCTGTTACGTTGTCTGTGTTCGAGTCGTGTTGTGGTTTTAGTAGGAATGTCCATAGAACGCGAAGCCTCCTTTTGAGTTGCACGTTATTTGTGAGTCTCGCATTGTTTGTGGCGTTTAACATTGTGTTCACCTCCGCTTTTAACAGAGGAGAGGAGACACTCTGATAAAGTTCACAAAAAGCTTTTGTCTGACTCGTCTTTCACTGGCTTCACCCACGGATAAAGAGTTCCCAGACCTTGTTGTAACTGCATTTAATTTTGTTTGCAGTATTCTTACTTTCCTTAGAGTCCTCCATTTTCATTCATTCAGCACAAATTTCTGGAACGCGTCGCTAAAATGCTTGCTATCGCTGTGTGGTTCGCTGTTTGTTTTTGGTGGGCGTACCTTTAAACAACATTGATTTGCCTACATGTGCTCTCGGCTGTTTGATTGACAGCATACCCCTGCCTCTCACAGTCCCGCACACAGACAGTCACACCTGCCCGAACACCATGGCTACACCTAACTAGAGGACCCATTACATTTTTTACAATGGCATTCTGATTAAGATTGTGTTTGTGGAATATTAGTTATGCAGCAAAATCAACCCCTTTTTCTCATCCAATCTCAGGGGACGGCCATTTTGTCACTTCTGTCGCCTGAAAATGACATCACAACTGCTCAGTGCTCAGGTAATGACCAATCACGGCTCAGCTTCAGAAAACAGGTCAGCCGTGATTGGTCGTTGCCTGGACGTGTCCAGAATTTTGCTCATCACATTCATGGGGGAAGTGGTAACAAACCTAAATTAAAAAGCGGTGTTTAAAATTGTGGCATATTAATAGATTTTTGTGTTGTGGTGCTTTTTAGATATGAAGTGAATGAACAAGCCACCAATGACAGTATGCAAAGCGGTGTCAGTGACAATCACTCTGATTGGCTGTCAGGCAGGAAATGCAAATCAGTGCATGAGATACAAGTCAAGTTAATGGCAAAGAAATGAAATTATTTAGTAAATTAAGACCAGCATAGCCTTGCATTTTTACATTGACTTGCTCCTGCGTGTGTTGTGAATGTGTTGTGTGTTGGTTCTGTATATCTGTGCCTTTACCAGCTACAGTAAGCCCATGTATGAACGCATGTGATCGAGCGCTCGTATGTGCTCTAACGCAGTTGTCACCAACCTTTTTTCTGCCACAGACCGGTTCATACAAGTCTATACCCTTCCTGTAACTATTCACCGTGAATTCACTGAGAAACTTTCCAAAATAGGTCTGTTATTTTACTCATTTGCTAGCCCGCACATTTAATATAAGCGTTACGCGACAGAGATAATTTGTCATGCGTTAAGAGTCACTCATAGATGGATGTAACGGAGAGAATCCGGTCACTTTTCAAAATAAAATATTTTTCAGCCATGGATGATAAGTAAACTGGAAGTGCTGTACATTATTTATTTTTTTCTTTCATCTGTGCAGGCCGCTGCGGCCCGGTCCCAAGTGGCCTGCGGCCCGATACCGGGCTGGGGACCACTGCTCTAAGGTGTGCACATGTGCTTACATCATGGTCTCACCTTCGTGCAGGTAACAATAGACTTGAATGCGTGCATTCTTCCGATTAAGCATTGAACGGACTCTGCATAGCAGTAAAGAATATAGATTCATATGTTTGTTATTGAATGTTTAAGTATAAGACAAAGAGCTCAATTTTATTGTGCAAAAAATATACAAATAGCACTACCTAACAAAGAGCACTATCTAATGGCCAGATTGTCCTTTGTCTTTTTACATTGAAGTTTACGTTTGTGAGTTTTAGTTTTACACTTAAATACGGTGTGTGATTATTAGTTATTTTCAATGTCTAATTTTAAACCTCTTATTTCTTTGCATGTGGTAGGTTGAAAACTGTTGAGTTAAAAAAAAGTGCCAAATGTTCAAAAATATACTGTTTTAATTCTTCATTCATCTTTTACACTATAGATAGAACATAATTAAAAAATCATCATAATTACTTTGCTGAGTAATTCATTACTTCTTCAAGGCAATAACTGAGTTTGTAACTCAATTACTTTTTGGAAGAAGTGACATGTAACTATAACTAATTATTTTTTTAAAGTAACATGCCCAACACTGTCTGTCATAAACTAGGAATGTGCAAATGTGCATTATTTTGTTCACATGTATTTATTATTTAATTAATTTACTTATTTATTTGGTTTATATATTGTTTATTTTACTTTAATTTTATTATATATTGCACATCATATGCGCAAAATAAATGTGTTATAAATGGCCAGTATATATCGTGTAAATTGCATGTGCAAAAATAATTTCACTGAAAAAAAAAATGAAATGAAAAAAGGAGAATGTATCAGTACCGGTATCGTTGTCGATTATACTGCAAGAAAAAGTATCGGTATCGTACAGAATCTGTAAAGTGTGGTGTCGCCCATCGTTAACGTATGGATGGGTATTTAAAAGGCAGAAATGACACATTCAATATGGCGGACACGCAACCATATCTCAGCAAAAGGTTAACCCACTCAAGATTAATCTATTTCTGTGGGATGTCTGTGGCTCCTCCTCCAAAGGCGTGGCCTTCATGGTCCTGTATCTTTGAGGCTGTGGAGCGCCGACCCTGAATTTACACAATCGTTGCCACTGCATGGTCCTAAACTAGAAAGATGCTTTCCGCGACTCTAACCGTGCTGATAGCTTTATTCACCCTGGGAGCGAGCAAACACAAAGACTTTTATACTTTCAAAGTTGTGAACAGTCGAGGGAAATTAGTGTCTCTTGAAAAATACAGGGGCTCGGTAAGTTTTGGATTTTTGCAGCTGATATCTGCCGTGTCTCATTCATGTTGTCTCTAAAAGCTTCCGCATGAAACGTCACGCATGCAGATTTTTAAAATGTATTTATATATTTTTTTACATGTTTACACTTGGCTCGTGTACATTACTGATGCGGACCTGAGGCTGCTATAACGCTAGCCTCGTTGGCTTACGTGGCAATATGGCCTGCAAGAGTTTCTGAACTTTCTTCATAGGTCGATGCGCCAGTAGTTGACCAAATATGTTACAATTTATCAAAAACAATCTTTGACTTGGGGAGTCACTTTGCTTGTCAGATGGAACATACGGTGGTTACATATAGCTTCTACAATTAGATACTGTATGGCAAAAAGATTCGGATGAATTCGTATTTTCGCCTGGTTAAACTTGATTCAAGATATCCAAGATAGGGAAAATGTAGAGATTATCATGACTCTATGCATTCTGACAGAGTTGTAGATATCTGTAACTCCTGTTTAACATATTTACAATGCTGTCATAGTGATCCGCAATTCACATTGTAGATGTCCGCAAATAAGTTGTAGATAGCTTCAATGACAAACCCAATTAACACGAATGCAAAAGTGATGTGCTTTGTCCCAAAATAATGTAGCAGATATATGAAATGTTCTTTCTTACTTGGCAGAACTGGATTATGTTACTGAATCACACATAACTATCCTAGCTGTTAAATGTTAAAAGGGCTTGTCATAATAACCTATCAAACAGTGTGCAACAATAAAGTGTTATTATAAAAGTATGAGGTCATATACTTTGTTCCAGTTGAAAACTCTTACTAAACACGTGCAGCATTAATGGCAAGCCCTCTTAATATTTAACAGCTAGACTAGGCTGGATATGTGTTGCATATACAGTGGTACCTCTACTTACGAACGTCTCTAAATACGAAATGTTCAAGTTACGAAACGCCTCAACCGGAAAATATTGCCTCTTGTTACGAAAGAAATTTCAAGTTACAGAAGGTAAAAATACAGTACTACAGCCACTCGCAGCTCTGGAGTTTCGTGAACGCAACATACTCATAGCTGCTCTGCCATTGGCTAGCCTACCATCTTCCTGGCATCCCATTGGCTAAGAGGGACCACTACCGTACGAGTCTATGTGTGCAGATAGACAGGTAGATAGATAGATATGTGATAGATATGCCTATGTAGCGTCCTCGTCATTCGCCCCTCGGGCATGGAGGTGTTCAGATAGTTTGACGTGAATTAGAAACGAGGAAAAGAAAAAAAGGGGAAAATCATTTTTTTTGTCCATACAAACGAAGCAAGAGATAATACAAAAGTATGAAAAGGGGATGCGTTTGGTTGATCTCGCCAAAGAATATGACCGTAATGTATCGACAGTCACCACTTTATTAAATCAGTTCTTTACAAAACGCCAGGCAAAAAACACTTCTGAGAGAGAACATAAACCAAAGAGGGCAAAAAGCGATGAGGACAGCAATTAAAAGGTAAACGACCATCATTTTTATTCTTTACTCTATTCTTTGTTTTTTTTACATTATGCGCAACTCTCATTTATTGTGAAATAATCTAATGCAACATGTATTTGTTACATGTTTTGAAGCATTTTTATACTTTATAAAACATTTATGTGTGAATATTGGGGGGCTTGGAACGTATTAGGGCATTTACATGGAAAGCGCATCTCTACTTACAAAATTTTCTACTTAAGAATTTTCTTCCAGAACCAATTAATTTCATAAGTAGAGGGACCACTGTATCTGAAATTCAGGTTTCATTTGTGTTGTGTATTTTGGGGCCCTCGCTGTTTGCGTTTTATTTGCTGCCCCTGGGTTCCATCCTTCAAAAACACGATATTTCCTTCCACTGCTTTGCGGATGCCTGTCAAATCTATGTCCCGCTGAGCAAAAAAGACGCTTTTTCCTTAAGACCATGTTTGGCCTGTCTAGAGGACATCAAAGCCTGGATGTCACTAAATTTCTTAAATTTCAACGAAAAGAAAACAGAAGTTGTGGTGTTCGGTCCCAGTAACACTCCCTCCTGTTGAGCTGGGCCCCCTGGCTTCATACCTAAAGCCAACAGTCTCGAACTTGGGTTTTAAATTGGACAGTGATCTAAAATTGGACCGGCAAATCAGGGCTGTTGTTTGGTCCAGCTTCTTTTATCTTAGACAGCTAGCTAAGGTAAAGCCCCTCCTCTCTCATCAACACTTAGCAACAGTAATCCATGCCTTTGTTACAGCTCGGCTAGATTACCGTAATGCACTTTATTTTGGAGTCAAACAGTCCTCTCTCAAGCGTCTCCAGTTGGTCCAAAATGCTGCTGCTCGCCTCCTAACTGGAGTTCAAGATGGAGCACATAACACCAATTCTGGCCTCCTTTCACTGGCTCCCAGTGCATTTTAGGGTTCATTTTAAGATGCTTCTATTTGTTTATAAGTCTTAAATGGCTTCGCCCCGGCGTACCTCTGCGAGCTCCTCCACTCCTACGCACCTTCCCGCAGCCGAGGTGCCGAGGACTAAGCGGAGCCAAAGAAGGGATGGAGCCTTCTCTGTTGCTGCTCCTTCCCTTTAAAGACGTTCCAACAAAATTAAGATTTTAATTTTTTTTTCAAGATTTTGATGCCAAAATGTTCCTTTTTGCTGAAAATCAATATCGGCTCCAAATATTGGTTATCTGCCTCCTTGACGACTAATAAAAGCTGTTGTTATCAGCCCGGAAAACAACAGATCGGTCTATCTCTAATAATAACACGCTACATTTATTCCATTTAATTTACTTTAGTAACTTTTTGGAATACGTGTAGTTGTCCGAGTTCTGTCAATGCAGGGAACTGCAACTAAAGGTGACCTCATGTTATTGATGGGTGTCACAATTCAACAGTAGGGGTGGGCGATATGGGCAAAAAAAAATCTCGATATTTTTTTAAAAAACTCGATAACGATAATTTGACGATATTCTACAAAAAATATTTTAAATCTGCACTTGCTTCACAGACCAATTGTGGATAGACAGCGTTTGTGAACATCTCTTTTAAATTTCTAAATACAGCTTCTGCAAAAAATAATGATGTTCTATGACAATATTTAACAAAAAGAACAAAAAAATATGTCCAGAGTTACATTGATTTTTGGGAATATTTATGTCATTTAAATGTCTCTGCTGTTATTCCATAATGATGTAACATTTTGAGCTGCAGTAAGAACTGGTGGACCAATGCCAACTACCAGAGCAATCAGAATGAGAAAAAGGTGTTAACTACAGCAATCAGAATGAGAAAAAATGTATTTGATATGTGACGTGTGACGAAGTGTCACCCAGCGAGGGGGAAAAAAAGACGTTATCATGACAACGCCCATTCTCAAACATTGACCACCATATTCAGAATGAAGTTGAATAACAAAGCTGCAACTTACAGAAAAGTGCATTTTCCCACTCATTCATCGCTGTGAGATGTAGACTTGTGACTTTATTCATGTTTGGGTGTATGCTGGCATCACACTAATAGACAGTCATAGTTTGTGCAACATGCCTCCGGAATACAGGCTAGTTATGAATGATGCGGACTAAAAGCCTGTAAACTGAATGGTAACCGATCATCCAGGATGTCACGATTGACTTGCTCGCTAAAGTACTGAGTGTGTATGTGCGTGCGTGCGTTTATATTTGTTGGTTCAACTCGGCGACTCTTTTCTGAATGTGTGTGTTTAAGCGTGCTTGCGCGGTCGCCAAGTTTTCCTCGTAATCCATATGGCTCGTGGTGCAACAGAATTGCTCTTCACGGTGACCGTTTTGGCATATCTAACAATGTTATTCCCACCGATGTCAGTCTTGTCAACCCCAAACCATTTACAGCACATATGTCAAAGTCAAGGCCCGCGGGCCACATCCGGCCCGCGAGAAGGTTTTCTACGGCCCCTGCGATGATATTGATTTATTATTAGCACCAGCCCGCAGCAAGCCGGTGTGAGTAGCAGATGTGATCGGGTCCTTCGCGCCTGCTGATGACGTCACGCTTTAAAATATATTGTAGCGTCTTCCAAGAACACAGACATAGTTTAATCATCACGTTTTTATTAGTCCAACCGTCTACTGTGGGCCGCAGCCGACGCCAATACAGTACGACAACCGTTCAGTCAAAAAAGAGCCACGGCTCTCGTCTTCGTCCTCGGCTCCTCTCGCTCGCATGCCCTCCCATCCAGCGAGCCGCTCGATGCATTCATGAACCTCGGAAACAACACAACTTGGCAAGACACACATTTGACCACAATACAGATAACCCAATTCGCTACACTATTTCTGTCATATATTTATTTGCATCAATGTTTGCCACCCCCTGGCTGTTGTTATAACGAACATTACCGCAACCTTTGCTAGGATTGTCCTTTGGTCGTCTACGTGCCGACTGAAGACTTCACGTCACTTTTCGTAGCTTTCAGAATCGGATTGTGTTGAAAGGTTATTTGGAGTAAAACACGCTTTATTAAGAATTACTTCATGTTAGAAATCCCACGTTATTTTAGTATTCGTAATTGTTGGCATTTGATAATAAATTAATTGAGTTTCGATGTAATTCTGAGATGTCCCACACTGTGAGCAGGCATTGAACGCTCCTCAAGTGCTCAGTGTTGATAGCGAGAGACGTGGTTTCTTTTCATTTTCCTCCTTCGACACAGCTACCTAGTAGTTTGTTTGTACCAGCAAACTCAGTAGTTGCAGATTTCCCGTGTTTCATCACGCTTGTTGTTGTGTGTAAATTATGCTTGTCAAAAATATCGATACTTCGGTACTTACTCGATACTAAACATTTTGAACGGATACAATACTAGCTTGCTATGGCATCGATATTAGCGATACCAAACCAATGACTTCGATACCAACAGCGCTTTGCCAACGTGTGCTCGTAATGGTCTATTGCTCCCGCACACACTGCCGAAGCCTGCCCCGTGCGCCCTTTCCTCCCTGCTCTGCTGAGTGCAGACTGCTCGTTGACTCCCTAGTTAGCCGTGCGGAAAAGTTACGAACAGAGATCGACCAATTAAAAAAAAAAAAAATTAAAAAAAAGTGTGCGCAGCCCCGGGCTCCTGCCGCCGAAGCTGCGTCGCAATAGCACAGAAGCTCGCCCCCACTTGAGCTGCCGTGGTCCTCTCGGTCAGCCGCCAAATGCCGCCGTACGTCTAATGGCATATAGCATACGCAGCTGCACCCTTGACATAAACACTGTACATACATATGCATCATATGTTTACATAGACTGCTGAGATTGGATAGCCTTTCCTTGCTTGCCCATAAAATGCAGCGTTGTGTTTGTCATATATATTTTCTTTCTAAAGCAAGACAAGGTTAGCCAATCAATTGGTGTTCAGTAGCATGTTTTCAGTGACAGCTGCATTATTGTATTGTCTTGGACTTCTCAAAAATAAAGCTCTTGTGAAAAATAATACGAGATAATAATGCAAAAAAATGTATTAAAATAAATACTGGTTAAAAACAGCCCTTTGAGTAATCCATGGTAAAGTTCACAAATAGTAAAAAGTTCATGAAATTGAAGAACAGAGAAGTTCATGTGAATTGCCCAAAAATAACTCCTGCTATTTTTTTTTTTGTTAAGAAATTGCGAATCGTTAGGAACCAGAATCGAATCAAAACATCGGAACCGGAATCGTAAAATAATTTAAACGATGCCCAACCCTACCTGCTACTGTTCTGGATAGCCAATAACTGAAAGTATTTTACTTTAATTTTATTTTATTATTACTATTGTTATTATTATCTGTGACTTGTTGGCTTGCCTTAATAGATAAACATGTGGGTCTAGATACTCAGACAATTTAAAGATTCTGTTGTCAATTTATGTTACTGTAAATGGTGGGTGTTATTCTTTTTCACTACCTCAAACAACTTGAAAATGATGTGCCATTGGTGTTGCACAGTATGGTTATTTCTTTGCACTAGTTCAGACAAATTTACAGATGAATAATTGTTTTTTTTGTTTGTTTTGTTCTTTGCACTACTTCTTCCTTTGTTTTGCACTACCCCAGGGTCAGACAACTTAAAATGTGTTCCAGGCATTGACTGTACAGAGGGTTGTCGAAATTAAATACTGAAGTTGTACTATTTCTTTGCACTACTTCTTAAAAAAAACTATTGTATTAATGATCATTTAAGTTTTGGGCGATAAAAAAAGTTTTACAGTAAAAAAAAAATTTTAAAAAAAGCCTGTTCTTTAATTTGTTCCGTGTGGTATCGAAATGGTATTGAGTATCGATACTGAAATGGCTATCGGCATCGAAGTTTAAATTTTAGTATCGTGACAAGCCTTGAGTAAATGTTAAAAGGTGAGTTTAATAATTTAGGTTCGTGTCAGGTAACTGCTGTACATAATAACCTTGATGTGTTCTTGTGAGTGATGTCATGTTGATGAACACTAGTTAGTTATTTCGGCTAGTATGCTTACTATTCTAGTGATGAAACGTGTGAATGTGTATTGTATGTATCGTTTGGTTGTTTAATCGCTTAATACAGTGAATTGTAATGTTTAGGCATATTGTTAACTAATGGATATGCATTGGATGATGTTGCTAGGTTATTCTTTGTGTTGTTGCAGACCACAATAAATAGACAGCGTAGTTTATGGACGCCATGTCTATTTCTGGCATATAAAACAAAATCTAACAATTTTTGGGGGCAAACGAGGGTGCTCACCAACGCACATCAGTTCCCTGGCCTCTTCTGATGGCCTTGGTAAAAACAAACAAAACATAATCAGAACCTATTTGTTTGATAGTTAGTTCACTAACTAACATAAAACATATATCTTATGAGGTTTCTGTGTATATTGCTTATATACAGTATATCAATCATGTAATGGCTACCCCATGTGGACAAAAATGCTACCTGTACCTCACATGTACATGTTAGTGTCTTTATTAAAAGAAAATAATTTTTTGTATTTTAACTCGAATAATCAATGGGATAATTGATGCAATTGAATATTGTGGGCTTACGTCAAAATTACGTCACAAGTCAATATGGCGGTGAAGTCGATGAAAACAAACTCTCCGCTCAGTTGTCATTTGATTTGTGATTTTTTATTTCTTTCTTTTTTTTTATTTTTTTATTTTTATTTTTTTTTACTACTTTTATAATCGATGCTAGCTGGTTAAAGCCTAAAATATGTAGGAAAGAAAACAGTACATTTTATCACACTTGAGAACGATTCTTACCACTGACGAAGTGCTCACTACACGGGCTATGGTCTTGGTTAGCTTACACTCCAAACTGTCCAGTTCCACTCTCTTCACTCCGTTTACCCACTTTCTCAGACGTTCAGGGTCCACACTGTAATATGCAGAGCTGGGCACTTGACCATTTTTTGCCGGTCCGGCCGCAACCCTCCTCCATTGTCGGCCCCTGCCCCATTCCGCCCCCGACCCAAAAAAAAAAAAGTGTCCGTGATTGACATCGCTGCGGGAGGGACGCTAACGGCAGGGGCTTTTTAAGGATCATTAGCTGGGTAATTTACTATTCGAACCCGCTGTGGACATGCTTCAAATGCAGCAGTAGTATTTACCCAACTGTGTGCTTCCTTGCATTGCGAGCCCCAGGGTTGGATTTGTCGTATTGTATAATTATTTGGGTCCAATAATTATAGAGAAGAGTCGTAGAAGAAGAAGTCGTAGTCAAGTTACTTATTTATTTTGCACACTTCCCCTCCTTCCCGGCCTTCAAAATAAAAGCATACCTTGACTTTGACATATGTGCTGTATGCCATCGCAACATGTGAGACAGCAACGTGCGCTTAAGCGTGTTTGTATTTCCTCATTGTCACATCACGTAACCCGCGTCTACCACCTGCAACTGGGGCATACCATTACAAGAGGGGGCGGAGGGGCAATACCATAATCCCTATAACAGCAGTTGTCGCTCGCGCAGATGCAGGAGTTTAAAGAAGCCTTAAAAGAAGCCTTTCACCGAGTAGGCTGACATGATTTTCGCACGTCACGTCACACGCATGAGGGCTGATTAGTGGGCCGGACTAAAATCAACTTCCGGCCATGCTTAGTCCAGCAATTTTTAAAAATTTGTCACCCCTCCGCCCCAAAAATGGGCATCCGGCCGGGCCGGAGGGTCCAACCGGTCCGGCCCAGGGACGGACTGCCCAGCGCTGGTAATATGGAATGATAATTTAGTTTCCATCATGTTATGGTTGGACTACCCAACCGCACAACAAGTTCTAGGCATGATTTTCTACGAGCTTTATGCTAGTTACAGGCAAAAGCAATACAATATGGTGGGTTGCATCGTGAAATGTTCGGAAATATCAATACTTGATTTAAAAAATATTTGATAGCAGCAGCCACCTTTTGTCATATACCATCCTAAATCAGTCATTTGTTGCTTGTTTTTTTATAGGCTATTGAGGAAAATGTAACTGCTGGGTTGACTCAATACAGTAGTCCAAGAAATCCAAAGAAAGGGTCCTTCCTTAGATACCTAGACTCCGTCTTCTAATTACGTAACTGGTTTACACAGAGAATGTTCTGTGCTTCTTATCCATATCAGATTTATTTATTTATTGAACATATAAACAACATGAAAGTCATTTAAAAAAACAATCAAAGAAAAAAGATCAATACATATCTTAATTCAGTAAAGTTTCTATGTTCATGATGATTTTTGTGTTTCTTCAGGTGTCTCTGGTTGTGAATGTGGCCAGTGAATGTGGTTACACTGAGGAACACTACAAAGGCCTTCAGAAACTGCAACGGGACTTTGGACCTTATCACTTCAATGTCCTGGCATTCCCTTGCAACCAATTTGGGCAGCAGGAACCTGGCAGTGACAAGGAGATTGACAGCTTTGTTCGGAGAGTCTACGGAGCCTCCTTCCCCCTCTTTAGTAAAATTGCTGTTGTAGGAACGGGAGCCAACAACGTCTATAAGTACCTTGTTGGTGAGTTCGATGTTATATTAGACAGGTGTGTGCACTCTGCAGTCAACTACAGTGGGAAAGTATGTGAAGCCTTTGGAATTTCTTAAATTTCAGCTTCAATTGGTCTGTAGTCGGTTCTACAGTCCTATCTAAATCATAACAGTCTGCGTCAACTAATTCCACATAAACAATTACTGTATATGTTTCATATTTTCATAGAGCAGAACAGGAAGAATAAGTAATTCCGAGGTCAGACTACACTAATATAGCCCGATTTGGACCCGCCAGACGTGTCGCAGGCCAACGTAGCGTAACGTGGCCAATTTTGAGTTGTCTTGACACGTCGTAGCCTGTGAAGTGCGACATACTCAGCGATTGGTTGTCTGGCGTCTGGGATGCTTCATGACCCCGACGCAGAAAGTTTGGCATGTCCGATTTTTTATCGTTAGCTAGAAGCTACAATTCATAAAGTTAGCCAACAACAATTCTTGACTGGAAGTCTTATCTTGCAATAAAGCAATATTCATCCATCCATTTATTTTCCAAGCCACTTATCCTCACTATTGCTTGTGGTAATCAGGTAGTGTCACGCTACATTTATTCTGTTACATTTACTTGAGTAACTCATGGGAATAATTGGAGTTGTCAATTCTGTCAATGCAACATACATTTTACTGTGGGTTTCTACCTGTTCATTAACAGTGGCACGGTGGCCTCGGGCCACTACGTGACTGTGCTGGGCCTGCTGAAGTTCACTGACGCCCGGACTGGGCCAGTGTAAAGTGAACCCCAATGAACTGGAGCCATGCCGGGGGGCAATAAGTATGCCCACACCTGCTCGGTGCCTCTCACCTTGGGCAACTCCACAGTGGAAGAGTGTCCAACCCCTCTCAAGAGGACTGGTACCAAAGCCCAAGCTGTGTCTGGAGGTGAGCCCGACTATGTCTAGTCAGAAGTTCTCTGCCTCGCACAGCAGCTCGGGACCCTTCCCTGCCAGAGAGGTGACATTCTATGTCCAAAGAGCTAGTTTCTGTAGCCAGGGATCGGACCGTCAAGGACCCTGCCTTTTGCCCTTGCCCAGCTCAAATGGCACCTGATCCCTTTGGCGCTGAGCCCATGGGAAGGGGGACCCACGTTGCCTTTTCAGGCCGAACCACATGGGTGCAGGCGCTCACCAACTTGACCCACCTCCAGGTGGCTCAAAAAAATAACAACAAAATAAAAAAAACTAACATTAAAGTAACTATTACACAGACGTTTTGCTGGTTCTGCAGTGAACTACTGTGGGAAAGTATGTTAATCTTTTGGAATTTCTTAAATTTCACCTTAAATTGGTCATAAACTGTAGTCTAATCATCATCATCTAAATCACAACAGAGTCTGCGTAAACTAATAACACATAAACAATGAATGTATATGTTTTCATATTTTTACAGAGCATAACATGTTTGAGCATTAACAGGACAGGGAGGAAAAGTAATGCTGAAGTCAGACTACACCAGGGGTCTGCAACCCACGGCTCCTTCTGCTGTGGCTCTCTGTGACTTCGGAAAATAAGGAGTAGTGGTGCAAAAGATCATCTTTGATCCATACGGATCAACCACCACGGCACGATGCGCAGAATGATTATGTGTTTTTCACAGGAAAGCATGTGTACTTCATGTTTCTTGCAAACTGGGGTTCATTTTGACAGAAAATCATTACCAAATTGCATATTTTCTTCACTCTTTATGCTGGCGACAATTTCACAGATCACATATTTCCCATGGAAAGAAAAAAAAAATTACCTTAACAAATTTTAAATTGAGCGGTGTCCTGAAATGATTTGTGATGGATCTTTAAGGTTTCACTGTAATAATGGTTATTTGGACAATAATTTTTGCCGATTTCCCCTTTTTGAGTCATCACTTTCCCACTGTGTTGAGGTTTCTGTGTTGAGATTGTTGGTTGCTTTTCCTGAGTCGAAAAAGTACAAAATACATACCCAAGGTGTCTAAGTGTGACGTTCAAGTGCCAATTGTCATGACAGCATGAACTGAATGAACAAAATAGAAAAAAATATTGACAAACTAATTGAATATTCTCATTTAATTCCCCACAGAGTCCTCTGGTAAGGAGCCTGACTGGAATTTCTGGAAATATCTTATCGATGTAAACGGAAAAGTGGTGGATGCGTGGGGACCAAAGGTTTCTGTTGAAGAATTACGTCCAAAAGTAGCTGATATGGTGCGGCAGATCATCCTAAAGAAGAAAGAAGAGTTGTAATATTCTACTAGACCGTCTGCCTGTGCACTCCACTCATCTGCATGAGTAGATTCAAATAAATTAGATTTTTTTTTTTTTTAATAAACTTGCTTTCATGGCATCTTTTTTGTTTGTTTGTTGTTGTTTTTTTGAAGACAGGCTTAGCTGAATATTTTTCCCATTCAAGACTATTCCGTCAAAATCTAACTGGTCAAATCAGTCGATCAATATAGGCATTTAATCAATGGCAGGCCCCTGAAAGATAAGCTTAGATGCCACTGTAGTGATTTTAGCAGGATTGGTTCTTTTGCAAATATTCTCTTATTTAGAATTTGATACCTGCGACAAGTTTAACTCACTAAGGTCCAAGCTCTTTTTTTACATGCATTTTTTAATTTCTTTTTGCTATTTGGGCTTATTGGTGTCAGGTTTTCGTGGAGGAGGACCCAAACGCGGGAGGCAAAATGGTGTGCAATATAAAGTATTTAATTTAAAACAAAAGGCAAACAAGGTGCTGGGATAATACCAAACCAAAAAATGTTGAAGTCCAATAAAACCAACAAGGACCAAAAACAAACTAAACAAACACTATGACTAGGACTGGACGCCGGGACTTGACTTTAACAAGACAAGAAAGGGCTTAGACAAGACGGGACAGAACAGACGAACCAACAAGGGCTGAAAGAAAGCTGGCAACTAAATACAGACAAGTTAACGATACAACGTGGAACACCTGGACAAGACACATAGGGTAGAAGGAAGTTGGTTGCTTAACACAAGGGACTGGGATGACAAGCACAGGTGGACTCAATAATTTAACAAGAGACAAAGGGACACGAGGAAAAGCATGAAACTAAACTCAAAAACAAAACTTAAAACAGACCATAACAATTGGAACTAATTACAAGGAAAACTAAGCATCATATTTGAGTTTTTTGTGTTGTATTGTACAGTATTTTGTATATTGTACTTTGACTGTAGTACGTAATACTCTTCTGAGACCACAAGATGGCAGTGTAAGTTTCCACATAAATGTCCAAAACACCCACAGGTCCACAGTGCACTAGTTTGTGGACAAAAGATCTATATATAAGTGCTGTCCACTTATGTGGTCACTAAGCCTTAGTAGGTTAAAGCCTGAAGCCCCTCGTGAGACATCTCTCTAAAACCCACGTCCGTCTTTGGAGTCACCCTTGAAAACCTGACATTTTCGCCACCTACAAAATAATTAATATCTCAGCCCCTGTAGCAGATAGAAACCTGATTCCAAAAAGGTTTGATAGCTTAGACGTGGCTTTCACACAGGCCCGAGTTTATTCACCCGTCCTTAGTGGGTTTAAAAAAGATGGGATGGGGCAACAAAAGATTGGGATAGTTGAGGAATGCTTAAAAAACAGTTTGGAACATTCCACATGTGAACAGGTAAATTGGAAACATGTGGGTGTCATGTTTGGGTCTAATAGGAGCATCCCCGGAAGGCAGTTCACAAGCAAAGATAGGGTGTTCACTGTGTGAACTGTTTGAACAAACAGATGTTTGAACAAACAGATGCTCTCAATCTTTGGTATTATGGATCATAGACGAGGAAATCATTGCATTCTTTCACATTGTTCACGTTGTGAAACATTGTTCTTAATTGTGTGAAGGCGAAGGCCTTCACACATATGTTGCTCCTATTTATTATTATTGTGTGATAGCGAAGGCCTTCACGTTATTCTACACCATTCACCTTTATTATTGTGTGAAGGCGAAGGCCTTCACTCATATGTTATTGTACACCTTCAACGATATTATAGATTCTATTTTATTTCTCACACTTTTTTGGCGCGTTTCTATTTCCACAGTTTTCACCCGATTCTTGCCATTCCAACTTTAATGGATTCCAAAAATTCACGGCTTCCGGGTGTCCATTTGTTTTCACTCCTCACATTTACGATTCCCCCCAAATTCCCCGCTTTCACCCCAAAAAACCCCATTCATTTCCAATGGGACATTCAACACTTCTCCATCTGCTGCGCTGATTCGATCCCCGCTCAGTCCACAAATTTTCACAGGTGTCATACAACTTCATTCAGCTCATTCAACTTCATTCAGCTCATTCAACTCACATCACACACAATTCCTACTTCCCCAAAATTCTAATTATTCAACCTTAAAGAAAAAAATTACAAAATTCACCATTCATTCTTAATGGCGCATTCAACACTTGACATTTAAACCATTCCAATTTCAAATTCACAAACATTCAGCTCATTCAACTAACATTCTACATGACACACAATTCCTACTTTAAAAAAATTCAATTATTCAACCTTGAAACGCATTAAAAAATTTTTTTTAAATCCCAATGGCACATTCACAGCCTTTAGCTCATTTAACTCACATTCCAATATCAGAGGCTGCATAGGTAGAGTGGTGGTTTCCCAACCAGAAGGTTGTGAGTTCAATCCCTGGCCGTTCCATCCTTGTTTCAATTTTTTTTCGGTCCAATTTATTAAACTTTATTCAGTCTCATTCAACTTTATTCAGCATCATTCAATTTTATTCCACTTTATTCAACTTAATTCAATTTCATTCTGTATCATTAAACTTGGGCGGCACGGTGGTCGACTGGTTAGCACGTCCGCCTCACAGTTCAGAGGTCGTGGGTTCGATCCCAGCTCCGGCCTCCCTGTGTGGAGTTTGCATGTTCTCCCCGTGCCTGCGTGGGTTTTCTCCGGGTACTCCGGTTTCCTCCCACATTCCAAAAACATGCATGGTAAGTTGATTGGACTCTCTAAAAAAAATTGCCCCTAGGTGTGATTGTGAGTGCGGATGTTTGTCTTTGTGTGCCCTGCGATTGGCTGGCAACCAATTCAGGGTGTCCCCCGCCCACTGCCCAAAGACAGCTGGGATAGGCTCCAGCACGCCCCGCGACCCTTGTGAGGATAAGCGGTACAGATAATGGATGGATGGATTATTCAACTTCATTTCAATGCATTGCACAGTTTCTTTTCAGCTTCCTTCAGCTTCACACGCATTCTCTCGTTGTGTGAAGGCGAAGGCCTTCACACATATGTTATTGTACACCTTCAACTTAATTATTGTGTGAAGGCGAAGGACTTCACACATATGTTATTCTGCACCATTCCACTTTGTGTGAAGGCGAAGGCCTTCAAACGTATGTTATTCTACACCATTCAACTTTATTATTGTGTGAAGGCGAAGGCCTTTACACATATGTTATTCCTATAGTTTATTATTGTGTGAAGGCGAAGGCCTTCACACATATGTTATTCCTATTCTTTATTATTATTATTATTCCGCCTTATTCCTTACATTTTTTTGGCGTGTATCTCCTCCCACATTTTTCACCCAATTCACTTCATTCAAGTTTCAAAACATTCAGAATATTCATGCCATCATGGGTAGTATTTTTTCTTGTTTCAAATATTTTCAAATTTTTCACAATTTCACGTTTTTCACCCTAAAAAAAACCCATTCAATTCCAATGGCACATTCAACATTTCACATTTATACCATTCCCATTTCAAATTCACAAGATTCAACTCATTCAACTCACATTGATGAAGCTTTTCAACACACCCACAATTCCTACTTCCCAAAAATTCAACTTATTCACCCTTAAAGAACCACAAAAATTCAACTATTCAACTATTCACCATTCATTTTCATTGACTAATTCAAATTTGAACATTTACACCAATTCAATTTCAAATTCACAACATTCAAGTCATTCAACTCACATTGGTAAAGTTTTCAACACACACAAAATTCCTACTTCCCACACATTCAACGTATTCACCCGTAAAAAAAACACAAAATTCCACCATTCATTCCCATTGCCATATTCAACAATTCACATTTACATCATTCCAATTTGAAATTCACAACATTCATCTCATTCAACTCATATTAGCCATGCTTTTCAACACACCCAAAATTCCTCTTTCCCACACATTCAACTCATTCACCCTTAAAAAGACGACAAAATTCCACTTTTAACCATTCATCTCCATTGGAACATTCAACTTTTCACATTTACACCTTCCCAGTTTCCATAAATTCAAGTCATTCAACTCATATTCAGCTTTTCAACACCCCCAAAATTCTTACTTTCCACACATTCAACTCATTCACTCAGTTTTGTTGCTCTCTGCCGTTGTCATCTTTTAGCTCCAGTGTTTCCTCATGGGGGGGCCTCCGCTTTGAGGGAGGGGTGGCTGCCCTTCCCGCGGGGGCTGTCATCGCAGGGACTCCTTGGGTCTGGGTGGCCGGCGTCCTCTATACTTTGTGTGGGGTCCGCCTGTCTTATCCAGGCTGGGGTCTCTATGGTGGTGGCGCCCCTGTGGCCGTGGGCTGTCATTCCCCTAGGCGCGGAGAGCTCCCCTTGGGTACCCTTTCCTCGTATGGTTTCTCTGTGCCTTGTCATGTCTTTTTAACACATTTTATCAGGTTGTGCACTTTGTGTGGGTGTGTGTGAATGAGTGCTGATGCACTAATGGATATCTGTCTTGGGTTTGTTGGGAGGGAGGACATGAACGGATTTTATTTATTTTATTTTTTTAAATGTTTTGCTTTGGATGTTTTACAGCACTTTGAATTGCATTTTTATGTATGAAAATTTAAATAAAATGTGATTGATTGATTCACAATTAAAAAACCCACAAAAATTCAAGTATTCACCATTAATTTCCAGTGGACCAGTGTTATTGCCCCTTGGTCTTCCCAGTGCGGCGGCCATCTTGGACAGGGACATTAGCTAGACTGGGGATACTCACCCCGAGGTCTCCCCAGTGCGGCGGCCATCTTGGGCAGGGACATTAGCTAGACTGGGGATACTCACCCCGAGGTCACCCCGAGGTCTCCCCGGTGCGGCGGCCATCTTGGGCAGGGACATTAGCTAGACTGGGGATACTCACCCTGAGGTCTCCCCAGTGCGGCGGCCATATTGGACAGGGACATTAGCTAGACTGGGGATACTCACCCCGAGGTCTCCCCGGTGCGGCGGCCATCTTGGACAGGGACATTAGCTAGACTGGGGATACTCACCCCGAGGTCTCCCCGTTACGGCGGCCATCTTGGACAGGAACATTAGCTAGACTGGGGATACTCACCCCGAGGTCTCCCCAGTGCGGCGGCCATATTGGACAGGGACATTAGCTAGACTGGGGATACTCACCCTTAGGTCTCCCCGGTACGGCGGCCATCTTGGGAAGGGACATTAGCTAGACTGGGGATACTCACCCCGAGGTCTCCCCGGTGTGGCAGCCATCTTGGACAGGGACATTAGCTAGACTGGGGATACTCACCCCGAGGTCTCCCCAGTGCGGCGGCCATATTGGACAGGGACATTAGCTAGACTGGGGATACTCACCCTTAGGTCTCCCCGGTACGGTGGCCATCTTGGGAAGGGACATTAGCTAGACTGTGGATACTCACCCCGAGGTCTCCCCGGTGCGGCAGCCATCTTGGACAAGGACATTAGCTAGACAGGGGATACTCACCCCGAGGTCTCCCCGGTGCGGCGGCCATCTTGGACAGGGACATTAGCTAGACTGGGGATACTCACCCCGAGGTCTCCCCAGTGCGGCGGCCATTTTGGACAGGGACATTAGCTAGACTGGGGATACTCACCCCGAGATGTTCCCGGTGCAGTGGCCATCTTGGACAGGGACATTAGCTAGACCTGGGAGACTCACCCTGAGGTCTCCCCAGTGCGGCGGTCATCTTGGACAGGGACATTAGCTAGACTGGGGATACTCACCCTGAGGTCTCCCCAGAGCGGCGGCCATTTTGGACAGGGACATCAGATAGACTGGGGATACTCACCCCGAGGTCTCCCCAGTGCGGCGGCCATCTTGGGAAGGGACATTAGTGTAGCATGCATGCTATCCTATATGAATGTATCACGTAGCAAATTTACATGTGCAAATAGCGACATGGCTATGAAAGGCCGAAAGATACAAGAAAAGATGGAGCCTGCGACTGAATGGCTTGAAGGCAGACACAGAAGAAGACACGTGGAAAGTTGTTTCAAACATCGTTTGCAAGATAAAGCCACATTGGAAGGATAATATGCATCTCATCATGGACTCCCTGCATCGCATCGGAACCCTCAACACCATTGGTCCAACGGCAAATCATCCTACAGTTCACTGGAAGACGACACAGAGATGAGATCTGGAGAAGAACCAAGAACCACGCCGTCTGCAAAGACCTCAACATTCGCTTCACAGAGGACCTCACGAAGGAAGATCGGGAGGCTCGACAAGCTGTGTGGCCGAAAGTGGAGCAAGCAAGAAAGGCGGGACTAAAGGCAGTGTTCCGAGGTCCACACGCAATCATCAACGGATAGAGAGTCAAGCCGTAGTCACTTTCAGAAGGGTTCGAATCCACACAAGAATGTGAGTTTGGAGTTTTACAAGTTACATGTTTAGGGTTTCACTGCTGTAATAAGTGGTTAATTATCAGATAACACTCTGATAATTTATACGTTTCTACACGTTCATCGTTTAATATTCCCTTTTTTTTTTTCATTTAATTGTATGTTCAAGTTAAAAACAAATGTTTCACTGCTATCCATCAATGCAAGGAGTCTAAGAGATATGACGAAAAGGAAGAGTTTTTTTCTGTTTTGTAAAGGAAGAAAAGTAAACATTGTTTTCTTACAAGAGACTCATTCTACAAAAAAAGACATCATATTTTGGTCTACACAATGGAGGGGTCAAATTTACTTTAGTCATGGCACGTCAAGATCAGCAGGGGTCGCTATTTTGTTATGCAAGTTGTGTCATACAGCTGATGCAAATGGACATTTGTTAACTATAACAGTAATTATTGATCATTTAAAGTTCATCCTAGTTAATGTATGTGGCTATAACAATATAACAAAATAAGGGACAACAGTTCATTGTTGGAGGGGATTTCTTCGCACTTAGAAGATAATCGTTTTTCACATCCAACAGATAACATTATAATTGGGGGTGATCTGAATTCAACACATACTGATTTTTTGGATAGGTTTCCAAATACATTCCCTACCAATCATCCCAATCCAATTTTCACAAATTTCTGTAAGGAACTAGGTCTAATTGATATTTGGCGACACACGCATCCCGGAATACTTCAATACTCATGGTTCAGCCCCAATTATAATCTCAAATCAAGGATTGACCACTGTCTTGTTGCCAATCAGTTACTAGGCTATGATATCAGTTCTGATATTTCTGCTGCACCACTATCTGATCATTGTGTTATTCACATTTGCATTAAACCCAAAGTGCAAAGTATACATACAAATAAGTACTGGAAATTTAACTCAAATCTTTTAAAAAATGAGACCTATTGTGAACATATTAAATCGATAATATCAGAGGTTGTTAATCCAGAGGACATTCCAACACCAGTTAAAAATTGGGAGTAGGAGCAGCGGAGGACGAAGGAGAGGGAGCCGTGACACTTTTTGAACTTAACAGTTGTTGTACTGTATTGGCGTCGGCTGCGACCCACAGTAGTTAGTAGTTGGACTAATAAAATGCGTTAATTATAGTACGTCTGAGGGGGTACAATACATTAAATAAGCTCTCTGTTATAACGCAGCTAGTCCACTTCTGAGAGAATGTAGAATGGTTAATTTGAATCTTGAGATGCAATGAAAAATGAAGAGTATTTGCAATATGGATATTTGTCTGCAAGTACAATTTGTTTTTATTTTTTATTCAAACTAATCAAATTGACATTGAAAAGTCGTGAATGACACTAGACCACCAAAACAAGGCCCATCGATATCTGATGTGTTATTTCAAAATAAAAGCCCCTTGAAATATGCATACTTCAATGTCATCGGGCCTGATTTTAAAAAAATCGTAAAAAAAATATCCTCTAGCTATTGTGACACCAGACCAATTCTGAAGGACACTAGACCACTCCTGCTGTCCACCAAAAGTAGTCCCATCCAATATATTAAATAAATAAAATAAAAAAATCATAAAAAATTAGCCTTTGGCTGTCATGATACCAGACCGGTTCTGTATGGCACTAGACCACCCCGGCTGTCACCAAAACAAGTCCCATCCAAATCTGATGTGGCATTTTGAAATAAAAGTCCCTTGAAATGTCATCGGGCCTGATTTAAAAAAAATCGTTAAAAAAATATCCTTTAGCTATTGTGACACCAGACCAATTCTGAAGGACACTAGACCACTCCTGCTGTCCACCAAAAGTAGTCCCATCCAAATCTGATGTGGCATTTCAAAAATAAAAGTCACCTGAAATATGCATATTTCACTGTCATCAGGCGTGATTTTAAAGAAATTATTAAAAATGATCCTTTAGCTTTCATGATACCAGACCAGCTCTGTATAACACTAGACCACCCCGACTGTCACCAAAACAAGTCCCATCCAAATCTGATGTGGCATTTCAAAATAAAAGTCGCCTGAAATATGCACATTTCACTGTCATCAGGCCTGCTTTCAAAACTTCATTAAATAATATCCTTTAGCTATCGTGATACCAGACCACTTCAGGAGGACACTAAACCACGCAGGCTGTAACCAAAACAAGTCCCATCCAAATCTGATGTGGCATTTCAAAATAAAAGTCGCTGAAATATGCAAATTTCACTGTCATCAGGCCTGAATTTAAAAAAATCTTTAAAAAATATCCTTTACCTATCGTGATACCAGACCAGTTCTGGAGGACACTAGACCACCACAGCTGTCCACCAAAGCAAGTCCGAACCAAATCTGATGTGGCATTTCAAAATAAAAGTCGCCTGAAATATGCACATTTCACTGTCATCAGGTGTGATTTTAAAAAAATCCTTAAAAGTTATCCTTTAGCTATCGTGATACCAGACCAATTCTGAAGGACACTAGACCACCCCAGATGTCCACCAAGAAATTCCCATACAAATCTGATGTGGAATTTCAAAATAAAAGTCCTCTGAAATATGCACATTTCACCAAAATCTTATTTTATGAGAAATTACATTACAGCAGAGCTTTCTTTTCAAAATCCAATTTTCTTTGCTTTTGACAAGAAAATAATGTTTGTGGTTATTCACAATGTGTATTTGAGAAATACATCTGTTTATTCTAAATATTAAAAAGCAATTGTTCATTCTTTAATTATATTGTCTTTTTTTATTGTTTAATAAAACCTTTGCCTCAGTTCTCCAGGATTAACCTGAAAAAAAAATAGCTCCATCAAGTTAGAAAGTTGAGGCAGGAGGCCCTGGGACAACCAAGGACACTAATGTATCCCGGGCAGCCTGGGAACATCTTGAGATCCTCCAGAAGAATTGGGAGAATAGGCTGGGGAGACGAAAGTTTGGGCTTCCCTGCAGCCTCTCTAACCTGACACCGGATAAGCGGTAGGTAATGGATGGATGGAAGTTAGAAAGTTGCTCCTCAAATAAAGTTGATTCACAAACTGCTCTGTAAAGAAAAATATTTAGAGCCTTGGAGATTAATCTTTGACTACGTATTTATAATATTGCTCGTGATAGGTATTGCATAGTGTCAAAGAGTAATTTTCTCTATACCAGTGAAAGTGAAGAGTAAATGATATAAAGTCGGTGTGTCAAACACATTGAGTTCACGGGCCACATTAATCCCCCATTGAACCGACTAGAATATTTGTGACCACACAAACTAGAAATAAGAATTTATTAAAATATTATGCCCTTCGTTTTGATGCAAATATTTAAAAGTACATTTTTAAAACACTCACAGATTAATGCAGTTGCTGATGGTGTAGTAGTATACTCTCCTGAGTTGTGTGCGGGCAGCATGGGATCGCTTCCCGCTCAGTGACACTGTCTGTGTGTGTGCTCTGCGACTGGCTGGTGACCAGTTCAGGGTGTAGTCTGCATGACTACAGATGACACGCCAATGCAAATGATGAGCAATCTGAAATGTCTGAACAATAACTCTATAAAATAAATCAATTTTGATATTATATTTTTTATATACATATAAATGTATGCAACTTAAAGAGAAAATCAACCCAAACATATTTTTTTTCAATAATATGTTCCCAACAGGCCCACTAGTTGAAACCCGGCATACTGATTAATATTGTGTTTGTGGAATATGAGTTAAACAGCATAATCCACCCCTTTTTAGCCATCTCAGGCAGGGGGCATTTTAAACAATACAATCCAATTTTATTTATATAGCACATTTCATAACAGCCAGAGCTGTAACAAAGCACTTGACATACAAACAACAAAATAGCCATAATACAACAAAATGGAATCAATAAATGAACATAAAACACTATATACAATAGACACTT
The DNA here is from genome assembly GCF_054856515.1 of Filicampus tigris. Taxonomy (NCBI): domain Eukaryota; kingdom Metazoa; phylum Chordata; class Actinopteri; order Syngnathiformes; family Syngnathidae; genus Filicampus; species Filicampus tigris. The sequence continues at coordinate 1,630,609 of NC_141228.1, read as the reverse complement.
GAAAAGAGCCAAAAATTAAAGATAGAATCAAAAGCCAGAGAATAGAAATGTGTCTTCAACCGGGTTTTAAAAATGGACAGAGAGGGGGCTTGCCTAACAACCAATGTGAGGTCATTCCAAAGGGAAGGACCAGCAGCCGAAAAGACTCGATCCCCTCTGAGGCTCCGCTTGGTCCTCGGCACCTCGAGCAGCGCCTGGTCCGCAGATCTAAGGCTGCGGGAAGGTGCATAGGAGTGGAGGAGCTCAGAGGTACGCCGGGCCGAGGCCATTTAATGATTTATAGACAAATAGGAGAATCTTAAATTGAACCCTAAAATGCACCGGGAGCCAGTGAAGGGAGGCCAGAATTGGAGTTATGTGCTAGATCCTCCGAGTTTCAGAAGTAGACAGGCAGCAGCATTTTGGGCCAACTGGAGACGTTTGAGAGAGGACTGGCTGACTTCAAAACTTCTGTCGACTGAAAATGACATCACAACTGCTCAGGGCTCAGATATCGACCAATTACGGCTCAGCTTCAAAACACAGGTCAGCTGTGAAAAAGGGGATTTTTCTGCTTAGCTCAAATTCCACAAACGCAATATTAATCAGAATGCCTTGTTTCAACAAATGGGCTTGCATAGAACATATTCTTGAAAAAAGTATGTTTGGGATGACTCACCCTTTAAATATCCCAACGGATGCCAACATGTGTCCTACTATATGAAACTTTTACTACTACTACAACTACTACTACTATGACAAATAATATTAATAGCAATAATAGTAGGAATAACAATAGGAATAAAAATAATAGTAATAACAACAACAATAAAAATAAATAATATTTTTTAATGATTTTTCAAGTCAGGCTTGATGACAAATTTGAAAAATTTCAGGCGACTTTGACTTTGAAATGCCACATCAGATTTGGATGGGACCACTTTTGGTGGACAGCTGGGGTGGTTCAGTGTCCTTCAGAACTGGTCTGGTATCGCGATAGCTGAAGGATAATTTTGAATCATTTTTTAAAATCAGGCCCGATGACAGTGAAATGTGCATATTTCAGAGAACTTTTATTTTGAAATCTCATATCAGATTTGGATCAGACTTGCTTTGGTGGACAGCTGGGGTGGTCTAGTGTCCTCCAGACCTGGTCTGGTATCACGACAGCTAAAGGATATTTTTTAATGAAGTTTTTAAATCAGGTCTGGTGACAGTGAAATGTGCATATTTCAGGCGACTTTTATTTTGAAATGTCACATTAGATTTGGAAAGGACTTGCTTTGGTGGACAGCTGGGGTGGTGTAGTGTCCTCCAGAACTGGTCTGGTATCACGATAGCTAAAGGATATTTTTTAATGAAGTTTTGAAAGCAGGCCTGATGACAGTGAAATGTGTATATTTCAGGCGACCTTTATTTTGAAATGCCAAATCAGATTTGGATGGGACCTGTTTGGTGGACAGCTGTGGTGGTCCAGTGTCCTCCAGAACTAGTCTGGTATCACGATAGCTAAAGGATATTTTTTAAAGATTTTTTTTAAATCAGGTCTGGTGACAGTGAAATGTGCATATTTCAGGCGACTTTTATTTTGGAATGCCACATTAGATTTGGAAAGGACTTGCTTTGGTGGACAGCTGAGGTGGTCTAGTGTCCTCCAGAACTGGTCTGGTATCACGACAGCTAAAGAATTTTTTTAATGAAGTTTTGAAAAAGCAGGCCTGATGACAGTGCAATGTGCATATTTCAGGGGACTTTTATTCTGAAATGCCACATCAGATTTGGATGGGACTTGTTTTGGTGACAGCCGGGGTTGTCTAGTGTCCTCGAGAACTGGTCTGGTATCATGATAGCGAAAGGATAATTTTTAACGTTTTTTTTTAATCAGGTCTGATGACAGTGAAATATGCATATTTCAGGGGACTTTTATTTTGAAATGCCACATCAGATTTGGATGGGACTTGTTTTGGTGACAGCCGGGGTTGTCTAGTGTCCTTGAGAACTGGTCTGGTATCATGATAGCTAAAGGATACTTTTTAATGATAGTTTACAGTCAGGCCTGATGACAGTGAAATGTGCATATTTCAGGGGGCTTTTATTTTGAAATGCCCATCCGATTTGGAAAGGACTTGCTTTGGTGGACAGCTGGGGTGGTCTAGTCTCCTCCAGAACTGATCTGGTATCACGATAGCTAAAGGATATTTTTTGATTATTTGTTTAAAATCAGGTCTGATGACAGTGCATATTTCAGGGAACTTTTAGTTTGAAATGCCACATCAGATTTGGTTCGGACTTGCTTTGGTGGACAGCTTGGGTGGTCTAGTGTCCTCCAGAATTGGTCTGGTATCATGATAGCTAAATGATCATTTTTAATGATTTTTTTAAATCAGGCCTGATGGCAGTGAAATATGCATATATCAGGGGACTTTTATTTTGAAATGCCACATCAGATATAGATGGGACTTGTTTTGGTGATAGCCGGGGTAGTCTAGTGTCATACAGAACTGGTCTGGTATCATGATGGCTAAAGAATATTTTTTAATGATTCTTTAAAAATCAAGTCTGATGACAGTGAAATATGTATATTTCAGGGGACTTTCATTTTGAAATGCCACATCAGATTTGGATGGGACTTGTTTTGGTGACAGCCGGGGTGGTCTTGTGTCATAAAGAACTGGTCTGGTATCATGATAGCTAAAGGATCATTTTTAATGATTCTTTAAAAATCAAGTCTGATGACAGTGAAATATGTATATTTCAGGGGACTTTCATTTTGAAATGCCACATCAGATTTGGATGGGACTTGTTTTGGTGACAGCCGGGGTGGTCTTGTGTCATAAAGATCTAATGATTTTTTAAAAATCAGGTCTGATGACAGTGAAATATGTATATTTCAGGGGACTTTTATTTTGAAATGACACATCAGAATGAATGGGACTTGTTTTAGTGACAGCCGGGGTGGTCTAGTGTCATACAGAACCGGTCTGGTATCATGATAGCTAAACGATCATTTATAACGATTTTTTTTTTATCAGGCCTGATGACAGTGAAATGTGCATATTTCAAGTGGCTTTCATTTTGAAATGTCACATCAGATTTCAATGGGACTTGTTTTGGTGGACAGCTGTGGTCGTCTAGTGTCCTCCATAACTGGTCTGTTATTACGATAGCTGAAGGAATATATTTAATGAATTTTTTAAATCAGGCCTGATGACAGTGAAATGTGCATATTTCAGCGGACTTTTATTTTGAAATCGAACATCGAATTTGGATGGGACTTCCTTTGTGGACAGCTGTGGGGGTCTAGTGTCATTCACGACTGGACTGTTTTTCAATGTCAATTGGATTAGTTTGAATAAAAAATTAATACAAATTATACTTGCAGACATAGCCATATTTCAAATACAGTACACTATTTTTCAATGCATCTCAAGATTCAAATGAACCATTCTACATTCTCTCAGAATGGACTAGCTGCATTATAACAGAGAGCGTATTTAATATATATATTGCGTCTTTCAAGAACAAGCCGCCAGACGTAGTATAATTTACGCATTTTATTAGTCCAACTGGCTACTGTGGGCCGCAGCCGACTCCAGTACAGTACAACAACCGTTAAGTTCAAAAAGTGTCACAGCTCCCTCGCCTTCGTCCTCCGCTTCTCCTCCCTCGCCCGCACCCGCTCCCATACAGCGAGGCGCGCGATGCATTCATCTAGCCTCGGAAACTACAACTCGCTCGGCAAAACACTATTTGGAGAACAACACAGCTAACCCAATTCGTTACAATGTTTATTTCTAACCCGAAACATTGGCGTCCAGTTCAGCGTAATGGTGTGCTTTTATTCTGAATGGGGGCTTTCGCCCCTCGTCATCGACCTATTACCGTAATGCCTGATATGAAGGAAATTAGGGGCGGTTAAACGAGGTATAATGTACATGAGGTGAGATTTTTTTTTCGTTTCACTAAAGTGTGTGTCTCTTTTAAGGCTAAATCACCATCAGAGACGAACCGAGCCCACATGAAGCCCTAAGAAAACATTTACTTAGGGGCATGCTTTTTCTGCCAATACTATTGATTATCGAAGATTCCAAAACCTATTCTAAATGCATTACATATCACTGTTACACTGATACAACTGCGCAGCTCTGACACTATTGTTTACATTACAGTATCCCTTTGGTGTCAGACGTGCTCGTTGTAGTTCATGGTGCCACTTAGAGCTGGACCAGTAAAATCATAGCTGAACTACGAAATGCACCGAACTGAAATACTGTGGAATTTATTGTATTGTTGAAATATGGACTGTGAAACTTGAGGTTAATGTGGTTCGAATCAGTCAATAAATGATTGGAGCGCAATAAATGGTTAAAGCGGTACTCACTCCCAAATCATTTTTTTCTGATAAACTGTTAATACAATATGTCAAATATCTCTGACATGTGAACATTCACAAGACTATCCCAATCAGTGAGTTTTATCCAAATACGATACATAATTTCACAATAAAAGCCTTTGAAATCTATATATGTGACTGCCATTACATCAGATTTCACTGTGACATCCACTATATTCCCCGTTATCATTCAACTTTATGGGAGGGACACCACTACTCTCAGGATATCACTCAGGATGTTTTAATAAGGACTGATGTAGCCTTTTCAAAATAAAAGACCTTTGAAATCGGTTGTGGGATTATCTGTAATATCAATCTGAATTCAAATGTATTTGATACCTTTACAATTTTCAAAGGAATTATATTTTGAAATGCCAAATCAGATTTCAATCAAACAAGATGCTATCCTGGCATAGTCTCTCTTTGCTTTTTCATAGTAGTAACAACAGAAATATGCAGTTACATGGTAATTTGGAGACAGATCGAAAAGCGGTTGAATCTACTACTGTGCTTGTTAAAGTGTAAATCAACCCAAACATATTTTTTTCAAGAATATGTTCGATGCAGGCCCACTAGTTGAAACAAGACATTCTGATTAATATTACGTTTGTGGAATAACAATTAATCCACCCGTTTTAGCCATCTCTGGGATTGGCCATTTTGTCACTTCGGTTGACTGAAAATGACATCACAGTTTCTCAGGGCTCAGGTAACGACCAATCACGGCTGACCTGTTTTCTGAAGCTGAGCTGTGATTGGTCGTTACTAGAGCCCCGAGCAGTTGTAATGTCATTTTCAGTCGACAGAAGTGACAAAATGGCCGCCCCCTGAGATGGCTAAGAAGAGGTGGATTTTGCTGCTTAACTCAGTCCACAAAAGCAATATTCATCAGAATGCCGTGTTTCAACTAGTGGGCCTGCTGGGAACATATTCTTGAAAAAAATATATTTGGGTTGATTTCTTTTGAAGGCTACTTGTTAATTATATTCTCATGTAGTTTTACGGGATGATATTGCTTTATTATTAGATCCGGCCCGCAGTCCGCAGCAAGCCGGTGTGGGTAGCAGAAGTGATCGGGTCCTTCGCGCCTACTGATGACGCCTTAACATATATTGTAGCGTCTTCCAACACAGACGTAGTTTAACTATCACATTTTATTAGTCCAACCGGCTACTGTGGGCGGGTCACTGATAGTGTAGTGGTACACACGCCTGAGTTGTGATCGATTCCCGCTCAGTGACAGTGTCTGTGTGTGCCCTGCGACTGGCTGGCGACCAGTTTGGAGTGTAGTCTGCCTCCGCCCATTGACGACTGGGATAGGCTCCAGCAATTCCCCGCGACCCTGTATAGGATAAGTGGTTTGGAAGATGACATGACATGGCTACTGTGGGCCGCAGCCGACGCCAGTACAGTACGACAACCGTTCGGTCAAGCTCTCCTCTTCGTCCTCCGCTCCTCTTGCTCGCATACCCTCCCATCAAGCGAGCCGCATGAAGCATTCATGAACCTCGGAAACAACACAACTTAGCAAGACACAAATTAGACCACAACACGGATAACCCAATTCGTTACATTATTTCTGTAACATATTTCTTTGCATCTATATTTGCCACCCCCTGGCTGTTGTTATAACGAACATTACCGCTACTTTTGCGAGGATCGTCCTTCGATCGTCTACCTGCCGATTCAAGACTTCACGTCACTTTCTGTGGCTTTCAGAATCGGATTGTGGTGAAGTTATTCGGAGTAAAACACGCTTTATTAAGAAATACTTCATGCTAGAAATCTCACGTTGTTTTATTATTAGTAATTGTTGGCATTTGATAAATTCATTGAGTTTCTACGTAGTACTGAGACGTCCCACACTGTGAGCAGGCATTGAACTCTCCACGAGCGCAAAGTGTTGATAGCGAGTGACTTTAAAAAAAAAAAAAAGTTCCTCCTTCGACACAGCTCGTAGTTTGTTCGTGCCAGCAAACTCAGTAGTTGCAGATTTCCCGTGTTTCACCACGTTTGCTCTTTTGTGTAAAAGTTAAAGGGTGAGTTTAATCGTTTAGGTTCGTGTCAGGAAACTGCTGTACATAATAGCCTAGGTATATGTTCTCGTGAGTGATGTCACGTTGATGAACACTAGTTAAGTTATTTCGGCTAGTATGCTTACTATTTTAGTGATGAAACGTGTGAATGTGTATTGTATGTACAGTATTGTTTGGCTGTTTAATTGCTTAATACAGTGAATGGTAATGTTTAGGCATATTGTTAACTAATGGATATGCATTGGATGATGTTGCTAGGTTATTCTTTGTCTGTGTTGTTGCAGACCACAGTAAATAGACGTGTCAAGTGGAATACGGGCTTGTGTTCTCTGACAGGAGCATCCACATCTATACTTTGCCACGTAAGTAGAATCAGCTGGAGACATCATACCAATCACATGATCCTCTCCATTTTACTTCACATTATTTACAGTCCATACAATCTTGCAGCCCGAGTCAACCAGAAAATTGTTTCTAGTTTGGCAGGAGAAACGCAAACGTTCCACTGATCTAGTTTCACAAGACGGGCAGCGGCTTCTTCTCGGGTCATAAGCGGAAGTGATGTACGAGCTGCCTCGCAAAAGTAGCAGTAATGTACTTTATTTTATTTTTTATTTAGTAACTCCGAACATAAAAACACAACAACCAGCGGGGTGACAAACATAGAGGCAAAGAAATATTTTACAGAAATATAAAGCGTGACATCATCAGCGGACATTTTTAAAAAAATCAATTAACATTCTATCAGTCCGGCCCTCGGCATGTCACAATTTTTTTTTATTTGGCCCTCCGTCCATTTGACTTCGACACCCCTGCATTAAAACAATCCCATTCACACGACTGAAATCAGCACATGCTTTCATATACTTAAATACACATTTCAGTGTTTCAGTAATGTCAGAATTTCAGTAGTGTCTGTGACTGTATATGATTTGTGTGTATGTGTGTGACAAGTAATCCAGAAAAATGTCCATAATGGCCACTCATACTTTTATGCCTTCTTTTTTTTCTGGGGCATTTTATTTCACCTGTTTTTAAAGTGGTGTGTGTTGTTAACTGTTTGACAAGCCAAGTTTTTACAAAATGTTGATATTCATTTTATTTTTATTTCTTGATTATAAACAAAGTACATCTTTACACTTGATCATTGATTACGAGAGCAACCAGAGTTATTTTACATGTCACTTTGTTTGTACAGTTTCTACTATTGAAAATGTTGTGAGATTTATAATAGAATTCAGTTCTTGAGCAAACATTGGATCGATAAAATCTCACACTGTTACTTAAAAAGGCTCAGAAAAAAAACATTTGAGAATAAAAGCATAAAGTGTACACCACACAGTCTGGTCTTGAGTATTTTTTATATTTCATTATAGATTTATGAGCCATTGCCAGTATATGTGGTTGCTGTCCAAGGTGCTATTGTCTTTGAGAGCAAGGGATCTATTTTTTTTTTGTATATCCTAGGACTTGACAGTAACAGGTTAGTTTCTAATCAATTCATATACTGTAAAAACATATCCCATTATTAGAATTGCTATCTACTGTATCACATCATCGGATTACTATTTAAATTATTTCAAATATCTGTGAACGAACTGTGTCCCTTAGATTGAAGTACAAGTCAATACATAGTACATGGAAACTCCCAGTTTGATTCCCAGATTGATTGTGCATAAATCAAACAGATCCACATCACATGGGACCGAATTTAAAAATGTACAGCTATCTTTACACATGGTCAGATCTTCAGTCAGTAGAACAAGACAGTGTTCTTGGAGGGCCTTATACGGTGAGCATTCCAAACACCCCTGATGTCGTCAAATAACTCCTGTTGAAGAAACATAAAAAAAACTTCGCTTTGGTTTACAGTGCATTGTTAAAAAATGTGATTATAATGAGTTCCCATTAATCCGTAGCCAGGAAGTATCTCTCAGTTTGAAAAAGGTTGGTGATTCCTGGGGTAAAGCTGTATAGGCTGCTTACCTGAATGATTGGCATGAAACAGAACTGTGACAGGGCTTTGTCAACAAAATCCCCAGGGAAGAACCCTTCATCCTTTAGTTTTGAGAAGAGCGATCCAGGGTTCGATTCCTTCTTTTCTCATCACTCCCCACCAGCTCTCAATTCTCTGGTTTGCAGTACTTGCCCCTACAATATAACTTCTCTCCGCAGCTCTGTCAGCAACGTCATTTCTCCTTAAATATAGTTGAATGTCTCTCACCACGATGTTATTTGTGCCGTCGTGACTCTACTCTGTTTTTCGAGTGGTCCCTGAAGTGCACACGAATGTGATTGGCTTACGGGTGAGTGATATGTTCTGTTGTTCTATGTGAGATGCAGTAGTTGATATAGAGAAGTTTAATAAAGCAGTACAGTTGGCAGCACGTCTGATGTTAGATTGGCTGACTTTATTAACATAAAACAAGACATACACAAGCTGGCATCTCCGTCGCGTAACGGTAATATCGCTAGCAAATGAGTAAAACAAACAGACGTATTGGGCACCACTCGCCCCCTCCACCCCCCACCGCTGACGGTGACTAGTTACTAGGCCAGGCCGCGAACGATATAGACTTGTATGAACCAGTCCGTGGCAGAAAAAAGGTTGGGGGCCACTGATCTACACGACAGAATATAAAAAATGAAACATCATATTCTCCAAATTTATTTGTACAAATATTAACATAATTCAATATCATATAATTGCTTATATAATCAGAAAGGCTCTCTGTGCTGAACTTCAGTCTGATGGAACTCAACACATTGCACACACCAAATTTGCTACAGTACCTTGGCACCCTATGGCAGCCTCATTTGCATATACTAAAAAAAACACAGCAACATTTTCTGGTGGGTGATCAAAAACAGAAGTTAAAAAATGGGTTCCACTGGATTCCTGGTACATTGATGCTGAAGGCAATCTGGCTGTCATTTGGAACATGGATCATAAGGTAAATCCATAGTTGAATGTTGGAAGAAAGTACCTGAGAGGAGAATTCTACCCACCAATAAAATATGTCACAGTAGATGTTTAACGATACATGTTAAAATGTTACAGGTTTTATTTACAAATTGCTGAAATTCACCTTCTATTAATTCAAAGGCAATACAGAACTGGGAAAAAAAAGACTAAACATTGGTTATCAGGAACATGTGATCATAATGACTCTGAATCAACACGAGTTATAAGATAGCTTCAACAAATGACAAAGTATGAAAAGCAACATTGTAGAGGATACTTAAAGCGGAAGTCAACCCAAACATATTTTTTTCAAGAATATGTTCCCAGCAGGCCCACTAGTTGAAACACGGCATTCTGATAAATATTGCGTTTGTGGAATAAGTATTAATCCACTCGTTATTAGCCATCTCTGGGGGCGGCCATTTTGTCTTCTGTCGACTGAAAATGACATCACAACTGATCACAACGACCAATCACGGCTGACCTGTTCCTGTTGAGCCGTGATTGGTCGTTGTGAGCAGTTGTGATGTCATTTTCAGTCGACAGAAGACAAAATGGCCGCCCCCAGAGATGGCTAAAAACGAGTGGATTAACACTTATTCCACAAACGCAATATTTATCAGAATACCCTGTTTCAACTAGTGGGCTTGCATAGAACATATTCTTGAAAGAAAAATGTTTGCGTCGACTTGCTCTTTAAGTTCTTCATTGTGCAAGTGTGCCTGGCTGTATACTGCAGAACATCCCAACAAGCTGTTGAAAGACTTCCGATGCAAATTGTCAGGGCTGCCAGTGACTCCACTGCTCTAAACACTTATCATTGCCTAAGAGAGGAGAGAAAGAAAAGCTTATTGAGATAAAGCAATAATCCCCAAAAAGCAAATATGATAAAGGTATCAAATGTTCCCCAAATCGGGTACAATAAATCAAAGTACCTCTTTAAAAACAGATTTTTGTTCATATTTTCACTTGCACAACAGGTCATCCCTTTCCTTTTAATTCCATAAATTTCAACATTGATCATTTATTGTGTTACTAGCATTTTTTCGGTTAAAATATTATTGCATTTATAATCTGGGCGAATCATGTGTTCAGACGATTTAAAATATAGTGTCCCTGTCCTGTGAAAAGCATTTCTGTCCATTTTTTTTCCAAGTTGATCATTTTTACGTTATTGGCGTTTCTCCGTTACAGACATCCCATTAACGTGAAAATGTTTTCAAAAATGCCTACATG